>NC_088225.1:29007216-29235669 GCF_036934945.1 Oncorhynchus masou masou
TGTATTCAGCGTTTCACAGTAAGGTCTACCTACACCTGTTGTATTCAGCGTTTCACAGTAAGGTCTACCTACACCTGTTGTATTCAGCGTTTCACAGTAAGGTCTACCTACACCTGTTGTATTCAGCGTTTCACATTAAGGTCTACCTACACCTGTTGTATTCAGCGTTTCACAGTAAGGTCTACCTACACCTGTTGTATTCAGCGTTTCACACCTGTTGTAGGTCTACCTACACCTGTTGTATTCAGCGTTTCACAGTAAGGTCTACCTACACCTGTTGTATTCAGCGTTTCACAGTAAGGTCTACCTACACCTGTTGTATTCAGCGTTTCACAGTAAGGTCTACCTACACCTGTTGTATTCAGCGTTTCACAGTAAGGTCTACCTACACCTGTTGTATTCAGCGTTTCACAGTAAGGTCTACCTACACCTGTTGTATTCAGCGTTTCACAGTAAGGTCTACCTACACCTGTTGTATTCAGCGTTTCACAGTAAGGTCTACCTACACCTGTTGTATTCAGCGTTTCACAGTAAGGTCTACCTACACCTGTTGTATTCAGCGTTTCACAGTAAGGTCTACCTACACCTGTTGTATTCAGCGTTTCACAGTAAGGTCTACCTACACCTGTTGTATTCAGCGTTTCACAGTAAGGTCTACCTACACCTGTTGTATTCAGCGTTTCACAGTAAGGTCTACCTACACCTGTTGTATTCAGCGTTTCACAGTAAGGTCTACCTACACCTGTTGTATTCAGCGTTTCACAGTAAGGTCTACCTACACCTGTTGTATTCAGCGTTTCACAGTAAGGTCTACCTACACCTGTTGTATTCAGCGTTTCACAGTAAGGTCTACCTACACCTGTTGTATTCAGCGTTTCACAGTAAGGTCTGCCTACACCTGTTGTATTCAGCGTTTCACAGTAAGGTCTACCTACACCTGTTGTATTCAGCGTTTCACAGTAAGGTCTACCTACACCTGTTGGATTTTGTGCATGTGACATATACCATTTTTTTGTTGATCATTCATAACGGTAGATCCCTTTGTGTGTGAGAGCTAGTCTTTCCCCAGATTTTAATTTGAGGTTTATACAGGTTATTCAATATTTTAGATGAGAAAAGGGTCTTGGAGAAATTATACAGTAAACTAACCAATACCCTATTACATAAAATAACCCTAAACATGGGTCCCCGTTCAAAATGCAGAGGCAACTGTGAGGTTACAACCCTAAAACCCAGCATAAAAAGGGTGATGGTCAACCTCAGTGAATCTAGAAAGGCTTTCATTTCAGCTTCAGCTGTATATGATGGTAAAACTTTACTTAAAGCGTTCAGGTTTAATGCATTGTTAGTTGTTATAAGCATGGAAGAGCATCTGCTAAATGACTCAAATGTAAATGTACCCCCCCAATTAGTTAAAAAAAGAAACATGTTTTAGTTATTAGCAAAAGTTATATTCTATTATTTGGAATAGAAATTAACAATGTTCTGTTAGTCAGTGTTTCCCCTTGTTGGACCGACAGCGGTGGCGGGCTCTCTTAGTTTAACCACTTGGGGTCAACAACCCTGGAGCACTTTGAGTATCTTCACAGCTGTCTGTCTCCCACTCAGCTCCTCTCTCCTTGTCTTCATCTCCATGGAGCTCTAATGAAGCCAATATCTAAGGAAAGAAAATTTACTTAGTCTCAGTAGGAAAACAAAGCCATATTTTCATTCATGTTCCTAGGTAAAATGAATGTATAAAATGGTGGTGTTTTCTTAGGTCTTTATAGTGAGATATAAGTAAAATGTCAGTTTAGGCGCCATGTATAACTACCATGGGTAAATGTCACCATATTAAAGTCTTTCTCAGACCCCCCCAATACCCCTCATCTCTCCTTCACATCACTGTATCTGTAGTAGTCCTCTGACACTGATCATGAGCAGCAGGCCCGTGTCCTACAACCAGTAGAGAGCCAGAGACAGCAGCCTGCAGCCTCTCTCAAATCACTAGCATCTCTGTATTTCTGGGCAATACTGTTTGTGGTGTGTGTGTGTGTGTGTGTGTGTGTGTGTGTGTGTGTGTGTGTGTGTGTGTGTGTGTGTGTGTGTGTGTGTGTGTGTGTGTGTGTGTGTGTGTGTATGTGTGTGTGTGTGCCTGTGTGTTTGCGCACCTGTGTGTGTGTGTGTGTGTGTGTGTGTGTGTGTGTGTGTGTGTGTGTGTGTGTGTGTGTGCGCGTGCACATATGTGCGTGTGTGTGTGTGTGTGTGTGTGTGTGTGTGTGTGTGTGTATCACCCCTGTATGTATTAATCTCCAGTAGAAAAGGATCAGCTGGTACAGATCAGGAGTAGTAATTCAGAATGCCAGATCATCATAATACAGAGCATGGTGTTACTGATTATCACAATAATATACTCTATCACTGTCATCCAAAATACAAGTCTGGAAATGATTGTTAATGCTGATGTTAGCAGTGTTGATGATGATGATAATAATGATGATGATGATGGTGATGATTGCGATGATGATGATACTGATGATGATGAAGATAGTGATGGTGATTATGATGATTGTGATGATGATAGTGATGATGATGATAATGATGATATCGATGATGATGATAACAACAACAACCGAGGTAACCACTACCAGATAGAGGATTTCTCAGTGGTCGAGCCTGAGGCCCAGGGGGCGGAAGTGAAGAGGATCATCTAGCAGAGCAGGACATGTGGTCGGGGTCAGAGGTCAGCTAGCTTCAACTGCTGCGCTGCTCCCCCGCACTGCAGCCCAAAGGAAGTCAGAACACACATCCCCCCCCCCCCACACACACACACACACACACACACACACACACACACACACACACACACACACACACACACACACACACACACACACACACACACACACACACACACACACACACACACACACACACACACCATACGCCAAGAAACACTCGCTGTCATTTTCCCGGCAACCAGACAACATTCCCCCAGAAACAGCCATGTCCTCTGTACACTGATGACCCACAGCACTAGAACTGGTAAACACAGCCCACCCAAAAGAGAGAGAGTGTGTGTGTGTGTGTGTGCTTGTTTTTGTGTGTGATTGAGAGAGAGAGAGTGTGTGTGTGTGTGTGGTTCTGGGCTACAGTCTGCTGTTCTATGGCTAAGGGTCATCTCCTGTTGCTTGACCTCCATGACCTTGGACTGGAACAACATGCATACATAGGCTAGTGGGTTGGGAATACGAGTGGTGGCCTATAGAGTTATACTGTATCCTGCAACTGATATCAAAACATATGTTGAAGATCATTTCTAAGTGTCAAAATTAGGATAACAGAACAGAAGAAATACTTCATTCATCCCACAATTTGATTCCAATGGTTTCTATCTGTATCGGCAGGAAAACAAAACCTATGTTGAAGACCACGGTGTTCTACAAGTGTTGAAATACTACTGGTTTCTACTGAGCACCAGAGGGAAAACAAAACAGTCAAGTATCTTCATTTCCCTTGCAACAGACAGGAGAATGCTGTAGCTACAAGTCCAAAAGAAAGATTATAGAAATACCGTGCACTCGGAAAGTATTCAGACCCCTTGAATTGTTCCACATTTTGTTAGGTTACTGCCTTATTCTAAAATTGATTACATTATTTTTCTACACACAATACCCCATAATGACAGAGCAAAAACTGTATTTTTTAAATGTTAGCAAATGTATTAAAATAAAAAAATGTAATAATACATTTACATAAGTATTCAGACCCTTTACTCAGTCCTTTGTTGAAGCACCTTTGGCAGCGATTACAGCCTGAAGTCTTCTTGGGTATGATGCTACAAGCTTATTACACCTGTATTTGGGGAGTTTCTCCCATTCTTCTCTGCAGATCCTCTCAAGCTCTGTCAGGTTGGATGGGGAGCGTCGCTGCACAGTTATTTTCAAATCTCTCCAGACATGTTCGATCAGGTTCAAGTCCAGGCTCTGACTGGATGTTCAGAGACCTGTCCTGAAGCCACTCCTGCGTTGTCTCGGTTGTGTGCTTAGGGTCGTTGTCTTGTTGGAAGGATCTCTCTGTACTTTGCTCCATTCATCTTTCCCTCGATCCTGACTAGTCCCTGTTGCTGAAAAACATCCCCACACATGATGCTGCCACAACCATGCTTCCCCGTAGGGATGGTGTCAAGCTTCCTCCAGACATGATGCTTGGAATTCAGGGAAAATAGTTCAATCTTGGTTTCATAAGACTAGAACATCTTGTTTCTCATGGTCTGAGAGTCTTTTAGGTGCCTTTGGGCAAACTCCAAGCGGGCTGTCATGTGCCTTTCACTGAGGGGTGGCTTCCATCTGGCCTGATAGGTGGAGAGCTGCAGAGATTATTGTCTTTCTGGACAGTTCTCCATCTCCACAGAGGAACTCTGGAGCTCTTTTTTCATATATTTGCTCAAATTTCTATAAACCTGTGTCTGCTTTGTCATTGTGGGGTATTGTGTGTAGATTGATTAAAAAAGGTATATTTAATCCATCTTACAATAAGGCTGGAACGTAACAACATGTAGAAAAGTCAAGGAGTCTGAAAACTTTCAGAATCCACTGTACATCAATAAGTGTCATAAACAACTGACTCGTCTTTGACTGTACTCGTCTCTTAGGTGAGTCGACAACAACATTTGGAGCAACCAACAGAAAGTTTGCCCGTTGTCACGGGACGTTTGTCCTTTCATCGTGTTAGCTGTACTTCAGATGTTATGCAAATAAGGCAGCTACTCTCGGCCAGGCAGTTAGAGAGGGAAGTAGTTAGTGTGTCAGTAAACCTGCCCTTCCTCGTGTCTCACTCCACATCACACCTGGATTCAAATTGTACTTGTTTTCTTTCAAATACTTTTAAGGCAGATTTCCTGGACACAGACTTGGTTGAAGATGGCAGGGGATAAGACAAGAGGATTGTAATATCCCACAACTCTTTGCATGGATGCGGAAGAATTCTAAACAATGAGACCAGGAATGTGAGAGTAAATGACAGGGAAGGAATGGTAGCAGAACAGAAAACGTGTGATCAAAGTGTAAAATCAACACAATCATAGTGAATTTCAGCAAACTACTCAGCAAACACAAAGTATAACTGCTTTACTGTCATTCTATTAATTCAAACGTTTTTAAAATAATCTAAAATAATCCCGACCGCTAGTCACGTTTTCAATGCTAATCCTGTAGAGCCCAGTAAAGGCGCTGGTCCCATTCATTTGTTTATTTTCGAATGCTTCTGCATGGAAATATTATGTAGGCCAAGACAAGGCTTAAAGGGGAAGTTCAGGATTTTACAACTTGCTGTTAGATGGTTCCTCAACCTGAAGGTAGTCTATGGGCCAGCAGAAACTGTAATACACAGTGAAATTTTCTTTCAACAGACACTGCAAACTTCAGCTAAATTTAGCCACCAAAAGCTAACAATCAAATGAGGTAATAGTGAGCATGTTTTTTAGATGGCCATATCACCTGAAATGAACTAAATTCAACTCCATGTTTGGTTTGATGTTACTCTGAACTATTTGAATACTATTTGAACCCAGCTCGCCAGGGTACAGACTGGACCAGTGGATCCAGAGTGGTGATCTGACATTATGGTGACATGTCAGAGGCCTAATGCTATCTGAGCTATGAGATGATTCATTTACATACAGCAGACTGCGAGGCTCTTGAAAGGTTGTTTTCCATGCCCAGTGTTTGTGTTCTTTATAGGGCCCTGAGTTTTTTCATGACCATGCAGCATGCCCATGGAAAACTCTGGGTCCCACACAGCTAGAATGGATCCCTTGGTGTTCTGGGAGCGTTGGTTTTAGGTTGCAGGAAGGTTCTGTGAAAATGTCACTCATTGTTCTGGGAATTGTAGTTATAGGCTACACATAGACTCCAGAGATATTCTTGGTAATTTCACCTGGTAAGAAAAACTCCTGTCCCCAGACTGTGTCCACACGGCAAGCGGTACCAGAGCGCCACGTCTAGGTCCAAGAGGCTTCTAAACAGCTTCTACCCCCAAGCCATAAGACTCCTGAACATCTAATCAAATGGCTACCCAGACTATTTGCATTGCCCCCCTCTTTTATGCTGCTGCTACTCTGTTATTATCTATGCATAGTCACTTTAATAACTCTACCTACATGTATATATTACCTCAATTGAGTCTGTACTGGCACCCCTGTATATAGCCTCACTATTGTTATTTTACTGCTTCTCTTGAATTATTTGTTACTTTTATTTCTTATTTTTCTTTAGGTATTTTACTTAAAACTGCAGTGTTGGTTAAGGGATGGTAAGTAAGTATTTCACTGTTTTATTCGGCGCTTGTAACAAATAACATTTGATCTGATTTGATTACTGCATCCACCAGCAAGCTGAACATCTGAAGGAAAGACAACCGCCAGCTGTCGAGATTGAACCTCTGCGTTGTGTGAATCCTCATATGAATCACAAATGTTCTTTTAGCTTATGAATATGTCCCTGAATGCTTCCTTTCAAACAAACCCAAACGCTCATCCAGAATTAGCTTGAAGAAGTCATAAAGGGACAGAGCATTGATTATTATCTGAGTTGAGTCTTCGATCTGAATAATGGCCTCAGCCTGCAGTGTTAAATTATAAAAACAGTGAGATGACTGTTCTGTTCCGGCACGCACACGCACACACACACGCACACACACACACACACACACACACACACACACACACACACACACACACACACACACACACACACACACACACACACACACACACACACACACACACACACACACACACACACACACACACACACACACACACACACACACAGTTCCATTACACAGACCACTACTCTGCTCTCCCAGTCTGGTGCAGAAAACGATGATCCTCTGAAGAAGAAATCCTCTTATTGGCTCCATTTGTGAACTTCAAGACATTAAATATGTGCTATGAAGCATATACTGTATTTCGGCTCCATTACCATGTTATGGCCATGTTCTCAGTGACTGTATAGTATTTTTAGACATGGACGTTGTGCCTAAAGAGATTATATTATAATCAAATTGAACTGCATCCTAAATTGCACCCTATCCCCTACATACTTTTGTGTGTATTGCACTATAAAGGGAATAAGGTGCCATTTGGGACACAGACTAATTGAGTGTGTGCTGCCGTAGGGCCAGATGTGACACACCTGTAGTGGGTTGTGAAGCCAGAGGAGGACCCAGAAGAAGACAGGATATTTAGTCTTTACAGGCTGCACACACTGGATAGATGCACACACTGGATAGATGCACACACTGGATAGATGCACACACTGGATAGATGCACACACTGGATAGATGCACACACTGGATAGATGCACACACTGGATAGATGCACACACTGGATAGATGCACACACTGGATAGATGCACACACTGGATAGATGCACACACTGGATAGATACACACACTGGATAGATGCACACACTGGATAGATGCACACACTGGATAGATGCACACACTGGATAGATGCACACACTGGATAGATACACACACTGGATAGATACACACACTGGATAGATGCACACACTGGATAGATGCACACACTGGATAGATGCACACACTGGATAGATGCACACACTGGATAGATGCACACACTGGATAGATGCACACACTGGATAGATACACACACTGGATAGATGCACACACTGGATAGATGCACACACTGGATAGATGCACACACTGGATAGATGCACACACTGGATAGATGCACACACTGGATAGATGCACACACTGGATAGATGCACACACTGGATAGATGCACACACTGGATAGATGCACACACTGGATAGATGCACACACTGGATAGATGCACACACTGGATAGATGCACACACTGGATAGATGCACACACTGGATAGATGCACACACTGGATAGATGCACACACTGGATAGATGCACACACTGGATAGATGCACACACTGGATAGATGCACACACTGGATAGATGCACACACTGGATAGATGCACACACTGGATAGATGCACACACTGGATAGATGCACACACTGGATAGATGCACACACTGGATAGATGCACACACTGGATAGATGCACACACTGGATAGATGCACACACTGGATAGATGCACACACTGGATAGATGCACACACTGGATAGATGCACACACTGGATAGATGCACACACTGGATAGATGCACACACTGGATAGATGCACACACTGGATAGATGCACACACTGGATAGATGCACACACTGGATAGATGCACACACTGGATAGATGCACACACTGGATAGATGCACACACTGGATAAATGCACACACTGGATAGATGCACACACTGTCTCAGATTGGCGAGCACAAAGAGACACACACACAGACAGCCACGCACACACGCACACACACGTGAATGGCGTAAACATATTTGTGCACGTTGACTTTGAACTGGGCTGGTCATGCTGTCACCTGTCTGTACCCTGCGGAGGAACTATTTACATGTTCATTTGCAAGGAAAATCTGCCGCCTTTTGTCTGTGTGCCCTCTGCACTCTAAAACAGCAGAACATTTCTCACGACATGCTGAAGATTCAGCCAAACATGATTTTACACCACTTAAAATTAAGTTTGATTTTCAAAATATATCCACTACTTTATGTAGCTTTCACTGATACAAAAGACAGCATTTTTTATCAGGACTAAAGTCAAGTGATGCCAAATTGAAGACGGATGAATGGCAATTTCAGACAGATAAATTGAAGATGGATGAATGGCTATATCAGACAGATAAATTGAAGATGGATGAATGGCTATTTCAGACAGATAAATTGAAGATGGATGAATGGCTATATCAGACAGATAAATTGAAGATGGATGAATGGCTATATCAGACAGACAAATTGAAGACTGATGAATAGCTATTTCAGACAGATAAATTGAAGATGGATGAATGGCTATATCAGACAGATAAATTGAAGATGGATGAATGGCTATTTCAGACAGACAAATTGAAGACGGATGAATGGCTATTTCAGACAGATAAATTGAAGATGGATGAATGGCTATATCAGACAGATAAATTGAAGACTGATGAATAGCTATTTCAGACAGATAAATTGAAGATGGATGAATGGCTATATCAGACAGATAAATTGAAGACTGATGAATAGCTATTTCAGACAGATAAATTGAAGATGGATGAATGGCTATATCAGACAGATAAATTGAAGATGGATGAATGGCTATATCAGACAGATAAATTGAAGATGGATGAATGGCTATTTCAGACAGATAAATTGAAGATGGATGAATGGCTATTTCAGACAGATAAATTGAAGATGGATGAATGGCTATTTCAGACAGATAAATTGAAGATGGATGAATGGCTATTTCAGACAGATAAATTGAAGATGGATGAATGGCTATTTCAGACAGATAAATTGAAGATGGATGAATGGCTATTTCAGACAGATAAATTGAAGATGGATGAATGGCTATTTCAGACAGATAAATTGAAGATGGATGAATGGCTATTTCAGACAGATAAATTGAAGATGGATGAATGGCTATTTCAGACAGATAAATTGAAGATGGATGAATGGCTATTTCAGACAGATAAATTGAAGACGGGTGAATAGCTATTGCAGACAGATAAATTGAAGATGGATGAATGGCTATTGCAGACAGATAAATTGAAGACGGATGAATAGCTATTTCAGACAGACAAATTGAAGACTGATGAATAGCTATTTCAGACAGACAAATTGAAGATGGATGAATGGTTATTTCAGACAGATAAATTGAAGACGGATGAATGGCTATTTCAGACAGATAAATTGAAGACGGATGAATGGCTATTTCAGACAGATAAATTGAAGACGGATGAATGGCTATTTCAGACAGACAAATTGAAGATGGATGAATGGCTATTTCAGACAGATAAATTGAAGATGGATGAATAGCTATTTCAGACAGACAAATTGGAAATCAAATGAACAGAAATAGATGGATGTCTTTCCTCTCAACTATCACCAGATCGAGAGACCAAGAGGAAAAAAATACAACTGGAACTACAACTCGTGTGCCAATACATGTGATAAATCTTATGAATTGATCTAAATACAATGTAATGAGAACTGCTAGGAAGAAGCTTTGCAGCTGCTCTGGCGAACAGCATCTCAAGCCACCTCATCTATAACTCAATTTATATCAATACCCAGAAGCGAAGAAAAAGGAAGCTATTTTCTTTCCCCTAGCTGATTGATGGATATATTTTCTGCGGGACCCCATATAATCACACTGACCTCCTAGGACCTGCTGGAAATGTGTCCAGGGTGAAGTGGCCCGTAGACGCTGACCTGGGGCCAGTTTGGCAAATCCCATACTCATGGTTAGGGGTAGGATTGGGGGGTGGGGAAGCCAATCCTAGATCTGTACCTAGGGTAAACGTCAGCCCGTGGCAGGTGGCAGAAGCAATCATTTAAGCAAAGAAGTGGAGTGGGGGGTCAAAGAAGGACAGAAAAGAAGACAAAAGATAAGTGACGAATAAATAACTCTGAACTCTGACCGAGAGAAGATGAATGAATAGGGGTTAATACAGGATGGTAGAGGAGATGAATGAATAGGGGTTAATACAGGATGGTAGAGGAGATGAATGAATAGGGGTTAATACAGGATGGTAGAGGAGATGAATGAATAGGGGTTAATACAGGATGGTAGAGAAGATGAATGAATAGGGGTTAATACAGGATGGTAGAGGAGATGAATGAATAGGGGTTAATACAGGATGGTAGAGGAGATGAATGAATAGGGGTTAATACAGGATGGTAGAGAAGATGAATGAATAGGGGTTAATACAGGATGGTAGAGGAGATGAATGAATAGGGGTTAATACAGGATGGTAGAGGAGATGAATGAATAGGGGTTAATACAGGATGAATGAATGAATAGGGGTTAATACAGGATGGTAGAGAAGATGAATGAATAGGGGTTAATACAGGATGGTAGAGGAGATGAATGAATAGGGGTTAATACAGGATGGTAGAGGAGATGAATGAATAGGGGTTAATACAGGATGGTAGAGGAGATGAATGAATAGGGGTTAATACAGGATGGTAGAGGAGATGAATGAATAGGGGTTAATACAGGATGGTAGAGGAGATGAATGAATAGGGGTTAATACAGGATGGTAGAGGAGATGAATGAATAGGGGTTAATACAGGATGAATGAATAGAAGATGAATGAATAGGGGTTAATACAGGATGGTAGAGGAGATGAATGAATAGGGGTTAATACAGGATGGTAGAGGAGATGAATGAATAGGGGTTAATACAGGATGGTAGAGGAGATGAATGAATAGGGGTTAATACAGGATGGTAGAGGAGATGAATGAATAGGGGTTAATACAGGATGGTAGAGGAGATGAATGAATAGGGGTTAATACAGGATGGTAGAGGAGATGAATGAATAGGGGTTAATACAGGATGGTAGAGAAGATGAATGAATAGGGGTTAATACAGGATGGTAGAGGAGATGAATGAATAGGGGTTAATACAGGATGGTAGAGGAGATGAATGAATAGGGGTTAATACAGGATGGTAGAGGAGATGAATGAATAGGGGTTAATACAGGATGGTAGAGGAGATGAATGAATAGGGGTTAATACAGGATGGTAGAGGAGATGAATGAATAGGGGTTAATACAGGATGGTAGAGGAGATGAATGAATAGGGGTTAATACAGGATGGTAGAGGAGATGAATGAATAGGGGTTAATACAGGATGGTAGAGGAGATGAATGAATAGGGGTTAATACAGGATGGTAGAGGAGATGAATGAATAGGGGTTAATACAGGATGGTAGAGGAGATGAATGAATAGGGGTTAATACAGGATGGTAGAGGAGATGAATGAATAGGGGTTAATACAGGATGGTAGAGGAGATGAATGAATAGGGGTTAATACAGGATGGTAGAGGAGATGAATGAATAGGGGTTAATACAGGATGGTAGAAGATGAATGAATAGGGGTTAATACAGGATGGTAGAGGGATGAATGAATAGGGGTTAATACAGGATGGTAGAGAGATGAATGAATAGGGGTTAATACAGGATGGTAGAGGAGATGAATGAATAGGGGTTAATACAGGATGGTAGAGGAGATGAATGAATAGGAGGAGGTGGTCAGGAGTAATGTTGTCATGGTGATCACAACTGATTCTGATCCTGAATTCTTGGAAATACACAGAGAGAAGGCGGATAATAGTTATGATAATCACCTTCCCACAGTATGTCAAGGTCCCGTTTTAAAATGCAGATGACAGATTATATTCACCTCCTCTCCCCCGTCCCTTATTTTTCCTGCTTTATTTATTTTTTCATTCATTTTTTATGTTGGCAAGCTGGACACACAATGGTGTCATTCATGCCTCTGCTTCTGCCTCCCCAAGAGCCCCAGGCCCTCCGGGCCACCGGGGGCCTCTCATCCACCCACACCAAACTCAGCCCAACACCCAGGGGAGGCCAGCCAGACCAGGGATGCTGCCTGGGGGGCAGAGACATGAACAGTTCGTCCTGGGAAAGAATGCACCAGACTACCTATTAACAGACATACATGAGACAGGCCTTGCTGTAGGATGTCAGCAGGCAGGGAGCGACAGCAACACAACGTTCCCAGGGACACACATACTCCACAGACACACATACTCCACAGACACACATACTGCACAGACACACATACTCCACAGACACACATACTGCACAGACACACATACTCCACAGACACACATACTCCACAGACACACATACTCCACAGACACACATACTGCACAGACACACATACTCCACAGACACACATACTGCACAGACACACATACTGCACAGACACACATACTCCACAGACACACATACTGCACAGACACACATACTCCACAGACACACAGACACACATACTCCACAGACACACATACTCCACAGACACACATACTGCACAGACACACATACTCCACAGACACACATACTCCACAGACACACATACTCCACAGACACACATACTCCACAGACACACATACTCCACAGACACACATACTCCACAGACACAATCCCATGGATATGGCCATCTGATATGTGTATTTCTTGAACAGTTCTCGAACAGTCGTGAGTATGATGGACTCGATGCTCCGACTTTTACTCATCCCTACATGATAACTTGAGTTATAAAGTGACACTTTTGATTAACAATAACATATCTGCTAGAATTGAACCAGTATATAGAGTTGTAAGCTCTCCAAAAGAACATAGCCAGATTGCAGTCTAAATGTGAGAGCAGGTGCAGGAGTGTGGGAGTGTTAGCAGCAGCTGAGCATTATCTCCCTATTGTCATATAAACACGTACAAGACCAGAAATGAGCATGTTCATCCAAACACTGTATATCAGAATAATGAAGAAGTTAAGTGAAGTTACTAGCAATAAACCCACTCCAAGGTTAGGTGAAAGTGTTTGCCCTATTCGTGGAAGAATAACACTGTTGCTGGTTTCAAACTCCTTTTGGTCAACATTATTCAGCAGATATGTCTGAGATGAAGAAACATCTCCGGTCCTCACTGCGTAGTTAGGCCTCCGAGCCCAGAAAGAACGCTTTCTTTTTGCCAGACCTTCACTAATGCAATATAACAAATTAGTATAATTATGCTCCATATTGGAGATTGACGAAACAATGTGGCCCATGGGGCAGGTGGAGGCAGGGTAGGAAGCAGGCAGCGTGGGTATTTGCTGACGGGAATAACTAATTCATTGGCTACTTTTCGCTATTTCTCAGAGGACATTCTTGTATCTATGACATTACGGCTAATCAAATAAGCCCACTGGAATGCCAGTTTTTCCTCTCAAAATGTGATTCTCCTCCTAATGTGAAAATTATCCACCACCACATCACCAACCTCCACTGGGTCATGTTCATTAGGGCACGCAACGGACTACTTTTTAAAACCTTTTGCAATGGAATGAGAATGAAAAAGAGATTTCTTAGTCCAGGTAGTCCCTTCCTGTTTCAGTACTCTTCTTTCCGTTTGGTGCCTAATGAACATGACCCAGTAAACTGGAATCCCTCCACTTCTCCCCTTGTCTCAGAGGTTCGCTTTCTCCTCCTCTTCCTCTTCCTCACCTCACCCAGACCTCACCTTGTGGAGAACAGAAGTGAGTGGTGGAGGGGAGAGGTGGGGGGTGGAAGAGGACCATTTGATCTCTAGCTTGGGCCAACGACAAAAGAATTTGGCCCAGATCCGATTGAGTTTTCTGGCTGTGCCATCGGGCTGAATGCTAATGCTAATGCTAATTTAGCGCTATTGTTTTCACTGAACACAACAGGCTCCAGCTGTAGATACACTGAAACACATGGAGTGCACTGGGGAGGACAGATCCATCACCCAGTCCACACTGAGACAGATGTCCTCCATTTTGACACATTTATGGAGGAAATATGTTAAAAAGGAACGGCACAAAACAAATCCATGTCAATAATATATTTCCGCGCTTGACGTTTTGGCTTTGGAACAACTGAGAAAAACTAAAAGAAGCAGAAAAGGGGGGTTCTTTCCAAGCCCCAAACCACGACTATGCATTTTTGACCGCAGTTTGCCTGAACATGTTTTCAGGGCTGTGATCCACTATTATATATGCGATGGTGACAGTAATGAAAGAGTTCTGTACTAGTGGGGTCAAAACGAGGTGCGGACTGACAAAGAGAAATAAAAAATGTCTGTGGACAAGAGAGCCATAATTCTATCGACAAATCAGCAAAACAAGGAGAGGAAACACACAAAGAGGATAGATTCTAGGTGAGTTTGAGCAACATGTAACAGTAACATGACATTTTACATACATTTAAGTCATTTGGCAGACGCTCTTATCCAGAGCGACTTACAAATTGGTGAATTCACCTTATGACGTAACAGCATCCATGTGAGTCACAGAAGGACTCACACCGCAGGTGGGAATATATTAACTGGGTCATGTTCATTAGGGCACGCTGCGGAATACTTTTAAAAACCTTTTGGAATGGAATGATTTTTTTAGTCCAAGTAGTTCCTTCCTGTTCCAGTACTTTTCTTTCCGTTTGGTGCCTAATGAACATGACCCAGGAAACTGGAATCCCCCACTTTTCCCCTTGTCTCAGAGGTTTGCTGGAGCACAGTGGAGTTCCTTCCTCCTCCTCCTTCCTCCTCCTCCTCCTCCTCCTCCTCACCTCGTCCGGACCCCACCCCGTGGAGAGCAAAGGGAGCGGTGGAGGGGAGCGGCGGGAGGTGGAAGAGGACCATTTGATCTGTAGCTCCTCCAGGGAGCACCAGGGCCTACTCATCATCTATATCCTGTTTGGGAAGGCTGACGTTTGAAACCCATCTGTTGCCGGGTCCCAGTGGTACAATCACATCAGAGAGATGGAGAGAGAGTTAGAGAAATGGAGGGGGAGAGAGAAGGAGAGGGACGGATGGAGGGAGAGAGAAATATAATCACTCAGCACACCACCAATACTTTCTAATTCTCTCTATGACTATTAACAGGCAGAAAAGCATTTTAACATGGAAACCGTGACTGTTTGGTTATAACATGTGCGGTGATCGTCTAAAATAAATGCAATTTTCCTGAACATGTACGAGTGCAGCCAAAGAGAATTTGGACATATGAACACATGCTTAAGCTCTCAAACACTTCCAACACGTGTCTGTCCACCCACACACAGTCTGATAGCATGTTCATGTTGTAGAGGAGCATCTGGTCCATCTTCTTTACTAAAAGCAATGCCAGGAGTCACTTTATAAATCAAAACAATTGTGTAACATCTATAAGATGACAGGCAAGTATGAGGAAGTTTTAAGTGGAGGAAAAAGGATTGCGACAAATTCAATTATGGCAATAACTTAAAATCTTTATCTTGATAACAGTGGAGGCTGATAAGGGGAGAACTGCTCATAATAATGGATGGAACCGAGACAACGGAATGGCATCCAACACCTGGAAACCATGGAAACCATGTGCTTGATGTATTTGATACCACTCCACTGATTCCAGTCCAGTCATTAACACGAGTCTGTTTTCCCCAATGAGGTGCCACCAACCTCCTGTGATTGATAATAAATCATGTTTTTTTTGACAGAGACAGATGTTTCCAAACCAAAATAAACCAACTTTATGGTCATTGGATCTCAATGACGCAAAATAAAAATCCCCAAAACCTAAACTTGTTTGACCATTTTTATTTTGAGCACAAACCAGATTAGGCATAAATTGAGTTGACATACCTGTGGTCCGCGTTGGCCGGTGTCGTGGCTGAAATACGTCACACCAGGATGTCAATATTCTGCCATCTGTTAGAGCTAGAGGAATGTGAGATCAGTATGTTAGGCTGGTAGGCTGGATTCTGTTTATAGGTGGTAAAGTGGTGACCATGTCCTTCTCCCAGCTGCCAAGGCTGGAAAAAAAACATCACAAATCACACCATCCATGAAGAGGGAGAAAAGGGTGAAAAGGGCTCTAATGGCCTGATGTACTGTCCTACTCTGATAATGGCCTGATGTACTGTCCTACTCTGATAATGGCCTGATGTAATGTCCTACTCTGATAATGGCCTGATGTAATGTCCTACTCTGATAATGGCCTGATGTAATGTCTTACTCTGATAATGGCCTGATGTAATGTCCTACTCTGATAATGGCCTGATGTAATGTCCTACTCTGATAATGGCCTGATGTAATGTCCTACTCTGATAATGGCCTGATGTAATGTCCTACTCTGATAATGGCCTGATGTAATGTCCTACTCTGATAATGGCCTGATGTAATGTCCTACTCTGATAATGGCCTGATGTAATGTCCTACTCTGATAATGGCCTGATGTAATGTCCTACTCTGATAATGGCCTGATGTAATGTCCTACTCTGATAATGGCCTGATGTAATGTCCTACTCTGATAATGGCCTGATGTAATGTCCTACACTGATAATGGCCTGATGTAATGTCCTACTCTGATAATGGCCTGATGTAATGTCCTACTCTGATAATGGCCTGATGTAATGTCCTACTCTGATAATGGCCTGATGTAATGTCCTACTCTGATAATGGCCTGATGTAATGTCCTACTCTGATAATGGCCTGATGTAATGTCCTACTCTGATAATGGCCTGATGTAATGTCCTACTCTGATAATGGCCTGATGTAATGTCCTACTCTGATAATGGCCTGATGTAATGTCCTACTCTGATAATGGCCTGATGTAATGTCTTACTCTGATAATGGCCTGATGTAATGTCCTACTCTGATAATGGCCTGATGTAATGTCCTACTCTGATAATGGCCTGATGTAATGTCCTACTCTGATAATGGCCTGATGTAATGTCTTACTCTGATAATGGCCTGATGTAATGTCTTACTCTGATAATGGCCTGATGTAATGTCCTACTCTGATAATGGCCTGATGTAATGTCCTACTCTGATAATGGCCTGATGTAATGTCCTACTCTGATAATGGCCTGATGATGTCCTACTCTGATAATGGCCTGATGTAATGTCTTACTCTGATAATGGCCTGATGTAATGTCTTACTCTGATAATGGCCTGATGTAATGTCTTACTCTGATAATGGCCTGATGTAATGTCCTACTCTGATAATGGCCTGATGTAATGTCTTACTCTGATAATGGCCTGATGTAATGTCTTACTCTGATAATGGCCTGATGTAATGTCCTACTCTGATAATGGCCTGATGTAATGTCCTACTCTGATAATGGCCTGATGTAATGTCCTACTCTGATAATGGCCTGATGTAATGTCCTACTCTAAAGTATAGAAACAATGGGTGGTCGCCTGCACTCTTGTATAGTCTTTAATAACAAATCATGTTGGTCAGAGGTGCGTAGGTTTCAAAAAGTAGGATCATGGAAAGGATAGGACTCACATGCAAAAATAGAGATGATTTATTATGTCATGATATCCATAAAGTGCAGGGTGCAATAAAGTGCATAAATAAAACATTGAACATTCACAACCTGAAACTTTTTGTGTGGGCATGTATCCTCTCCATGATGATACTCTGCAGTGTACCACCAGCTAGCCTTTCCACTGTTGACATCTAATGGAACATACAGTATGTATCCTCTCTGTGATGATACTCTACAGTGTACCACCAACTAGCCTTTCCACTGTTGACATCTAATGGAACATACAGTATGTATCCTCTCCATGATGATACTCTACAGTGTACCACCAGCTAGCCTTTCCACTGTTGACATCTAATGGAACATACAGTATGTATCCTCTCTGTGATGATACTCTACAGTGTACCACCAGCTAGCCTTTCCACTGTTGACATCTAATGGAACATACAGTATGTATCCTCTCCATGATGATACTCTACAGTGTACCACCAGCTAGCCTTTCCACTGTTGACATCTAATGGAACATACAGTATGTATCCTCTCCATGATGATACTCTACAGTGTACCACCAGCTAGCCTTTCCACTGTTGACATCTAATGGAACATACAGTATGTATCCTCTCTGTGATGATACTCTACAGTGTACCACCAGCTAGCCTTTCCACTGTTGACATCTAATGGAACATACAGTATGTATCCTCTCCATGATGATACTCTACAGTGTACCACCAGCTAGCCTTTCCACTGTTGACATCTAATGGAACATACAGTATGTATCCTCTCTGTGATGATACTCTACAGTGTACCACCAGCTAGCCTTTCCACTGTTGACATCTAATGGAACATACAGTATGTATCCTCTCTGTGATGATACTCTACAGTGTACCACCAGCTAGCCTTTCCACTGTTGACATCTAATGGAACATACAGTATGTATCCTCTCCATGATGATACTCTACAGTGTACCACCAGCTAGCCTTTCCACTGTTGACATCTAATGGAACATACAGTATGTATCCTCTCCATGATGATACTCTACAGTGTACCACCAGCTAGCCTTTCCACTGTTGACATCTAATGGAACATACAGTATGTATCCTCTCTGTGATGATACTCTACAGTGTACCACCAGCTAGCCTTTCCACTGTTGACATCTAATGGAACATACAGTATGTATCCTCTCCATGATGATACTCTACAGTGTACCACCAGCTAGCCTTTCCACTGTTGACATCTAATGGAACATACAGTATGTATCCTCTCTGTGATGATACTCTACAGTGTACCACCAACTAGCCTTTCCACTGTTGACATCTAATGGAACATACAGTATGTATCCTCTCTGTGATGATACTCTACAGTGTACCACCAACTAGCCTTTCCACTGTTGACATCTAATGGAACATACAGTATGTATCCTCTCTGTGATGATACTCTACAGTGTACCACCAACTAGCCTTTCCACTGTTGACATCTAATGGAACATACAGTATGTATCCTCTCTGTGATGATACTCTACAGTGTACCACCAACTAGCCTTTCCACTGTTGACATCTAATGGAACATACAGTATGTATCCTCTCTGTGATGATACTCTACAGTGTACCACCAACTAGCCTTTCCACTGTTGACATCTAATGGAACATACAGTATGTATCCTCTCCATGATGATACTCTACAGTGTACCACCAGCTAGCCTTTCCACTGTTGACATCTAATGGAACATACAGTATGTATCCTCTCCATGATGATACTCTACAGTGTACCACCAGCTAGCCTTTCCACTGTTGACATCTAATGGAACATACAGTATGTATCCTCTCCATGATGATACTCTACAGTGTACCACCAGCTAGCCTTTCCACTGTTGACATCTAATGGAACATACAGTATGTATCCTCTCCATGATGATACTCTACAGTGTACCACCAGCTAGCCTTTCCACTGATGACATCTAATGGAACATACAGTATGTATCCTCTCCATGATGATACTCTACAGTGTACCACCAGCTAGCCTTTCCACTGTTTACATCTAATGGAACATACAGTATGTATCCTCTCTGTGATGATACTCTGCAGTGTACCACCAGCTAGCCTTTCCACTGTTGACATCTAATGGAACATACAGTATGTATCCTCTCTGTGATGATACTCTGCAGTGTACCACCAGCTAGCCTTTCCACTGTTGACATCTAATGGAACATACAGTATGTATCCTCTCTGTGATGATACTCTGCAGTGTACCACCAGCTAGCCTTTCCACTGTTGACATCTAATGGAACATACAGTATGTATCCTCTCCATGATGATACTCTACAGTGTACCACCAGCTAGCCTTTCCACTGTTGACATCTAATGGAACATACAGTATGTATCCTCTCCATGATGATACTCTACAGTGTACCACCAGCTAGCCTTTCCACTGTTGACATCTAATGGAACATACAGTATGTATCCTCTCTGTGATGATACTCTACAGTGTACCACCAACTAGCCTTTCCACTGTTGACATCTAATGGAACATACAGTATGTATCCTCTCTGTGATGATACTCTACAGTGTACCACCAGCTAGCCTTTCCACTGTTGACATCTAATGGAACATACAGTATGTATCCTCTCTGTGATGATACTCTACAGTGTACCACCAACTAGCCTTTCCACTGTTGACATCTAATGGAACATACAGTATGTATCCTCTCTGTGATGATATTCTACAGTGTACCACCAACTAGCCTTTCCACTGTTGACATCTAATGGAACATACAGTATGTATCCTCTCCATGATGATACTCTACAGTGTACCACCAGCTAGCCTTTCCACTGTTTACATCTAATGGAACATACAGTATGTATCCTCTCTGTGATGATACTCTGCAGTGTACCACCAGCTAGCCTTTCCACTGTTGACATCTAATGGAACATACAGTATGTATCCTCTCTGTGATGATACTCTACAGTGTACCACCAGCTAGCCTTTCCACTGTTGACATCTAATGGAACATACAGTATGTATCCTCTCCATGATGATACTCTACAGTGTACCACCAACTAGCCTTTCCACTGTTGACATCTAATGGAACATACAGTATGTATCCTCTCCATGATGATACTCTGCAGTGTACCACCAGCTAGCCTTTCCACTGTTGACATCTAATGGAACATACAGTATGTATCCTCTCCATGATGATACTCTACAGTGTACCACCAGCTAGCCTTTCCACTGTTGACATCTAATGAAACATACAGTATGTATCCTCTCTGTGATGATACTCTACAGTGTACCACCAACTAGCCTTTCCACTGTTGACATCTAATGGAACATACAGTATGTATCCTCTCTGTGATGATACTCTACAGTGTACCACCAACTAGCCTTTCCACTGTTGACATCTAATGGAACATACAGTATGTATCCTCTCTGTGATGATACTCTACAGTGTACCACCAACTAGCCTTTCCACTGTTGACATCTAATGGAACATACAGTATGTATCCTCTCTGTGATGATACTCTACAGTGTACCACCAGCTAGCCTTTCCACTGTTGACATCTAATGGAACATACAGTATGTATCCTCTCTGTGATGATACTCTAGTGTACCACCAACTAGCCTTTCCACTGTTGACATCTAATGGAACATACAGTATGTATCCTCTCCATGATGATACTCTGCAGTGTACCACCAACTAGCCTTTCCACTGTTGACATCTAATGGAACATACAGTATGTATCCTCTCCATGATGATACTCTACAGTGTACCACCAGCTAGCCTTTCCACTGTTGACATCTAATGGAACATACAGTATGTATCCTCTCTGTGATGATACTCTACAGTGTACCACCAGCTAGCCTTTCCACTGTTGACATCTAATGGAACATACAGTATGTATCCTCTCTGTGATGATACTCTACAGTGTACCACCAGCTACCCTTTCCACTGATGACATCTAATGGAACATACAGTATGTATCCTCCCCATGATGATACTCTACAGTGTACCACCAACTAGCCTTTCCACTGTTGACATCTAATGGAACATACAGTATGTATCCTCTCCATGATGATACTCTGCAGTGTACCACCAGCTAGCCTTTCCACTGTTGACATCTAATGGAACATACAGTATGTATCCTCTCTGTGATGATGACATCTAATGGAACATACAGTATGTACAGTGTACCACCAGCTAGCCTTTCCACTGTTGACATCTAATGGAACATACAGTATGTATCCTCTCCATGATGATACTCTACAGTGTACCACCAGCTAGCCTTTCCACTGTTGACATCTAATGAAACATACAGTATGTATCCTCTCTGTGATGATACTCTACAGTGTACACCAGCCTTTCCACTGTTGACATCTAATGGAACATACAGTATGTATCCTCTCTGTGATGATACTCTACAGTGTACCACCAACTAGCCTTTCCACTGTTGACATCTAATGGAACATACAGTATGTATCCTCTGTGATGATACTCTACAGTGTACCACCAACTAGCCTTTCCACTGTTGACATCTAATGGAACATACAGTATGTATCCTCTCTGTGATGATACTCTACAGTGTACCACCAACTAGCCTTTCCACTGTTGACATCTAATGGAACATACAGTATGTATCCTCTCTGTGATGATACTCTACAGTGTACCACCAACTAGCCTTTCCACTGTTGACATCTAATGGAACATACAGTATGTATCCTCTCTGTGATGATACTCTACAGTGTACCACCATAGCCTTTCCACTGTTGACATCTAATGGAACATACAGTATGTATCCTCTCCATGATGATACTCTACAGTGTACCACCAGCTAGCCTTTCCACTGTTGACATCTAATGGAACATACAGTATGTATCCTCTCCATGATGATACTCTACAGTGTACCACCAGCTAGCCTTTCCACTGTTGACATCTAATGGAACATACAGTATGTATCCTCTCCATGATGATACTCTACAGTGTACCACCAGCTAGCCTTTCCACTGATGACATCTAATGGAACATACAGTATGTATCCTCTCCATGATGATACTCTACAGTGTACCACCAGCTAGCCTTTCCACTGTTGACATCTAATGGAACATACAGTATGTATCCTCTCTGTGATGATACTCTACAGTGTACCACCAGCTAGCCTTTCCACTGTTGACATCTAATGGAACATACAGTATGTATCCTCTCTGTGATGATACTCTGCAGTGTACCACCAGCTAGCCTTTCCACTGTTGACATCTAATGGAACATACAGTATGTATCCTCTCTGTGATGATACTCTGCAGTGTACCACCAGCTAGCCTTTCCACTGTTGACATCTAATGGAACATACAGTATGTATCCTCTCCATGATGATACTCTACAGTGTACCACCAGCTAGCCTTTCCACTGTTGACATCTAATGGAACATACAGTATGTATCCTCTCCATGATGATACTCTACAGTGTACCACCAGCTAGCCTTTCCACTGTTGACATCTAATGGAACATACAGTATGTATCCTCTCCATGATGATACTCTACAGTGTACCACCAGCTAGCCTTTCCACTGTTGACATCTAATGGAACATACAGTATGTATCCTCTCCATGATGATACTCTACAGTGTACCACCAGCTAGCCTTTCCACATGACATCTAATGGAACATACAGTATGTATCCTCTCCATGATGATACTCTACAGTGTACCACCAGCTAGCCTTTCCACTGTTGACATCTAATGGAACATACAGTATGTATCCTCTCTGTGATGATACTCTGCAGTGTACCACCAGCTAGCCTTTCCACTGTTGACATCTAATGGAACATACAGTATGTATCCTCTCTGTGATGATACTCTGCAGTGTACCACCAGCTAGCCTTTCCACTGTTGACATCTAATGGAACATACAGTATGTATCCTCTCTTGATGATACTCTGCAGTGTACCACCAGCTAGCCTTTCCACTGTTGACATCTAATGGAACATACAGTATGTATCCTCTCTGTGATGATACTCTACAGTGTACCACCAGCTAGCCTTTCCACTGTTGACATCTAATGGAACATACAGTATGTATCCTCTCTGTGATGATACTCTACAGTGTACCACCAGCTAGCCTTTCCACTGATGACATCTAATGGAACATACAGTATGTATCCTCTCCATGATGATACTCTACAGTGTACCACCAGCTAGCCTTTCCACTGTTGACATCTAATGGAACATACAGTATGTATCCTCTCTGTGATGATACTCTACAGTGTACCACCAGCTAGCCTTTCCACTGATGACATCTAATGGAACATACAGTATGTATCCTCTCCATAATGATACTCTACAGTGTACCACCAGCTAGCCTTTCCAATGTTGACATCTAATGGAACATACAGTATGTATCCTCTCTGTGATGATAATCTACAGTGTACCACCAGCTAGCCTTTCCACTGTTGACATCTAATGGAACATACAGTATGTATCCTCTCTGTGATGATACTCTACAGTGTACCACCAGCTAGCCTTTCCACTGTTGACATCTAATGGAACATACAGTATGTATCCTCTCTGTGATGATACTCTACAGTGTACCACCAGCTAGCCTTTCCACTGATGACATCTAATGGAACATACAGTATGTATCCTCTCCATGATGATACTCTACAGTGTACCACCAGCTAGCCTTTCCAATGTTGACATCTAATGGAACATACAGTATGTATCCTCTCTGTGATGATAATCTACAGTGTACCACCAGCTAGCCTTTCCACTGTTGACATCTAATGGAACATACAGTATGTATCCTCTCTGTGATGATACTCTACAGTGTACCACCAGCTAGCCTTTCCACTGTTGACATCTAATGGAACATACAGTATGTATCCTCTCTGTGATGATACTCTACAGTGTACCACCAGCTAGCCTTTCCACTGATGACATCTAATGGAACATACAGTATGTATCCTCTCCATGATGATACTCTACAGTGTACCACCAGCTAGCCTTTCCACTGTTTACATCTAATGGAACATACAGTATGTATCCTCTCCATGATGATACTCTACAGTGTACCACCAGCTAGCCTTTCCACTGTTGACATCTAATGGAACATACAGTATGTATCCTCTCCATGATGATACTCTACAGTGTACCACCAGCTAGCCTTTCCACTGTTGACATCTAATGGAACATACAGTATGTATCCTCTCTGTGATGATACTCTACAGTGTACCACCAGCTAGCCTTTCCACTGTTGACATCTAATGGAACATACAGTATGTATCCTCTCCATGATGATACTCTACAGTGTACCACCAGCTAGCCTTTCCACTGTTGCCATCTAATGGAACATACAGTATGTATCCTCTCTGTGATGATACTCTGCAGTGTACCACCAACTAGCCTTTCCACTGTTGACATCTAATGGAACATACAGTATGTATCCTTCCCATGATGATACTCTACAGTGTACCACCAGCTAGCCTTTCCACTGTTGACATCTAATGGAACATACAGTATGTATCCTCTCCATGATGATACTCTGCAGTGTACCACCAGCTAGCCTTTCCACTGATGACATCTAATGGAACATACAGTATGTATCCTCTCCATGATGATACTCTACAGTGTACCACCAGCTAGCCTTTCCAATGTTGACATCTAATGAAACATACAGTATGTATCCTCTCTGTGATGATACTCTACAGTGTACCACCAACTAGCCTTTCCACTGTTGACATCTAATGGAACATACAGTATGTATCCTCACTGTGATGACAGTGTACCACCAGCTAGCCTTTCCACTGTTGACATCTAATGGAACATACAGTATGTATCCTCTCTGTGATGATACTCTACAGTGTACCACCAGCTAGCCTTTCCACTGATGACATCTAATGGAACATACAGTATGTATCCTCTCTGTGATGATACTCTACAGTGTACCACCAACTAGCCTTTCCACTGTTGACATTACATTTACATTTAAGTCATTTGGCAGACGCTCTTATCCAGAGCGACTTACAAATTGGTGAATTCACCTTATGACATCCAGTGGAACAGCCACTTTACAATAGTGCATCTAAATCATTTAAGGGGAGGGGGGGGTGAGAAGGATTAATTTATCCTATCCTAGGTATTCCTTAAAGAGGTGGGGTTTCAGGTGTCTCCGGAAGGTGGTGATTGACTCCGCTGTCTAATGAGGGGAGTTTGTTCCACCATTTGGGGGCCAGAGCAGAACAGTTTTGACTGGGCTGAGCGGGAATACTTCCTCAGTGGTAGGGAGGCGAGCAGGCCAGAGGTGGATAGTGTCCTTGTTTGGGTGTAGGGCCTGATCAGAGCCTGGAGGTACTGCGGTGCCGTTCCCCTCACAGCTCCGTAGGCAAGCACCATGGTCTTGTAGCGGATGCGAGCTTCAACTGGAAGCCAGAGGAGAGAGCGGAGGAGCGGTACCACGTGAGAGAACTTGGGAAGGTTGAACACCAGACGGGCTGCGGCGTTCTGGATGATAGGGGTTTAATGGCACAGGCAGGGAGCCTAGCCAACAGCGAGTTGCAGTAATCCAGACGGGAGATGACAAGTGCCTGGATTAGGACCCGCTTCCTGTGTGAGGCAGGGTCGATGCGGATGTTGTAGAGCATGAACCTACAGGAATGGGCCACCGCCTTGATGTTAGTTGAGAACGACAGGGTGTTGTCCAGGATCACGCCAAGGTTCTTAGCGCTCTGGGAGGAGGACACAATGGAGTTGTCAACCGTGATGGCGAGATCATGGAACGGGCAGTCCTTCCCCGGGAGGAAGAGCAGCTCCGTCTTGCCGAGGTTCAGCTTGAGGTGGTGATCCGTCATCCACACTGATATGTCTGCCAGACATGCAGAGATGCGATTCGCCACCTGGTCATCAGAAGGGGGAAAGGAGAAGATTAATTGTGTGTCGTCTGCATAGCAATGATAGGAGAGACCATGTGAGGTTATGACAGAGCCAAGTGACTTGGTGTATAGCGAGAATAGGAGAGGGCCTAGAACAGAGCCCTGGGGGACACCAGTGGTGAGAGCGCGTGGTTTCTGGTAGGAGCGACCTGTCAGGTAGGACGCAATCCAAGCGTGGGCCGCGCCGGAGATGCCCAACTCGGAGAGGGTGGAGAGGAGGATCTGATGGTTCACAGTATCGAAGGCAGCCGATAGGTCTAGAAGGATGAGAGCAGAGGAGAGAGAGTTAGCTTTAGCAGTGCATCTAATGGAACATACAGTATGTATCCTCCCCATGATGATACTCTACAGTGTACCACCAGCTAGCCTTTCCACTGTTGACATCTAATGAAACATACAGTATGTATCCTCTCTGTGATGATACTCTACAGTGTACCACCAACTAGCCTTTCCACTGTTGACATCTAATGGAACATACAGTATGTATCCTCTCTGTGATGATACTCTACAGTGTACCACCAACTAGCCTTTCCACTGTTGACATCTAATGGAACATACAGTATGTATCCTCTCTGTGATGATACTCTACAGTGTACCACCAGCTAGCCTTTCCACTGATGACATCTAATGGAACATACAGTATGTATCCTCTCCATGATGATACTCTACAGTGTACCACCAGCTAGCCTTTCCACTGTTGACATCTAATGGAACATACAGTATGTATCCTCTCCATGATGATACTCTACAGTGTACCACCAGCTAGCCTTTCCACTGATGACATCTAATGGAACATACAGTATGTATCCTCTCCATGATGATACTCTACAGTGTACCACCAGCTAGCCTTTCCACTGTTGACATCTAATGGAACATACAGTATGTATCCTCTCCATGATGATACTCTACAGTGTACCACCAGCTAGCCTTTCCACTGTTGACATCTAATGGAACATACAGTATGTATCCTCTCCATGATGATACTCTGCAGTGTACCACCAGCTAGCCTTTCCACTGATGACATCTAATGGAACATACAGTATGTATCCTCTCCATGATGATACTCTACAGTGTACCACCAGCTAGCCTTTCCAATGTTGACATCTAATGAAACATACAGTATGTATCCTCTCTGTGATGATACTCTACAGTGTACCACCAACTAGCCTTTCCACTGTTGACATCTAATGGAACATACAGTATGTATCCTCTCTGTGATGATACTCTACAGTGTACCACCAGCTAGCCTTTCCACTGTTGACATCTAATGGAACATACAGTATGTATCCTCTCTGTGATGATACTCTACAGTGTACCACCAGCTAGCCTTTCCACTGATGACATCTAATGGAACATACAGTATGTATCCTCTCTGTGATGATACTCTACAGTGTACCACCAACTAGCCTTTCCACTGTTGACATTACATTTACATTTAAGTCATTTGGCAGACGCTCTTATCCAGAGCGACTTACAAATTGGTGAATTCACCTTATGACATCCAGTGGAACAGCCACTTTACAATAGTGCATCTAAATCATTTAAGGGGAGGGGGTGGATTAATTTATCCTATCCTAGGTATTCCTTAAAGAGGTGGGGTTTCAGGTGTCTCCGGAAGGTGGTGATTATCCTGTCCTGGCGTCGTGAGGGAGTTTGTTCCACCATTTGGGGGCCAGAGCAGCGAACAGTTTTGACTGGGCTGATGGGAACTGTACTTCCTCAGTGGTAGGGAGGCGAGCAGCAGAGGTGGATGAACGCAGTGTCCTTGTTTGGGTGTAGGGCCTTCAGAGCCACTACGGTATGTTCCCCTCACAGCTCCGTGCACCATGGTCTTGTAGCGGATGCGAGCTTCAACTGGAAGCCATGGAGAGAGCGGAGGAGCGGGGTGACGTGAGAGAACTTGGGAATGAACACCAGACGGGCTGCGGCGTTCTGGATGAGTTGTAGGGGTTTAATGGCACAGGCAGGGAGCCTAGCCAACAGCGAGTTGCAGTAATCCAGACGGGAGATGACAAGTGCCTGGATTAGGACCTGCGCCGCTTCCTGTGTGATACTGCGGATGTTGTAGAGCATGAACCTACAGGAATGGGCCACCGCCTTGATGTTAGTTGAGAACGACAGGGTGTTGTCCAGGATCACGCCAAGGTTCTTAGCGCCTGGGAGGAGGACACAATGGAGTTGTCAACCGTGATGGCGAGATCATGGAACGGGCAGTCCTTCCCCGGGAGGAGAGCAGCTCCGTCTTACAGGTTCAGCTTGAGGTGGTGATCCGTCATCCACACTGATATGTCTGCCAGACATGCAGAGATGCGATTCCACCTGGTCATCAGAAGGGGAAAGGAGAAGATTGGAACATCGTCTGCATAGCAATGATAGGAGAGACCATGTGAGGTTAGACAGAGCCAAGTGACTTGGTGTATAGCGAGAATAGGAGAGGGCCTAGAACAGAGCCCTGGGGGACACCAGTGGTGAGCGCGTGGTGAGGAGACAGATTCTCGCCACGCCACCTGGTAGGAGCGACCTGTCAGGTACCAACCAGCGTGGGCCGCGCCGGAGATGCCCAACTGGAGAGGGTGGAGAGGAGGATCTGATGGTTCACAGTATCAAGGCAGCCTTTCCATGCATCTACAGTATGTATCCTCCCCATGATGATACTCTACAGTGTACCACCAGCTAGCCTTTCCACTGTTGACATCTAATGGAACATACAGTATGTATCCTCTCTGTGATGATACTCTACAGTGTACCACCAGCTAGCCTTTCCACTGTTGACATCTAATGGAACATACAGTATGTATCCTCTCTGTGATGATACTCTACAGTGTACCACCAACTAGCCTTTCCACTGTTGACATCTAATGGAACATACAGTATGTATCCTCTCTGTGATGATACTCTACAGTGTACCACCAGCTAGCCTTTCCACTGTTGACATCTAATGGAACATACAGTATATCCTCTCTGTGATGTACAGTGTACCACCAGCTCCTTTCCACTGTTGACATCTAATGATGATACTGTGATGATACTCTACAGTGTACCACCAGCTAGCCTTTCCACTGTTGACATCTAATGGAACATACAGTATGTATCCTCTCTGTGATGATACTCTACAGTGTACCACCAGCTAGCCTTTCCACTGTTGACATCTAATGGAACATACAGTATGTATCCTCTCTGTGATGATACTCTACAGTGTACCACCAGCTAGCCTTTCCACTGTTGACATCTAATGGAACATACAGTATGTATCCTCTCTGTGATGATACTCTACAGTGTACCACCAACTAGCCTTTCCACTGTTGACATCTAATGGAACATACAGTATGTATCCTCTCTGTGATGATACTCTACAGTGTACCACCAGCTAGCCTTTCCACTGTTGACATCTAATGGAACATACAGTATGTATCCTCTCCATGATGATACTCTACAGTGTACCACCAGCTAGCCTTTCCACTGTTGACATCTAATGGAACATACAGTATGTATCCTCTCTGTGATGATACTCTACAGTGTACCACCAGCTAGCCTTTCCACTGTTGACATCTAATGGAACATACAGTATGTATCCTCTCCATGATGATACTCTGCAGTGTACCACCAGCTAGCCTTTCCACTGTTGACATCTAATGGAACATACAGTATGTATCCTCTCTGTGATGATACTCTACAGTGTACCACCAGCTAGCCTTTCCACTGATGACATCTAATGGAACATACAGTATGTATCCTCTCTGTGATGATACTCTACAGTGTACCACCAGCTAGCCTTTCCACTGTTTACATCTAATGGAACATATAACATGTATCCTCTCTGTGATGATACTCTACAGTGTACCACCAGCTAGCCTTTCCACTGATGACATCTAATGAAACATATTGTACATATTAAGCTTTTCTCATTCATCCAAATTTAAATATGGAATGTTCAGGGAATGCATGACTATGTGACATACATTCAGTAAAGGTTCCATATTGAATTTGGGAAGAACATGTAAGAAAAGCTTCAGAATTTAAGCATTACAGTATTTTATAACATATCCTTACAGGTGTTAGTGCATCAACCAGGGTTATTTCCTATGGTACTCTTATCAAAAGTATTGGGCAAACGGTGCCACAATCACAGATAAAACACTCAAACACAAGCCCAGTCTTGGCCATTCAAGGTATAAGTCTTTCCTTCACAGAAAATGAAACCTAAAGACAGAATCAATCAACATAAAACTATTTACCTCACTCTCTCTTTCTGCCTAACATTATGAAATGGGGTAGAGCTGGAACAGATTTATGCCAGTCTCTTGGAATGAAAAGTTTTCGCCAAAAAGAGTAGGACATTTTCAAGACCGATTTTCTGGGCTGTAGAGTGGGGTGTGTGTGTGTGTGTGTGTGTGTGTGTGTGTGTGTGTGTGTGTGTGTGTGTGTGTGTGTGTGTGTGTGTGTGTGTGTGTGTGTGTGTGTGTGTGTGTGTGTGTGTGTGTGTGTGTGTGTGTGTGTGTGTGTGTGAAGGGAGGGTCCCTAAGGAAGTAATTAGTGCTGTGTCGAGTGGCTAATAAAACATTCTACTGGGCTACATGTTAGCTACCCTGAGTCTGGAGAGTGGCTGGGCCAGGGGACCTGGAGAAATGAATATATGAGAATGAGGAGGTGAGGTGTGTGTGTGTGTGTGTGTGTGTGTGTGTGTGTGTGTGTGTGTGTGTGTGTGTGTGTGTGTGTGTGTGTGTGTGTGTGTGTGTGTGTGTGTGTGTGTGTGTGTGTGTGCGTGTCCGTGTGTGCGTGTAAGAGTGGAGGGTTGGGGTAGTGTGAGGCCAAACAGGGTCGGGGCAAAGCAGAGACACAGTAGCAGCAGCTGAACCAGAGGCAGCACGCTAAAGGTGTCAACTTCACTAAGGCCTAAGCACTGTTCAATCTCAGCTTTGACCTCTTGATTACTATAAGCCTCCACCTTCTTCCAGACTTCATCAGATGTGATCTGAGCTCATAGAACATGGACACCTTCACAAAGAAAAACACCCACACTATAGAATGACCAATACCTGGACTAACATTGGTCACAAAGTGAAGGTTTCAAAGGACATATAGGGTTGACGTCCATTGTTTCCTATATATAAAAAATGACAGGGTCTTATTAGTACATGTTAAATATAGTGACATTTAACCATTGTAGTTATTTGTCACCTAAGCTGATATATGATCATGTTTCATCAAAAGTATTTTCTCACTCTGACCTCGTTCCCTTCCATATCAGACACCAAAGGTAAAGATTAGGGAGATTCCAGTAGACACATGGTACTAAAAAGGGTGTGAACTCTATGCCTACTCTACTCCACCCTCGCCCCGGTCCCATGCCCCAAGCAGGGAGCCCACTCTGTCCTCGCACCCGGCCCTTGCCCCAACCAGGGAGCCCAGTCCGGCATTGCCCCGGTCCCTTACCCAACCACGGAGCCCACTCTGCCCTCTCCCTGATCTCTGAAAAAAATGTCTCCAACACTGCAGCCGCAGAGGATCAGAGAAACCACCTCCTCTTGCGGTTAGGAGAGAAACCACCTCCTCATGCGGTTAGGAGAGAGCAGCGTTAGATTAGGTTTCAACCCAGGGTACAGCTCTGCCAAAGACCAGCCATGCAGACACAACAAACCCATACTGTTTAGGGAACAAAGTCCAGGGAACACCACTTCAAACCCCACTAAGAGAGAGGGGGGTAAAGAATAGAGAGAGGGGTAGAAGGACGTGGAGGGGGAAGAGAGAGAGGAGAGAAAGCTAGCGGAGAAAGGAGATGGGATGGATAAATGAAGAGAGAGAGATAGAGGGGGGAGAGAGAGAGGTTAGAAAGAGAATGCGAGGGAATAGAGAGAGAGAGAAGAGAGAGAGAGAGAGAGAGAGAGAGAGAGAGGGGGAGAGAGAGAGAGATGAGAGAGAGAGAGAGGAGAAGAGAGAGAGAGGGAGAGAGAGAGAGAGAGAGAGAGAGAGAGAGAGAGAGAGAGAGAGAGAGAGAGAGAGAGAGAGGAGAGAGGGAGAGAGAGAGAGAGAGAGAGAGAGAGAGAGAGAGAGAGAGAGAGAGAGAGGGGAGAGAGAGAGAGAGAGAGAGAGAGAGAAGAGAGAGAGAGAGAGAGAGAGAGAGAGAGAGAGAGAGAGAGAGAGAGAGAGAGAGAGATATAGAGGGGGGAGAGAGAGAGAGGGGGGTTTATAGATAAGTGGAAGCATATTGACAAGATGCAGACAGGAGGCACTTCTGTCCATTTCACTGCCCAATTCATCCCCCATGCACTGCAATAACCTGTTGAAAGGCTTGGTCTCCCCACACATTGTCTGATTATGCCTATAGGAATGAGACCCTCCATACAATGGCCTAATGCATGGTTACATTTCCCCAAAATGGCAAGCTTTGTAGGCCAGTTTCCTAGACCCAGAATGTCCTTCACTAAACAGCACTTTCACTTCTCAAAGGATTTCCCATTGATCATGATTTTAAATCCAGGACTCTGAATCATTTGAGTCCAGGAAACTGTCCCTAAGAGTTCGCCTGGGGGTGTTAAACTGTGAGCATTGTAAGTAAGAACCTGGCTTGTAAGCTTGTTTGCAGCGCAGCTGTCTAAGGCATTGCATCTCAGTGTTCGAGGTGTCACTAAAGTCCCTGGTTCGATCCCGGGCTGTATCGTGAGCGGGAGTCCCATAGGGCTCCCATACAATCTGCCCAGCGTCGTCCAGGTTAGGGGAGGATTTGGCCGTCATTGTAAAATAAGAATTTGTTCTTAACTGACTTGCCTTGTTAAATAAAGGTTACATAACATGAAAATGAAAATGATGCAGGTCAATAACTAGCTCTGCTAACCAAACTACTGTATGTGATGAATTACTGAACACATCCCGATAGATGGTTTCCCTGTAAACACAGCTCATATAACACATACTTAAAACTCATTACCAGCAAACCATGTTCCCAATGAAAACAGTTTGATTTCACATTTCACTAGAGAGAGAGAGAAAAAACACAATAGCTTGGACAAGTTAACAAGACTGGGAAATCTGTGACAGGAGGTCGAGGGCCCAACCTGGACTCTAATTGCTATCACATTGACTGCTTCCCAAATGGAATTCATTCCCTACATAGTGCACTACTTTCAACCAGAGCCCTTCCCTGGTCAAAAGTAGTGCACTATATAGGGCATATGGTGCCATTTGGGATGCATACATTGAGTCATGGGGAGTTAATTTGAGGCCTGATTTTATTTCAAAGTGAAAAAACGGGCCAGACACTGGCGTTGTGTATCCAGCCCTATTACAGAGTTGGCTTTTTAGTTTATCTTAAGACGGCTTAAGTGGCTAAAGTAGCTATTGATGCCGTACTAGCTTGAATGAATCGTTTTTCAAAGCTCCCTTTAGGCCACTTGGAGAGAAACGACGGAGAGAAAAGGAAGAGTGGTTTTTGAAGGACTGCATGTAAACGTGGAAGGGCTTGACATTTCCAGGAAGGCCATAGTGGTCACAACCTAAAAGGGGACAAAACCCTAACAAACATGATGGGCTTAGATGTGCTGGCCAAATACAATTCACCCCACCAGGCACGCAAACACAAAGGATAGCTTGGTTCCACTAGACAAAATCCTACAACAGATCCTAATATCTACTTGCAAGCTTGCGTTCGCAAACTTGAATTCATCTTTCCTTTTGTTCGTTTTTCTCGTTCTAAATTTTAAGGGGGAAAAAACTACTGAAACTTAACTTGAATTTAAAACAAATAAGGGAAGTCAAGACAGAGAAAATAAGGTTTTGCAACATCTTAGGCCCATTTTCAGCTCTTCCCTTTGATGATTATCCCCACTTAGGAGCCTCAACAACAAGCTTACAGTGGTGAACCACAGACAGATCCTCAGATCCCCTCCAAGCCTCAAAACTGCCATTTTAAAATGAACACAGCGCTGCTTTTAAACCCAGAATAGGTTATCCAAAGTCTCTGGCCCTCACCAGCCTGGGCTGAAACGGCCAGCATGACTCACAGAAATAAAGCCAAGAACCTGGATGAAGAACCTGGCTGTCACTTTAAGCCCTTATTTCCTTGTTCGAGAGAGTGGATAGTTAAAGGGACATTACACTCCCAAATCTACATTTGTCAGATGTTTTCAGATCTCAAAAGTGGTGTTCCTTGTTTCTAGCCCATCAGTTGTGTAGATACAGCTGCATACCTCAACCTCAAATGAATTCAGAAGATAAGCACCAGAAACAAAGTGGAGAACGTAACAGCCACCTAGAGCCTAATTTCCTCGTTTGACACGGTGGATATTTCTGCTGATCTCCCAGCTGATCTCTCTGGTGTGTGTGTGTGTGTGTGTGTGTGTGTTTGCGCGCATGCTTGCATGTGTGTGTGGCAGTAGTAGTTGAGGGAATAACACACCCGCGTGCTATCAGTGAGACACACTACAACCACACCAGAGGTGTGTCCGCCTCAGCAGTTCGGCAGGCCAGGTTTTCACACGCTGTGTGGTCCTAGGCCTCAGGAGGAGTGGAGGAGCTAGATAAAACCTCACCCTTCGTCAACAGAACAAGAAGAGTAGGCTATGTTCCGTGGAATCTCGACGGAAAGCTCTCTGTGTTCTTTCCCAGTGTATGAGTCACGTTCCAACTCTCCTAAAGCCCTGGAGTTCCTCCGCTCCTACACTAGCCCAAGGCCTAAGGGAAGACACCAGCCAATGACAGAGCTGGTTAGTGCTTCTGCAAAGCAAAGATCGGGGTTCCTTGAAAGATGAATCGATGAGTCAGCTGAAATGAGAGAGTACAGTACATCACCTCCAGCAAGTCTGATGATGATGATGCAACAAAGTGAAATAGAATCTTCAGAGAGGAGTTATTTGAGCTCAGATGGAACTAGAGAATTAGATATCTTTAAATCTACTGAAGAAATGTGAAGTGTCTTCCCCTCTCCCCTCTGAGACCAGAGGGGAGAGTGGGGGGAGGGGGAGGGGAGAGTGGAGGGGGAGCGGAGAGGAGGGGAAGGGGTTAATACACATCCTCTATCTTCATTGAAATGATTTGGGACGGGTCTCTGACTGCCAACCGCCCTCCCCCCCTTCATCCTCCTCTTGGCCCGAGCGTCTCCCCTCTCCCGCCCTGTGCATCACTGCACACCCTGGCCCTCGCACATGGCACGCTCTCCATCCAGCTTAAAGCGATTAGCCAGGCCTTCCTCTACTGACAGGTGCATGGTCACGCTCAGACATGACTGGCAGACCAACATCTAACCCTGCAGCAGTAAGAGAGGACTGACACCCTCTCCCTTTGCTCTGTCAGCTCATCTCCCTCCACAAGACAGACAGGCAGACAGACAGACAGACAGACAGACAGACAGACGGACGGACGGACGGAAAGGAGGGCTTGCGGGGGCAGACAGGCAGACACACAGGGACGCAGGCAGAAAGACAGGCAGGCAAGTAGGCATGGAGGAAGGTACACAGGCAAGCAGGCAGACAAGTAGTCAGGCAGAAAGACAGACAGACAAAGACAGACAGACAGCATTAGAACCCTCATACCACTGAGCAAATGGCTCGGTGTGACCGAGCACAGATAAAACTGTCCGTTTAACTCCAAAATATGTTTTTCCATATCAGTTTTGATACTGAAATCCAAGATGTCTTTCATGGTTTATAGTCTATAGACTATGCGCAAGTGGCATTTTCCTGAGAAGAATTGCATATGACCAACATAAATGACCAACTTGAACGTTAAAACATTTGAATAAAACAAATATTAAATAGACCACATAAATGATCTGGGTTCTGTGAGTAATAACAGTCTCACTAAGTATTTTAAGTTGATTTTAAATGCGTTGTAATTACTTTGAGTCTCAGGGAATCAACTTTGGTTTTTACAGTTGTAAGCACTTAAGGAAAATGATATTCTTGGCACCTGAATTTAAATACGGCACACCATGCAGCCTAATGGGAAAAACACCAGCCAGGACTGAGCCAACCAATGCACTGGCCATAGAAACCATAAAAAAGCCAGACAAGAAGTCTGACATGGCTTTTATATTTGCATTTTAGATGTATATCATGTAATTTCTTTGGGGGGAGGTGGGTGTAAAAGAGAAGTTTTATGTTTAAGTCTGGAACCAAAGAGAACAAATATATGAGTGATTGCCACCAGCCTGAGATGGCGGCACCAATTGATGACTTCAGGGAGAGAACAGAAAGCAGTGATACCATCCAATGCTGGAGTGTGTGGTGGGCATTGGGCACTGGGCAGGATAGAATAGCTTGGCAAGGAATTCACAATGTAGTGGCTGCTCTACAATAAGACTTGTATGGAAGACAGACATCTTATCCACTAGTTTCATATGTTGACAGACAAGAATGGGATTCTTGGTCAGTTGCTGGGGTACGGTGTCCATATTAGGACAGTCACACATCCATGGAAGTTGATATCAGAGTAATTTGGTACTCGGGCCCACGTGTGTAACAGGGCCTTGATTGTGTAACTGATGAGACAAATGAAAGTCTGCATAAAAAATAAATGTAACCGGTCAATTGTGTGAGTCAGGGTCTGGGCCCAAGAGGCAAACAAAAAAATAATTCTGAATGATTATTATTATTATTATTTTTATTCAACCACAGGAGCCCGCTCTCAAATGTCAAAATACACTCGAGATCATAATTCAGCCACAAAGGATCAATAGTTTGGAAAGCAAATGCATACCGCTGAAAAGAAAAGACTAATATGTCTATCGACCAAAATAAAATAAATAGCAAAACTCCTGAATGTTTGCTAACAGGAGCATTTTTTGGCTATTGCCAAGAGGAGCACATTGGCATCACAGTGAGTAGTACCCTATGGCTTCTTCTTCATCAGTAGGTGAGTCAGTGTGCCACTGGAAATTGTTTTTAGTAGCCTATTCTGTAGCCTATACTGTAGCCTATACTGTAGCCTATACTGTAGCCTATACTGTAGCCTATACAGTAGCCTATACTGTAGCCTATACTGTAGCCTATAAAGAACCCAAAGCCCCGGGGCCTTAATCGGGCCCTGGTTGTGGACAGTTTCAAAGCCTGACACAAAGACATGGACAGTTTCAAAGCCTGACACAAAGACATGGACAGTTTCAAAGCCTGACACAAAGACATGGACAGTTTCAAAGCCTGACACAAAGACATGGACAGTTTCAAAGCCTGACACAAAGACATTGACAGTTTCAAAGCCTGACACAAAGACATGGACAGTTTCAAAGCCTGACACAAAGACATGGACAGTTTCAAAGCCTGACACAAAGACATGGACAGTTTCAAAGCCTGACACAAAGACATGGACAGTTTCAAAGTCTGACACAAAGACATTGACAGTTTCAAAGCCTGACACAAAGACATGGACAGTTTCAAAGCCTGACACAAAGACATGGACAGTTTCAAAGCCTGACACAAAGACATGGACAGTACTTTCTAAGGTGAAGATTCATTTAGAACACCCATATGCACATTAGAGGTTATGCATATGCATGGGTGTCACGGCCGTTGTATGGAGGAGATCAAGGCGCAGCGTCGTATGCATACATTCTCTTTAATTAAAGAGAAAACACTGAACAAACTATCAAAACAAGCCATGACACTAATATGCGTCGTGCAGACAGGCAACTAAACATAGAACAAGAACCCACAAAATACCCAAGGAATATGGCTACCTAAATCTGGTCCCCAATCAGAGACAACGATAAACAGCTGCCTCTGATTGGGAACCAATTCAGGCCACCATAGACCTACATGAACCTAGACTTCCAAGAACCCCTAGACATACTAAACCCCCTAGATAATACAAAAACTAACAAACCACCCTCGTCACACAAAGATAACTAAGATCAGGGTGTGACAATGGGCCTGTACTGTATATGAGCCCAAGCCCGAAAAATAACTGAATAGCACATATTGCACATGACAGAAAAACATTTAAAAAAATGCTGATTTAAGATATATTTGGTACATAATTGGTCTAGCCTAAATTAAACAATTTCAATGTTATTACGCAATTATAGTGAATTTATATTTAATTTGGAATAGGCGAGTAACAGGGCATTTTTATATATATATATATATATATATATATATATATATATATATATATATATATATATATATTCATATTTAATAGTCTGACACATTAGCTACAGATCATTTCACCACCGGGCATGTCCATCTACTCCTCTCTCTTCTTCACTCTTCTCTCCAGCGCACAGAGGGAGGGGCTGTCAACAATGTATAGCAATAAAGTCTTTTCTCTGTAAAGTCTTTTTCATTATATGTCAGACCACAGTAAGACTTGCTGTCGCCATGGTGATCCTAGTAAACCAAACCCAAATCAAATCAACAGTTTATTGACATGTTTTGTTGTGAAAACATGTTCATATAATTTTCCCGAAAAGATTTCACTTGGTTTCCCAAATGAAGCACTGGGTAGCTGCAAGAACAGGGTTGGAGAGCCCATGGCATACAGAGTTGGGGCAGAATATCACCTGTCATGCAGAGATAGAACTGGAGCAGCTATCCAACATGATTGAAAGACGTGCAAGCAGGAAAGTGGCCTCCATTCGCTACTGGAGTACATACAGATGGCATGTATTTTTGTCTCGCCCCTGTTCCTGCCCATTTGGTAATGGGTCAGTCTAAATAGAAACTCATTTTACATATTAGTAAAGACAAGATTAAATTGGAAATAGCCTGATGGGTGAAGAAAATGATCACTTGATGAGAGAACAGCTGGTGCAGCCTGAGGAAAGGAACAGAGTACAAGCTTGTTTTTGCAACTTTCTCAAATCATCAATAGTCTGTAGCTGCATCATGCAGTCCATATATATCTCAGTTTCTAAGGTATTCTAAGATTTGTATCATCCAAATAACTCTAAATCTAGCGTATAGGACCTGTTTCAAATGATCACTTTTACACGTACTATAGTCACTTCATATGCACACTCTCACTCCGGAATGGGAAATATATCCTTCCTATTCTATTCACTTAGACTGCTGCCTATATACATAGACTTGAAATCACTGGCCACTTGAATAAATGGAACACGAGTGTCTTTAATAATGTTTATGTATCTTGCATTACTCATCTCATATGTGCAGTATATACTTTATTCTATACTATTCTACTGTTTCTTAGTCTTTGCCCTTCTGACATTGCTCGGCCATATATTTACATATTCTTAACTCCATTCCTTTACTTAGATTTGTGTGTATTGGGTATATTTTGTGAAATTGTTAGATATTACTTGTTAGATATTACTGCACTGTCGCAGCTAAAAACACAAGCATTTTGCCACACCAGCAATAGCATCTGCTAAACACGAGTATGTGACCAATAACATTTGATTTGATTTGATTTGCGCTGCGTGTAATTATTTTATTCTTACTATAAAATCATATAATATAAAATAATGATACGGGACTTATGAACATATCTTGTCAGCTAAATGAACAAGCCTACAACCGCCTAGTGGTTAGAGCGTTGGTCCAGTAACCGAAAGGTTGCTGCATCGAATCCCTGAGCTGGCAAGGTCAAACTCTGTCGTTCTGCCCCTGAGCAAGGCAGTTAACCCACTGTTCCCCTGAGCAAGGCAGTTAACCCACTGTTCCCCTGAGCAAGGCAGTTAACCCACTGTTCCCCTGAGCAAGGCAGTTAACCCACTGTTCCCCTGAGCAAGGCAGTTAACCCACTGTTCCCCTGAGCAAGGCAGTTAACCCACTGTTCCCCTGAGCAAGGCAGTTAACCCACTGTTCCCCTGAGCAAGGCAGTTAACCCACTGTTCCCCTGAGCAAGGCAGTTAACCCACTGTTCCCCTGAGCAAGGCAGTTAACCCACTGTTCCCCTGAGCAAGGCAGTTAACCCACTGTTCCCCTGAGCAAGGCAGTTAACCCACTGTTCCCCTGAGCAAGGCAGTTAACCCACTGTTCCCCCGGTGCTGAAGACGTGGATGTCGATTAAGGCAGCCCTTCTGATTCAGAGGGGTTGGGTTAAATGCAGAAGACACATTTCAGTTGAAGTCATTCAGTTGCACAACTAACTAGGTATCCCCCTTTCCATATGGCATGCTAGATAACATAAAGGCCAACTCACAATTTGTTCTTCTTAAATACATATTCATACAAATGTTTCTTTAGACTTGCCTAAAATCGATAATGGAGTTATTGTGATGGTGTATATTCGATTGATTTATTACACTTTTATAAAGTAAATGTTCCAATGGCCTGCATTGGTGGCTTGTATGTGGATGGTGTGTGGATGGTATGTGGATGGTATGTGGATGGTATGTGGATGTGGTATGTGTGGATGGATGGTGTGTGGATGGTGGTGGATGTGTGACATGGTATGTGGATGGTGTGTGGATGGTGTGTGGATGGTATGTGGATGGTATGTGGATGGTGTGTGGATGGTATGTGGATGGTGTGTGTGGATGGTGTGTGGATGGTATGTGGATGGTGTGTGGATGGTGTGTGGATGGTGTGTGGATGGTATGTGGATGGTATGTGGATGGTGTGTGGATGGTATGTGGATGGTGTGTGGATGGTGTGTGGATGGTATGTGGATGGTGTGTGGATGGTGTGTGGATGGTGTGTGGATGGTATGTGGATGGTGTGTGTGGAGGTCAACTACCGTGAGACCAGCAGACCTGTATCGGCGGGTTGTATGTGGATGGTGTGTGTGGAGGTGCATGACAAAACCCAGCTGACAAAACGTCATGACCGTCACAGCCCTATTTAGTACTGGAGGTTTACTATTGACTTGACACCTGAAGAACATAACATAGTGGTATACTCAGTCACGCATGTACCTCATACAGTTAGTTAAAACATAGCCAAAGCTAAATATATTATAATTATTATATTATCCCACTTCTGCGCTACACAAAACCCCCACATTTGCTAAGCTACGTTACATTAGTACAACCCAAAGTATCCTAATTATCGAAACCACCGCCCATGACTAACTGCTGAGTTTTGAACCTGAAATGAGACTCAATATGCAAATATTCCCTTTTGCATGTTATTTTGCATTCAAAACATCCTGGTTTGCTGTGACTGCTATCCAGCTAGAGAACGCTATCCGCACGGTCAGCAGCTGAGAAAAGAGAGAGCGGGTGTATAAGCTTTGAATAACCAAATGACACTGATCACCTGTGCTCATCTCACAGCATGGCCGGACATTTGTCAATGCAAAGTGGGGTTGCTCGGGCGATCCTTATCGCTACAGATGTTGTATACCGCTAGAGAATAGGGAAATGAACTGGGCTAAGCTGGCATGGCAGTTATTTCACCATGGAGTGGGCCTCTACTTCCTTTTGCTCTTGATTCTAGAAATACAGGGTCTTTTATGTTTGATAAGTGGCACATACACACTAAGCATATAGATCCACCAACATGAATCCACATAGGAAGGAGAAACACTTAGATGCTGTACTGTGCAAACGTAAACAGGTCACAGTCATGAAGACGCATACATACAAAGTAGATGGTGCTAGTGCTGTTAATGTAAAACACATACACACACACATAATCCCACACACACAATCCCACACTCCCACATGAAAAGGGACGCCATCGTGTTGGTTCTGTTGTTAAAACACAAAGCCCTCCACCTCCTCCTCTCCTCCCCCCTCCCCCAGATGTGACCCAACGGGCGAAACCCAAACCAGAGCAGAGAGCTCTCTCAACTCCTCAACCTCTCAACACATCCTCAGCGCTGGCCTTTGAAAACAAACCACGCCGGCCAGCCCCCCACCTCTCCCCGTCTCCTCTGAGCCCTAATATGTGAGCACACATGCCCCATACTCCACTGGGAGAGACTCTCCGACGCTTCGCTCTGCTCTGGTTCCGGGAAGCAGATGTGTGATTATAAATATGGTGGAACTACACACAGACAGTCAGTGGTTGATGTTAGGAGACATACAGGAGTAGATAGGGGTTCAGTTGCGAGGTCATGAGGTCATGAACAGCTCCTGGACCATGACTCCAAGGTTCAAGGACACTTAAGGGTCCGATGCAGCCGTTTCATGTCTCAAAATCAAATCATTTCTGGGTAACAATTTATTAACTTACTGTGATCATATTCAGTAAAAAATGGTCAAATATGGAACCAAAATAGCTTCATAACAAAGAGCAATTTTTCAAACAAGAATTTTTCTTGGACTGTATGGGAGTGGTCTGAGTGAGGGGCCTAATTGGATGAGCCTAATGGGAGGGATAAATAACCTGAAAACGAGCTGTTATTGGGAGAGAGGTTTGAAACTGTCTTTGTTAATGGTCTATTAACTTATATCGCCTGGTGATGTCGTCTTTTCAAACAGCTCTTACACTAAAAGGGCATTATCATCATTTTGATAAATTCACAGTATTATTTGAACCTCATAGTGCGAAAATATACACTGTGTACAAAACGTTAGGAACACCTTTCTAAAATTGAGTCCCCCCCTAAATGGCATGATATATACAGAAGAAGAGAAAGGGTGAAGTACAGTATCTGTCCACTCATATAATATCATCCTTTACAACAAACAGTCAACCTGGTCACACTGTGCATAGAAGTCATACAGTTTCCACAGATCTCTAATCCCGATCGGCTACGTTTGAAAGTCTAGCATAGACTCTAAATATTTCAATATGCATGGAATTCATACTACTGAAGTATATTGAAGACTAGAGAGAGGGATTACCAAATAATGTGGGATATCAAAGAGTTGCAGACACACACACACACACACACACACTGAAACAGTTGGTGAATTGATGAAGTCCTCCAGTCTCCTTGGCTTCCCACACTAACAAGCACGTGGAGAGATTGAAATCCAGATGGCTGAAGAGTAGAATGGCACATTTCTCCTTTGTCGTTAAATATACACACAAACCCACGTATAAACACCATATCACACAGATACACTGGCACACACACACACACTCACAGGCACACACACACTCACAGGTACACACACACTCACAGGCACACACAAACTCACAGGCACACACACACTCACAGGTACACACAAACTCACAGGCACACACACACTCACAGGTACACACACACTCACAGGCACACACACACTCACAGGCACACAAACTCACAGGCACACACACACTCACAGACACACACACACTCACAGGTACACACACACTCACAGGTACACACACACTCACAGACACACACACACTCACAGGTACACACACACTCACAGGTACACACACACTCACAGACACACACACACTCACAGGTACACACAAACTCACAGGTACACACAGACTGACAGGCACACACACACTCACAGGTACACACTCACAGGAACAGACTGACAGGCACACACACAAAGATCAAATACGACAAAACTAGAATTACCAGAACTCTCATTGAATCCTCCACACCCCTCCAAAAAAGGGGCCCAAGTCCTAACATGACCCTGTGTATCAGATAAAGTAGTGCACTATATAGGACAGAGAGTGCCATTTGGGACACATGCTGATTAGGCTTGAATAACCTTTATAGACACACGAGGAGTGGGAGCAACAGCCTTTCCTCTGATGCTTGAGGAACATTCTTAGCCTGAGAGAAACCCACAGGCTGTGTGACCGGCACCAGCAAGGCTTCATGCCATCAGATGGTCCCGATAACCAGCAGTCACCGGTCAGTCACCTGCACAGCTATGGCCCCGTGACACAGCCTTTCATATGGAAATCACCACCGCATCAGGATGTTCCAGAAATGTTCTGCTAGTAACTCACGTTGACCATTTCATAGTAACTCACGTTGACCATTTCATAGTAACTCACGTTGACCATTTCATAGTGACCATTTCATAGTAACTCACGTTGACCATTTCATAGTAACTCACGTTGACCATTTCATAGTAACATGACCATTTCATAGTAACTCACGTTGACCATTTCATAGTAACTCATTTCATAGTTGACCATTTCATAGTAACTCACGTTGACCATTTCATAGTAACTCACGTTGACCATTTCATAGTAACTCACGTTGACCATTTCATAGTAACTCACGTTGACCATTTCATAGTAACATAGTAACTGACCATTTCATAGTAACTCACGTTGACCATTTCATAGTAACTCACGTTGACCATTTCATAGTAACTCACGTTGACCATTTCATAGTAACTCACGTTGACCATTTCATAGTAACTCACGTTGACCATTTCATAGTAACTCACGTTGACCATTTCATAGTAACTCACGACCATTTCATTGACCATTTCATAGTAACTCACATGACCATTTCATAGTAACTCACGTTGACCATTTCATAGTAACTCACGTTGACCATTTCATAGTAACTCACTGACCATTTCATAGTAACTCACGTTGACCATTTCATAGTAACTCACGTTGACCATTTCATAGTAACTCACGTTGACCATTTCATAGTAACTCACGACCATTTGACCATTTCATAGTAACTCACGTTGACCATTTCATAGTAACTCACGTTGACCATTTCATAGTAACTCACGTTGACCATTTCATAGTAACTCACGTTGACCATTTCATAGTAACTCACGTTGACCATTTCATAGTAACTCACGTTGACCATTTCATAGTAACTCACGTTGACCATTTCATAGTAACTCACGTTGACCATTTCATAGTAACTCACTATGACCATTTCATAGTAACTCACGTTGACCATTTCATAGTAACTCACGTTGACCATTTCATAGTAACTCACGTTGACCATTTCATAGTAACTCACGTTGACCATTTCATAGTAACTCACTATGACCATTTCATAGTAACTCACTATGACCATTTCATAGTAACTCACGTTGACCATTTCATAGTAACTCACTATGACCATTTCATAGTAACTCACGTTGACCATTTCATAGTAACTCACGTTGACCATTTCATAGTAACTCACGTTGACCATTTCATAGTAACTCACTATGACCATTTCATAGTAACTCACGTTGACCATTTCATAGTAACTCACTATGACCATTTCATAGTAACTCATTGACCATTTCATAGTAACTCACTATGACCATTTCATAGTAACTCACTATGACTATTTCATAGTAACTCACTATGACCATTTCATAGTAACTCACGTTGACCATTTCATAGTAACTCACGTTGACCATTTCATAGTAACTCACTATGACCATTTCATAGTAACTCACTATGACCATTTCATAGTAACTCACGCTGACCATTTCATAGTAACTCACGTTGACCATTTCATAGTAACTCACATTGACCATTTCATAGTAACTCACTATGACCATTTCATAGTAACTCACTTTGACCATTTCATAGTAACTCACGTTGACCATTTCATAGTAACTCACTATGACTATTTCATAGTAACTCACTATGACCATTTCATAGTAACTCACGTTGATCATTTCATAGTAACTCACTATGACCATTTCATAGTAACTCACTATGACCATTTCATAGTAACTCACTTTGACCATTTCATAGTAACTCACTTTGACCATTTCATAGTAACTCACTATGACTATTTCATAGTAACTCACTATGACCATTTCATAGTAACTCACTTTGACCATTTCATAGTAACTCACTTAGACCATTTCATAGTGACTTATATTGTAGCCATGGAGAAATGTCCTCAAGGGAACTCTCTGATACAATACTTGGTATAGAACTTAACTGGAAAGCCATGAGTGGTGATAAGGATGCAGTCTGCGGCTCTGGGTAGGAATACTAAGTGTCTGAGGGGACACTGGCCTCTTTCAAGGAGCAGCCCTGGTGTGAAGCATGCTGGGTAAGGCACGGCAGCCACCCATTCTAAGAGTAGACTGAGCCTATGACAGAGGACCCTGTTCTCATCAGGAGCTGCTGGAGCAAAATTGTGGCACACCAGTAGAGTGTGTGTATGTGCGTGTGTGTGTGCGTGTGTATGTGTGCATGTGTGCGAGTGTCAGTCAAAACTAGGATAGAGAACATGCTGAGCATACCAAAGAGAGAGCAATTTCTGTTGAACGTAAGAAATAATTGAAAACTCCCACAGACTGGCCCCTTCCTCCCATTCTCCCCCATCTCCATCCTACCCCCAACTCCCTCGCCTCTAATTTGCTTACTTATTTTGTGATTATCAAAAAGCTGCTTTATAGAAGATGACGGCAGAGAGAAAACATATGCAAAGTCAAAAGAATATTCATCAAACATTTTTCTGTTATTTCCATCAAGAATGCACATATCAAAAAGCTACTTCTCGGTAGCTGTTCTGGTGTTGGATAGTGACTATATGGCATGGTGATATTATAAAGTGGAACAACTGTGAAAGTGGCAACCATGTCCCTATAAACTTCAACACTACTTAGACATTTAAAGGCATTTTCTATCCTCCAGGCTGTTTGAATTAAAGCGAGCCTGTAAAAATCATGTGGCGAATCTGTAGATGTGCAAGTTATGTCACATCATCCCAGCGACATATTACAGTCATGGAGATGGGTTGATATGCGAGCTGCCCCAGCCAGAACAAGCTCACTGGCCTGCCTGCACCACTTCCTCTCTTCCACTCTTTTCCTTTCATTCCTTCCCTCTCCCTCTCTCCTTCCCACTCTTTTTTCCATCACAAAGCCGGATGAGGGTCATCTTACCAATGCCCCTGCTGCCATGCACAAATCAGATGTTGTGTGTGTGTGTGTGTGTGTGTGTGTGTGTGTGTGTGTGTGTGTGTGTGTGTGTGTGTGTGTGTAGCACTTCCTAATAAATACAAACACCACAGAAATTCAACATGTTAACCCGTTAACATCTCAACTTCACAGATCTGACAGGGTCTTCCTCCTCTCTGTCGGGATTGCCTCAAAACACTTTCAGCTCTCCAAATGTTCATTTATCCCCATGTTGAGGACTCCATATTGGGGCTCCTCTACCGTGTCCTGGTCGCTGTGTTGGTGCTCCTCTAGCGTGTCCTGGTCGCTGTGTTGGGGCTCCTCTACCGTGTCCTGGTAGCTGTGTTGGGGCTCCTCTACCGTGTCCTGGTAGCTGTGTTGGGGCTCCTCTACCATGTCCTGGTCGCTGTGTTGGGGCTCCTCTACCGTGTCCTGGTCGCTGTGTTGGGGCTCCTCTACCGTGTCCTGGTAGCTGTGTTGGGGCTCCTCTACCGTGTCCTGGTAGCTGTGTTGGGGCTCCTCTACCGTGTCCTGTTTGCTGTGTTGGGGCTCCTCTACCGTGTCCTAGTTGCTGTGTTGGGGCTCCTCTACCGTGACCTGGTTGCTGTGTTGGGGCTCCTCTACCGTGTCCTGGTAGCTGTGTTGGGGCTCCTCTACCGTGTCCTGGTAGCTGTGTTGGAGCTCCTCTACCGTGTCCTGGTAGCTGTGTTGGGGCTCTTCTACCGTGTCCTGGTAGCTGTGTCGGGGCTCCTCTACCGTGTCCTGGTAGCTGTGTTGGGGCTCCTCTACCGTGTCCTGGTTGCTGTGTTGGGGCTCCTCTACCGTGTCCTGGTTGCTGTGCTGGGGCTCCTCTAGCGTGTCCTGGTTGCTGTGTTGGGGCTCCTCTACCGTGTCCTGGTTGCTGTGTTGGGGATCCTCGACCACGTCCTGGTTGCTGTGTTGGGGATCCTCGACCACGTCCTGGTTGCTGTGTTGTTTATTTGTGGGAGGGTAGTGTGTGCCTGTGTGTGTACAGTTGTACATGTGCACTTACCTGTGTGTGTGTGTGTGTGTGTGTGTGTGTGTGTGTGTGTGTGTGTGTGTGTGTGTGTGTGTGTGTGTGTGTGTGTGTGTGTGTGTGTGTGTGTGTGTGTGCCACTGTGTGTGTACCACTGTGTGTGTGCCACTGTGTGTGTGCCACTGTGTGTGTGCCACAGTGTGTGTGCCACTGTGTGTGTGCCACTGTGTGTGTGCCACAGTGTGTGTGCCACTGTGTGTGTGCCACTGTGTGTGTGTATTGCTAATCTGCAGCCTGATATTCTGTGAATGGAGGGGTGGTGTTGTTGACCCACCTGCTCCCTTCTCTCTTCAGCTGGATCTAGTCAGATTTCAGCAGCTGCATCCCCTCACAAAGCAACTCTTTGTAATCTTCTCTAGGCACACACACACACACACACACACACACACACACACACACACACACACACAATTGCAGCAAGAAGACGAGGAGAGGGGAAGGAGGGAAAAGACAGAGAGAGAGAGAGGGAGAGAGAGAGAGAAATGGAGGGAGAAAGGAAGAAAGAGAGAAAAAGGGGGATAGAGGGCTAGTGCAATAGAGAGAATGCTAGAGAGAGGGGGAGGGAGGACAGAAGAGAGAAAGATAGAGAGAGAGAGAGAGAGAGAGAGAGAGAGAGAGAGAGAGAGAGATAGAGAGAGAGAGAGAGACAGAGAGAGAGAGAGAGAGAGAGAGAGAGAGAGAGAGAGAGAGAGAGAGAGAGAGAGAGAGGGAAATAGAGATAAAGGCGGTAAGAGTCACAGTGAATATCTTTCAGCAAGGTTACTTACAGTAGCAGGCGCTCCTGTGAAGGAGTAATGTTCTGGCACCCATATAACCCCACACCAGGTAGGTCACCCATATAACCCCACACCAGGCAGGTCACCCATATAACCCCACACCAGGCAGGTCACCCATATAACCCCACACCAGGCAGGTCACCCATATAACCCCACACCGGGCAGGTCACCCATATAACCCCACACCGGGCAGGTCACCCATATAACCCCACACCAGGCAGGTCACCCATATAACCCCACACCGGGCAGGTCACCCATATAACCCCACACCGGGCAGGTCACCCATATAACCCCACACCGGGCAGGTCACCCATATAACCCCACACCAGGCAGGTCACCCATATAACCCCACACCAGGCAGGTCACCCATATAACCCCACACCAGGCAGGTCACCCATATAACCCCACACCAGGCAGGTCACCCTTGATACAAGTCACTACTAGACATGCATCCATGGAAACCGGCCACTAGGGGCAAGAGTGAGCGCTGTTACCCTCAAGTAGGTATCTGTTTTGGCACACACACACACACACACACACCCCATGGGCTGTCAGTAGAGGATAACAGTGGTACCAGCAGGGTGACTAAGTAACAAACTGCCCACCCCAGAATGCTAATGAACATTGAGTGTTCATCAGAGGATCCCCCTTATTAAGATGACGCCGGAGAACAAGCCTGACGTTTTACATATTCCTAACCAATTTTGTTTTTTTGTTGGTTTCTTTGCATTGTTTGTAACTTATTTTTTTACTTATTTTGTACATAATATTGCTGCTACCGTCTCTTATGACCGAAAATAACTTCTGGGCATCAGAACTGCGATTACTCACCACGGACTGGCAGAATCCTTTTTTTCCTTTAGTGAGTCCAACCAGCCCGACGTGAATGATTTACCTCTTCCCTGGGAACAGGCCCAGATCCCCGTCATTTGCGTGAAGAGAAGGCAGAGAAAAAGGGGCCAGAAGGCGGGCTGCCTTCTGAGAGTTGGTAGGCGATTGAATAATCCCCCACTTCCTTCCATTCTGCTAGCAAACGTGCAATCTTTGGACAATAAAATCGATTACCTGCGCGGAAGATTAAACTACCAGCGGGACATTCAAAACTGTAATATAGATATAATGCTTCACGGAGTCATGGCTGAATGACAACCTTTTCAACATACAGCTGGCTGGTTATACCCTGTAGCGTGTTTTCATAGCTGGCTGGTTATACCCTGTAGCGTGTTTTCATAGCTGGCTGGTTATACCCTGTAGCGTATTTTCGTAGCTGGCTGGTTATACCCTGTAGCGTGTTTTCATAGCTGGCTGGTTATACCCTGTAGCGTATTTTCGTAGCTGGCTGGTTATACCCTGTAGCGTATTTTCGTAGCTGGCTGGTTATACCCTGTAGCGTATTTTCGTAGCTGGCTGGTTATACCCTGTAGCGTATTTTCGTAGCTGGCTGGTTATACCCTGTAGCGTGTTTTCATAGCTGGCTGGTTATACCCTGTAGCGTATTTTCGTAGCTGGCTGGTTATACCCTGTAGCGTATTTTCGTAGCTGGCTGGTTATACCCTGTAGCGTATTTTCATAGCTGGCTGGTTATACCCTGTAGCGTATTTTCGTAGCTGGCTGGTTATACCCTGTAGCGTATTTTCGTAGCTGGCTGGTTATACCCTGTAGCGTATTTTCGTAGCTGGCTGGTTATACCCTGTAGCGTATTTTCGTAGCTGGCTGGTTATACCCTGTAGCGTATTTTCGTAGCTGGCTACATACCACCACAGACTGATGCTGGCACTAAGACTGCACCGAATGAGCTGTATTCCGCCATAAGCAAACAGGAAAACGCTCACCCAGAAGTCCCCTAGTAGCCGGGGACTTTAATGCAGGGAAACTTAAATCCGTCTTACCAGGAAAAAAACCTCTGGACCACCTTTACTCCACACACAGAGACACATACCAAGCTCTCATTCACCCTCCATTTGGTAAATCTGACCATAATTCCATCCTCCTGATTCCTGCTTACAAACAAAAATGAATGCAGTAAAAACCAGTGACTCAGTCAATAAAAAAGTGGTCAGATGAAGCAGGTGCTAAGCTACAGGACTGTTTGCTAGCACAGACTGGAATATGATCCGGGATTCTTCCGATGGCATTGGGCAGCAGCATAGCACCTTACATACCACTACTGGCTTGCTTCTGAAGGTAAGCAGGGTTGGTCCTGTTCAGTTCCTGGATGGGAGACCAGATGCTGCTGTAAGTGGTGTTGGAGGGCCAGTAGGAGGCACTCTTTCCTCTGGTCTAAAAGAAAAATATCCCAATGCCCCAGGACACTGCACTGTGTAGGGTGCCGTCTTTCACATGGGACGTTAAACGGGTGTCCTGACTCTCTGAGGTCATTAAAGATCCCATGGCACTTATCGTAAGAGTAGGGGAGTTAACCCTGGTGTCCTGGCTAAATTCCCAATCTGGCCCTCAAACCATCATGGTCACCTAATAATCCCCAGGTTACAATTGGCTCATTCATCCCCCTCCTCTCCCCTGTAATTATTCCCCAGGTCGTTGCTGCAAATGAGAATGTGTTCTCAGTCAACTTACCTGGAAAAATAAATTAAGAAATAAAATTGGGGAGTACACCACATCAGTCACTGGCTTCATCAATGGCGTCATCCCCACAGTGACCATACGTACATCCCCCAGCCAACAGGCAACATCCGCACAGAGCTAAAGGCTAGAGCTACCGCTTTCAAGGACCGGGACTCTAACACTGAAACATGCATGAGAGCACCAGCTGTACTGGAAGAATGTGTGATCATCATGGATTACCAGGATGTGCACTGTGAGCATGCGCTGACCAACTGGCAAGTGTCTTCACTGATATTTCCAACCTCTCCCTGTCTGAGTCTGTAATACCAACATGTTTTAAGCAGACCACCATAGTGCCTGTGTCCAAGAACACTAAGGTAACCTGCCTAAATGACTACCGACCCGTAGACAAAAAGGAAAAAGAGGACCGAGCACGCCTCCATTCTCATCGACGGAGCAGGTTGAGCGCTTCAAGTTCCTTGGTGCCCTCATCACCAACAAACTAACATGGTCCAAGCCCACCAAGACAGTCTTGAAGAGGGCGCAAAAACCTATTCCCTCTCAGGAGACTGAAAATATTTGGCATGGGTCCTCAGATCCTCAAAAGGTTTTACAGCTGCACCATCGAGAGCATCCTGACTGGTTGCATCACTACTTGGTACGGCAACTGCTCGGCCTCCGACCGCAAGGCACTACAGAGGGTAATGCGAACGGCCCAGTACATCACTGGTGCCAAGCTTCCTGCCATCCAGGAACTCTACACCAGGCGGTGTCAGAGGAAGGCCCTAAAAATTGTCAAAGACTACAGCCACCCTAGTCATAGACTGTTCTCTCTGCTACCGCACGGCAAGCGGTACCGGAGCACCAAGTCTAGGTCCAGGAGGCTTCTAAACATCGTCTACCCCCAAGCCATAAGACTCCTGAACATGTAATCAAATGGCTTCACAGACTATCTGCTTTCAGACTATTTGTCCTCTTTTTACACCGCTGCTACTCACTGTTGTTATCATCTATAACTCTACCTATATGTACATACTACCTCAACTAACCGGTGCCCCCTGTATATGGTCTCTCTGTTGTTATCATCTATAACTCTACCTACATGTACATACTACCTCAACTAACCGGTGCCCCCTGTATATGGTCTCTCTGTTGTTATCATCTATAACTCTACCTACATGTACATACTACCTCAACTAACCGGTGCCCCCTGTATATGCCCCTGTTGTATATGGTCTCTAACCGGTCTGTTGTTATCATCATCTATAACTCTACCTACATGTACATACTACCTCAACTAACCGGTGCCCCCTGTATATGGTCTCTCTGTTGTTATCATCTATAACTCTACCTACATGTACATACTACCTCAACTAACCGGTGCCCCCTGTATATGGTCTCTCTGTTGTTATCATCTATAACTCTACCTACATGTACATACTACCTCAACTAACCAGTGCCCCCTGTATATGGTCTCTCTGTTGTTATCATCTATAACTCTACCTACATGTACATACTACCTCAACTAACCTGTATATGGTCTCTCTGTGCCCCTACATGTATATGGTGCCCCCTCTCTGTTGTTATCATCTATAACTCTACCTACATGTACATACTACCTCAACTAACCGGTGCCCCCTGTATATGGTCTCTCTGTTGTTATCATCTATAACTCTACCTACGTGTCCATACAACCTCAACTAACCGGTTCCCCCCACATTGACTCTGTACCGGTACCCCCTGTATATGGTCTCTCTGTTGTTATCATCTATAACTCTACCTACATGTCCATACTACCTCAACTAACCGGTTCCCCCCACATTGACTCTGTACCGGTACCCCCTGTATATGGTCTCTCTGTTGTTATCATCTATAACTCTACCTACATGTCCATACTACCTCAACTAACCGGTTCCCCCCCACATTGACTCTGTACCGGTACCCCCTGTATATGGTCTCTCTGTTGTTATCATCTATAACTCTACCTACATGTCCATACTACCTCAACTAACCGGTTCCCTCCCACATTGCCTCTGTACCGGTACCCCCTGTATATGGTCTCTCTGTTGTTATCATTCATAACTCTACCTACATGTCCATACTACCTCAACTAACCGGTTCCCCCCCCACATTGACTCTGTACCGGTACCCCCTGTATATGGTCTCTCTGTTGTTATCATCTATAACTCTACCTACATGTACATACTACCTCAACTAACCGGTTCCCCCCACATTGACTCTGTACCGGTACCCCCTGTATATGGTCTCTCTGTTGTTATCATCTATAACTCTACCTACATGTCCATACTACCTCAACTAACCGGATGCCCCCCTCCACATTGACTCTGTCCATACTACCTCAACTAACCGGTTCCCCCCACATTGACTCTGTACCGGTACCCCCTGTATATGGTCTCTCTGTTGTTATCATCTATAACTCTACCTACATGTCCATACTACCTCAACTAACCGGTTCCCCCCACATTGACTCTGTACCGGTACCCCCTGTATATGGTCTCTCTGTTGTTATCATCTATAACTCTACCTACATGTCCATACTACCTCAACTAACCGGTTCCCCCACATTGACTCTGTACCGGTACCCCCTGTATATGGTCTCTCTGTTGTTATCATCTATAACTCTACCTACATGTCCATACTACCTCAACTAACCGGTTCCCCCCACATTGCCTCTGTACCGGTACCCCCTGTATATGGTCTCTCTGTTGTTATCATCTATAACTCTACCTACATGTCCATATACCTCAACTAACCGGTTCCCCCCACATTGACTCTGTACCGGTACCCCCTGTATATGGTCTCTCTGTTGTTATCATCTATAACTCTACCTACATGTACATACTACCTCAACTAACCGGTTCCCCCCACATTGACTCTGTACCGGTACCCCCTGTATATGGTCTCTCTGTTGTTATCATCTATAACTCTACCTACATGTCCATACTACCTCAACTAACCGATGCCCCCTGTATATGGTCTCTCTGTTGTTATCATCTATAACTCTACCCACATGTCCATACTACCTCAACTAACCGGTTCCCCCCCACATTGACTCTGTACCGGTACCCCCTGTATATGGTCTCTCTGTTGTTATCATCTATAACTCTACCTACATGTACATGCTACCTCAACTAACCGGTTCCCCCCACATTGACTCTGTACCGGTACCCCCTGTATATGGTCTCTCTGTTGTTATCATCTATAACTCTACCTACATGTCCATACTACCTCAACTAACCGGTTCCCCCTGTATATGGTCTCACTGTTGTTATTTTACTGCTGTTCTTTAATTACTTGTTACTTTTATTTCTTATTCTTACTCATATTATTTTTAAACTGCATTGTTGGTTAGGGGCTCGCAAGTAAGCATTTCACTGTAAGGTCTACATACCTGTTGTATTCGGTGCGTGTGACTAATACAATTGGATGATTTGATTTGATTTGAGTGTGTAGGCCGTCATCAGGAGAGATCATTCAGCAGGACCATGCAGAGTACCAGCCTCATCTGAGTCTGGCCACAGAGAGAAAAACACAGAAACATAGATGGACACACTAACACACACCACCTTATAGATATCCACTGCCTCAATAATGTACTGCTGACATTGCCCCTCACACTCCAACTCAACCTCCTACGTGAAAGCATATCTTCACCTACCAACCCCGACATTATTCAAATAAGGGACTTTAGGGTTTAATGAAAATGAGCCAGACAGAGAAAAGGTCTGGAGTGTGTGTCCCTCAGTTAGAGAGTGACAGGAGCCGAGAAGTGTGCCACATTTGCTTCCCTTTAGCCAAATTTTCCCCTGGCACTGTCTCGGGGCGCAGACCACGCCTGTCTGCGGCATGCCATGTCAAATACATGTCAAATACATACACGGCCCTGTCATGTCCCTGCTATCCCCCAGACACTAAACCCTCAACCTTTTAACCACCACAAGGCCTCCAAAGTCTTGAGTATTACCCCCTAGTTACCAGACTTTCTACCCCCAGTTTAGGGTCCCATTTCCCCTAGTCTCTAGCGGCCAGTCCCTGTAGCCTGGCTGGACCCAGACTCCCAGTCACCAGCAGCAGAGGAAAGGACACGTCACTGGGAGATTAACAACAGCAGCACACTTTACTACCGCCATAAATCATGACTGTATGTGCCTGAGTAGCAGAACCTTGGTGGCTGTAAACGTAAAGACGAAGAGGGGTGGCAAGCGTTCGTTGGATTTGATTAAATTACATTTTCCGTACGTGCATACAGTCACACACAGATGTGCATATAAATCCATGCATGCACGTGCACACACACACGCACCAACACACACAACTTGATTTTTGTGAAATTTGGGGAGTAAAAATGTTTGACCATTAAAAATCTGATTTTCCCAAACCCCTAACCCTAAATCTAACTCTAACCCTAACCCTTAACCTAACTTTAACCCTAACTCTAATGGTAACATCAAAAACCTTAACCTTAACTCCAAAACCCTTAACCTACCCATTAAGCATAAAATAGCATTTTAATAAATTATGGACATGAAAAAAGTCCTGACTATTCAAAAAAAGTTATTATTTTCCTACCTTGTTAGGACATTTGGGTGATTTGTTAGGACATTGTGGTAGGAAAACAAGTACACACACACACACACACACACACACACACACACACACACACACACACACACACACACACACACACACACACACACACACACACACACACACACACACACACACACACACACACACACACACACACACTCCCCTTCTCCAGACACAAAAAAAGAGTGAGGCACGCCATAGGCATGAGGAGAGTTTAGAGAGGCGTATCAATGTTATATTACCAATGATGAATGAATCCCGAAACAAACAGGGGAGCATGAAAGTAAGAAAGCAGTAAACCACAACATAACCAACAGTGACATATACTGCATAACAAGAGGAGGAAGAAGAGGGGGAAACTCTCGTTCTTTCTCCTTCTCCATACAGCGCCTTAATAACTCAGCATCTTGTTAAGCAGCAGGTCTTGCAGTGAGGTAGATTTACAGTCAATATTAAAGCTGTCCTGACTTCTCTCATGGGCTGTCATTAGGTATACACACAGACACCCACCCACCCACACACCCACACAAACCCACGCAACAACCCACCCAAACACACTTAACAACTCACCCACCTAAACCCACCAAAACCTACCCAAACCCACATAACAAATCACCCACCCAAACCCATGCAACAACCAACCCATCCATCCATCCACCCACCCACCCACCCACCCACCCACCCACCCACCCACCCACCCACCCACCCACCAAAATACCCACCCACCCAAAACCCACCCACCCACCCACCAAACCAACGCAATAACCCACCCAAACACCCCACCCACCCGCCCAAACCTATGCAACAACCCACCCAAACCCATGCAAGAGACAGAGACGGAGACAGAGACAGAGACAGCGAGAGAGAAGCAGCGAGACGGAGACAGAGTATGTAAAATAATGAATTGTTCAATAAAATCCCATTTAGCATGGTAAGTACAAGACGTAAAAACAGCATGAGGGAATCTTGTCTGGTTTACAACTTGACTGTGATCTGCCACCTGTGGTACATATAGAATTCAATAACTGTACGGTCCATAACAGAGCTGAGTTGGGTGTAAAGGAGGGGTCACCATGTGATGGTCTCCGGGCTGTAAAGTAGTGCTGGCGGAGAGGAGGGAGAGAACAGGGCTCTGCTTTTAGTCCTGTGGCTCTGTTATGGTGTTTGTTTTCAACACTGCCATGTCTCCAAGCTGACACACACACATGCAGGAATGCAGGTACACACATGCAGACACACACATGCAGACACACACACACGCAGGGTGTGTGTCTGTAATTTCATCCCAGTGTTGATTGTTCTGAGGTCTGAACAGAGGGACAGACTGGATGAGGGCCTGGTAAAGGTCAGACTATCAACTACATTGAGGTTGGTAAAGATCAGACTATCAACTACATTGAGGTTGGTAAAGGTCAGACTATCAACTATAATGAGGTTGGTAAAAGTCAGACTATCAACTATAATGAGGTTGGTGAAGGTCAGACTATCAACTACATTGAGGTTGGTAAAGGTCAGACTATCAACTATAATGAGGTTGGTAAAAGTCAGACTATCAACTATAATGAGGTTGGTGAAGGTCAGACTATGAACTACAGTGAGGTTGGTAAAGGTCAGACTATTGACCTCATGATCCACTAGTGAACTGCTCAGCAACAGTCATTCCTGGTCGACCACCAAACATGTATGTAAAGGAACAACAATAAAGCATTTTTTTATTCCTCTCATGCTATTGGCAGTAGGTGCACTTGATTCAGCAGCCCTAAGCACCGGGTAGGTGAAGTGTTCCCATTGTTAACCATTTCTTGTGTCTGAAGGTACAAACTCTGCCTTCCCAGCAGCTGGGGGATCAAATAAAGTGCATCTATAGGCCTTCCTACTGGCCAATCGGAAAGCTCAGATGTCTGGAGAATCCTTGAGTACACAGCGAAGTCGATATTGTGAGATCTCAAAACTTTTGAAACCATGATTCGAGAGATACTGTCAACGAATACAGCAAAGAGTTGAAGCAGCACTGTCAACACTTTATTCAACACTTTATTCAACACTTTTACGTGCCATAAAACTACTTCCACTCACTCGTCCACCAGCATTGCAGCTGCAATGAATGAGTAGTGAAGTGTATTGAAAGGCTTGAGTTGTTATTATTAGCAGCTTGTGTCTTTTAAAATGGGCTACTTCTGGATTTGGCATTTAAGTCTTTATGTACTTCCCCAGAGTCAGATAAACTCACGGATACCATTTGTATGTCGCTGCATGCAGCATGCAATAAGTGAGAGGTAGTTTCGTGAGCGAATGTTAGCTAGCGATAGTGCAATGACTTGAAGTCTATGGTATCTAATAGCATGCTAGCAGCTACCATAGTCATTGTGTTAACACGAGTTAGCGATTGCGCTAATGCTAGTTAGCAACATCCTTCAAACTTCATACCAAGATAGCATAGCAGTTTCTTTTGTCCTCATCTTGTCGTGTCCCGTATATATATATATATATTTACAACTTTTTTCATACATTTTTTATTTTATTTTTAATTTTCCATAAACTCATCTTCAAAACACTCTCCTGCAACCCGCCTCACCAATTTATATTTATAAAAAAGTATTATTTTACCTCAAATCTGTAATCCTCCAAGAAGCTAGCCAGAAACTAGCCAGAAGCTAGCCAGAAACTAGACAGAAGCTAGCCAGGAGCTAGCCAGAAGCTAATCCAGAAGCTAATCAGAAGCTAGGTCAGAAGCTAGGTCAGAAGCTGGCCAGAAACTAGCCAGAAGCTAGCCAGAAACTAGCCAGAAGCTAGCCAGAAGCTAATCCAGAAGCTAATCAGAAGCTAGTTAAAGCTTTCGTCGATCAGCCAGCTGAGGAGTTCCATCAATCACTCCTGGGCTGCGGTCACCTATCCGGACCCGTTTTGCTGCCTACGCAGAGCCCCACCGGGCCTTCACGGCTGGACTGCTGACGTTATCTACCCGAAGGAGTTATCCGGCTGGCTCCACCGTCGCGACTTTGCCTGGGCGCCCATCTGCAGCCTGCTAGCCATTAGCTGTCTTATCGGCTGCTATCTGAATAGACAATCGGACAATTAATTAATAAATTTTTATTGTTATTGTTATTTTATTTTTTCTTGGGCCTCTAGCTATATCTATTGTTTTTATTTTTTTGTTTTGTGTGATTTGGAATAAACCCCTCTACCACACGGAACCCCAATAATCTACTGACGGAACGCAAGAGGTGGCTAATAACAGACGTCCTATGCTAGCTTGCTACTGATGGCCTGGCTAGCTATCTAAATCGCCGTGACCCCCAACCATCCTCTCCACTCTCCGGACCCTTTTGATCACTCGACTAAGCATGCCTCTCCTTAATGTCAATATGCCTTGTCCATTGCTGTTCTGGTTAGTGTTTATTTGCTTATTTCACTGTAGAGCCTCTAGTCCTGCTCACCATACCTTATCCAACCTATTAGTTCCACCACCCACATTTTTTATTATTTTATTTTTTCTTGGGCCTCTAGCTATGCAATGACATCTCTTGGTTTCAATGATGTTTCTAGAGACAATATCTCTCTCTTCATCACTCAATACCTAGGTTTACCTCCACTGTATTCACATCCTACCATACCTTTGTCTGTACATTATACCTTGATGCCATTTTATCGCCCCCAGAAACCTCCTTTCACTCTCTCTTCCAGACGTTCTAGACGACCAATTCTTATTGCTTTTAGCCGCACCCTTATTCCACTCCTCCTCTGTTCCTCTGGCGATGTAGTGGTTAATCCAGGCCCTGCAGTGCCTAGCTCCACTCCTATTCCCCAGGCGCTCTCTTTTGACGACTTCTGTAACCGTAATAGCCTTGGTTTCATGCATGTTAACAATAGAAGCCTCTTCCCTAAGTTTGTTCTATTCACTGCTTTAGCACACTCTGCCAACCCTGGATGTTCTAGCTGTGTCTGAATCCTGGCTTAGGAAGACTACCAAAAATTCTGAAATTTTAATTCCAAACTACAACCTTTTCAGACAAGATAGAACTGCCAAAGGGGGCAGTGTTGCAATCTACTGCAAAGATAGCCTGCAGAGTTCTGTCCTACTATCCAGGTCTGTACCCAAACAATTTGAACTTCTACTTTTAAAAATCCACCTCTCTAAAAACAAGTCTCTCACCGTTGCAGTCTGCTATAGACCACCCTCTGCCCCCAGCTGTGCTCTGGACACCATATGTGAACTGATTGCCCCCCATCTATCTTCAGAGCTCGTGTTTCTAGGCGACCTAAACTGGAACATGCTTAACACCCCAGCCATCCTACAATCTAAACTTGATGCCCTCAATCTCACACAAATTATCAATGAACCTACCAGGTACCTCCCCAAAGCCTTAAACACGGGCACCCTCATAGATATCATCCTAACCAACTTGCCCTCTAAATACACCTCTGCTGTCTTCAACCAAGATCTCAGCGATCACTGCCTCATTGCCTGCATCCGTAATGGGTCTGCGGTCAAATGACCTCCACTCATCACTGTAAAACTTCAGCGAGCAGGCCTTTCTAATCGACCTGGCCGGGGTATTCTGGAAGGATATTGATCTCATCCCGTCAGTAGAGGATGCCTGGATATTTAAAAAAAATGCCTTCCTAACCATCTTAAATAAACATGCCCCATTCAAGAAATTTAGAACCAGGAACAGATATAGCCCTTGGTTCTCCCCAGACCTGACTGCCCTTAACCAACACAAAAACATCCTATGGCGTTCTGCATTAGCATCGAACAGCCCCCGTGATATGCAGCTATTCAGGGAAGCTAGAAACCATTATACACAGGCAGTTAGAAAAGCCAAGGCTAGCTTGTTCAAGCAGAAATTTACTTCCTGCAACACTAACTCAAAAAAGTTCTGGGACACTGTAAAGTCCATGGAGAATAAGAACACCTCCTCCCAGCTGCCCACTGCACTGAAGATAGGAAACACTGTCACCACTGATAAATCCACCATAATTTGAGAATTTCAATAAGCATTTTTCTACGGCTGGCCATGCTTTCCACCTGGCTACTCCTACCCCGGTCAACAGCATTGCACCCCCCACAGCAACTCGCCCAAGCTTTCCCCATTTCTCCTTCTCCCAAATCCGTTCAGCTGATGTTCTGAAAGAGCTGCAAAATCTGGACCCCTACAAATCAGCCTGGCTAGACAATCTGGACCCTTTCTTTCTAAAATTATCTGCCGAAATTGTTGCCACCCCTATTACTAGCCTGTTCAACCTCTCTTTCGTGTCGTCTGAGATCCCCAAAGATTGGAAAGCAGCTACGGTCATCCCCCTCTTCAAAGGGGGGGACACTCTTGACCCAAACTGCTACAGACCTATATATATCCTAAGATGCCTTTCTAAGGTCTTCGAAAGCCAAGTCAACAAACAGATTACCGACCATTTCGAATCTCACCATACCTTCTCTGCTATGCAATCTGGTTTCAGATCTGGTCATGGGTGCACCTCAGCCACGCTCAAGGTCCTAAACGATATCTTAACCGCCATAGATAAGAAACATTACTGTGCAGCCGTGTTCATTGATCTGGCCAAGGCTTTCGACTCTGTCAATCACCACATCCTCATCGGCAGACTCGACAGCCTTGGTTTCTCAAATGATTGCCTCGCCTGGTTCACCAACTACTTCTCTGATAGAGTTCAGTGTGTCAAATCGGAGGGTCTGCTGTCCAGACCTCTGGCAGTCTCTATGGGGGTGCCACAGGGTTCAATTCTTGGACCGACTCTCTTCTCTGTATACATCAATGAGGTCGCTCTTGCTGCTGGTGAGTCTCTGATCCACCTCTACGCAGACGACACCATTCTGTATACTTCTGGCCCTTCTTTGGACACTGTGTTAACAACCCTCCAGGCAAGCTTCAATGCCATACAACTCTCCTTCCGTGGCCTCCAATTGCTCTTAAATACAAGTAAAACTAAATGCATGCTCTTCAACCGATCGCTACTCGCACCTGCCCGCCTGTCCGCAGTCTATCACAGTGCAATCCGTTTTGTCACCAAAGCCCCATATACTACCCACCATTGCGACCTCGTTGGCTGGCCCTCGCTTCATACTCGTCGCCAAACCCACTGGCTCCATGTCATCTACAGGACCCTGCTAGGTAAAGTCCCCCCTTATCTCAGCTCGCTGGTCACCATAGCATCTCCCACCTGTAGCACACGCTCCAGCAGGTATATCTCTCTAGTCACCCCCAAAACCAATTCTTTCTTTGGCCGCCTCTCCTTCCAGTTCTCTGCTGCCAATGACTGGAACGAACTACAAAAAGCACTGAAACTGGAAACACTTATCTCCCTCACTAGCTTTAAGCACCAACTGTCAGAGCAGCTCACAGATTACTGCACCTGTACATAGCCCACCTATATTTTAGCCCAAACAACTACCTCTTTCCCTACTGTATTTAATTTATTTATTTATTTTGCTCCTTTGCACCCCATTATTTTTATTTCTACTTTGCACATTGTTCCATTGCAAACCTACCATTCCAGTGTTTTACTTGCTATATTGTATTTACTTTGCCACCATGGCCTTTTTTGCCTTTACCTCCCCTATCTCACCTCATTTGCTCACATCGTATATAGACTTGTTTATACTGTATTATTGACTCTATGTTTGTTTTACTCCATGTGTAACTCTGTGTCATTGTATGTGTCGAACTGCTTTGCTTTATCTTGGCCAGGTCGCAATTGTAAATGAGAACTTGTTCTCAACTTGCCTACCTGGTTAAATAAAGGTGAAATAAAAAAATTAAATTAAAAAACTGCACACAGAGACATAACAATGGTATCCATGAGTTCATCTGAATCTGTGGAAGTAGATAAAGGGCTCCATTGCCAAAACCCTCAAGTATCCCTTTAACATCGAGGAATAGTTCACTTCCTCTGGTCATGAGAGTAAAAGCATAAATTTGTGCATGAGGCAGAAATAATGCGGTGCGACTCGAGTTTTGCCGTGAGCTGGAAGACTGTGTCCCCTCTTTGGCCAGTCTCAGCAGAGGAAGGGAGAGTGTAGGGACGGTGAGAGTCAGACCCTCTGCTGCTCTCTCCCTCCCTCCACTGAGACTGACCATCAGATACAGGCACCATCAGCCCAGTAAAACAATACAAAAATCATTTAATTGTTTGCTCACTCAGTTGTGCCTCACATGTAATACAATAATCTATGACTAGTGTGACCATATACTGTAGGTCCTAGCTCAGGTTTTTAAATCTCCATTTGGAAATGGTCTGAGAAGAACAAGAATGCGTTGGCAGGTCAATTCAAGCAAAGCCAATATGTGGTGATAATGTATTGGGCCTATAGCCTACTGCACAAACCTCATTACTACAGTACTGTTTTGAATAGTTAATTTCGCACAGGCTTAAGTTTTTTAAGTAATTTATTTTTAATTTGAGCGGTATATTTCGGCTTGTAATTTGACTCAGAAATGATGATGACAATGCTATATTTTAATTTCCTTTCAAGTGTACTATGGCAGCTGAAAGCTAAATTGCAGTAACACAAACAAGAAACACATTTAGTTATTAAGACGTTACCATAAAATCTAAATGTTTAAATGTTGAGGCAAATACAGGCTACAACAGTAGATCAGCTAGATCATGTCTGTCTGAGTACTTCTTGAAGCTTCCAGATGGGCAGCCGTGGTCATGAGAGGATCTGGAAGCTCATAGCTAGATGGTCAGCAGAGCTGGTGGTCGGAGGTGGTGGTGGTCAGGTCAGCATGTCCGAGGGCAGGCAGGCAGCGTCATGTCATCCAAGCCTCTCTGCCGTCTCCTCTGTATTCAGACTCTGTGGTGAAGTTTGCTCCCCAAAGAGTTCAGCTCACTCAGTCCTTGCTTCAGAAGTATCCTCCTGAGCAATGAAACCCCTGGCCCACTGACAACTCTACATACAGAGCTTCCTCTTGGGTTACTGTTGGTGGGAGAACAACCCAAAGTCAGTAGGTGTAATTTAAATGAAAACACACACCTGCTAGCTAGCATTAGCAAACTTGTTGGCAATGCTGATTTTCATCAATTGATGGGCAGGAGTCCAATTCAAGACTTGATCCTCACTCATTTAGCTATTGAAAAACAAAAGTGAGTACAAATATTTACATAAAAACAATTAAATATGATAAAATACGTACAGAACTTACTTGAGCTCTCTGCCTAGGCTGCCACTTGGCACCATGGCAACTATAGAACTGGGAATGGCTGGGAAGAAAGCTCATTTCTGTGAGAGAATGAGAAGATCAGACGTTGTGGTCCAGTGAAAAGAGTCTTTATGTCCTTGTACTACACCAGTCCTTCATGTTTCTGCTTTGTCCCCTTATTTCCCTGTATGCACCTCTTTAACAAGGAGCAGGAAGTGACCTCTGTGACCCCTCTCTCCCACGCCATGTGACCTGTAGCGGTGTATTGCCCCCACACAAGCGTGTCGTATGCACTCACACATGAACACACACACTCACACGGTTTACTTGCTATAGGTAACACACATAACCAGCAGAGCTGGAGTCCATATGAAGGTTTAGCTTCACTTCATATTAAAGGACCTACAAACATTATGAATAAAGGGACCATGCAAGCGTGAGACTGAACACAAAACTGTAAAAAAAGATTAAAGAACTCGCAGGACACACAACTGACTAATTCAACACACACAAACACCTGTTGCTTTTTCCACTCCTGTGTTTGGCATGTGATATGAGGACTAGTGAGTCTAGCAGCAGTTTGAAATAGTGAAGTAGCTGTTAGGAAAACCCCTACTAGCTCCATCCAGATGAAACCGGAACCACACCCTTCCTCCTTTCCCCGCCCCAGGATAACTGGTGATAGACAGGTCTGGAATGCAGCCCTCCAAAACAGACTGTCACCTATCAAAAATCAATGAAACCTGAACAGAAACATGTTGGTTTAATATAAAATGTTGGACGTAAAGTTAAAGCAACACTCAATCCCTGGTGGCTCCCCCTGATATGATGGGCACACAGCTGACACACAGATGATCTAACAGCTGACACACAGACGATCTAACAGCTGACACACAGATGATCTAACAGCTGACACACAGATGATCTAACAGCTGACACACAGATGATCTAACAACTGACACACAGATGATCTAACAGCTGACACACACATGATCTAACAGCTGACACACACATGATCTAACAGCTGACACACAGAAGATCTAACAGCTGACACACACATGATCTAACAGCTGACACACACATGATCTAACAGCTGACACACAGACAATCTAACAACTGACATACAGACGATCTAACAGCTGACACACACATGATCTAACAGCTGACACACAGATGATCTAACAGCTGACACACAGACAATCTAACAACTGACATACAGACGATCTAACAACTGACACACAGATGATCTAACAGCTGACACACAGATGATCTAACAGCTGACACACAGATGATCTAACAACTGACACACAGATGATCTAACAGCTGACACATAGACGATCTAACAGCTGACACAGATGATTTAACAGCTGACACACAGATGATCTAACAGCTGACACACACATGATCTAACAGCTGACACATAGACGATCTAACAGCTGACACAGATGATCTAACAGCTGACACACAGATGATCTAACAACTGACACATACGATCTAACAGCTGACACACAGACGATCTAACAGCTGACACACACATTATCTAACAGCTGACACACACATGATCTAACAGCTGACACAGATGATTTAACAGCTGACACACAGATGATCTAACAGCTGACACACAGATGATCTAACAGCTGACACACAGATGATCTAACAACTGACACACAGATGATCTAACAGCTGACACACAGATGATCTAACAACTGACACACAGATGATCTAACAGCTGACACACAGATGATCTAACAGCTGACACACAGATGATCTAACAGCTGACACACAGAAGATCTAACAGCTGACACACAGATGATCTAACAGCTGACACACAGACGATCTGACACACAGATGATCTAACAGCTGACACACAGAAGATCTAACAGCTGACACACAGAAGATCTAACAGCTGACACACAGATGATCTAACAGCTGACACACAGATGATCTAACAGCTGACACATAGATGATTTAATAGCCTACATTGTTGCTCTACACTTGGTGCCTCTTGAATGAACAGGCTACAAAATGATTGATTCACTTTTAATTAAACTCAATTTTGTGAGTGAGGACTCGCTACAATCTACACTCTCTCTCTAAAGCAACACTCGCCCTCTAGCTTCACCAAGGATGAATAGGGTTTATCAGCTTGGGTATGTGAAGGTGAAAGCGTGTAGTCTTGACCTGTAACAGGCAAGCTTCTCTACAGTAATTTACCAATATTTCCAATGCCTTGTTATCTATACATTCATCAACAATATCTTTACATAGCCAGACAGAGGACATTGCATGTACTGTGTTACAAGCCAACCGGTCAAGATGTTCGTCCTTGATGACGTACTGGGGGTTGCTCCTAAAGCAAATCACAGCTATCATCTGTCCTCATTAACCAATAACAAATCCTTGTAATTACTCCCAGAACCCCACCCTTCATAATCCTATGTTCGTCAATCACTGTCCGACCCCCAGCCAGAGCTTTATTGACCAATAAACAGTTGCAAATTGACAAATCACAGAAACTCACAGAAAAGGGCACATTCCTCTACTGTTAGCTACATGTACTCACCAGCTGGCTTCAAATTACTACACACAATTAGAGTGATGGGGGAAAGGAGGGGAAGATGAGAGCAGAAGAAAGAGAGAGAAAGAGAGTGAGAGGGAGGGAGAGCGAGAGAGCAAGAAACAGAGAGAGAAAGAGAGGGGGGCAGAGAGAGAGAGAGAGACAGAGAGACAGAGAGAGAGAGAGCAAGAAAGAGATAGAGATAACGAAAGAGAGGGGGAGCAGAGAGAGAGAGTGAAGACTGCATTCCTGACGTTGATGACATCTCGAACACCTGATTGAATTTGGGTCCTTGGAAGAACATCTGAGGCTTTGGGACTCACTGCATGTGTGTACAGTGTTAATCTCTGGAAAATATTGTAGCGTTGTTTTCCATCACGCTGGTCATGCTGATATTGATGGGTGTACATGGAGTTTATGAAGTGACGATGCATGAAGATCTGAAGAAAACAGAATGTACTTGTAACGGCTGTCGTCAGAAGAATGAGACCAAGGCGCAGCGTTCCTTGAGTTCCACAAAATATTTATTGTTCAAGTGAAACTTTTAGACAAAAACAACAACAACAACGACGACGACGACGACCGACCAGCTTCGTACTGCTAACTACCTGGTCACAAACGAGGAACAAGATTCCACACAGAAGGACGGAAAAAAAAGCTACCTAAGTATGATTCCCAATCAGAGACAACGATAGACAGCTGTCCCTGATTGAGAACTGTACCTGGCCAAACACAAAGAAATAGAAAACATAGAAACATTAACATAGAATGCCCACCCAAATCCCACCCTGACCAAACCAAAAATAGAGACATAAAAAGCTCTCTACGGTCAGGGCGTGACAGTACTGTATGTGCATGTGGCTAAAGCTATTTCTGTTGCTTCCCCACCTCCTTTCATTTCATATCAACGATTTATTCAATTGTACATACATTTAGAACAATTGACATGGACAGAACACTAATTGAATTGATTTAACATCTGAATAGTTTCATTCAATTGCACATGTCATCAATGTTTAAGACATGTGATTCACATTCAAATGATTTTCAGAGAAAATCAACCCATATGACTTTTTCACTTTATTTGGTAAACCCACATGTGGATTTATCAAAGGTGGATTCTCTGAGCCACCAGGAATATGTTGGGCTTTAATCAGGTTAGTGCCAGGTGCACCAATGTGTTTTTGAGCATGACAACCCTATTAGATGTGGGATGGCGTGTCTGTTACTCATAAAGAAGAGGAGAAGGACGTTTGGTTGGTGACTAACAAGATTATAAGTTCTCCTTCGATGATCTCTCAGGCCAGGGTTCAATAACATACTGAACATGAATACAACTATTAGATGCCTTGTTTTAGTGTCTGTCTGTCTGTCTGTCTGTCTGTCTGTCTGTCTGTCTGTCTGTCTGTCTGTCTGTCTGTCTGTCTGTCTGTCTGTCTGTCTGTCTGTCTGTCTGCGTGCGTGCGTGCGTGTGTGTGTGGATCCATGTAAGCATGCGTTAGTGTGCACCGTTCTCTTGTCGTCTGCGTATTGAGAAGCAGAGGGGCTCATAGCTCACAGTATGTTCCAGTGGGAGTTGGTTTAATTATTCCTAAGTAAAAACAATTCACCAGAGAGGTATCTCAGAGCAGAGGAGCCAACCGCTCTTAACGCTGCAAGGCAAAGTCCCCCGAGCCAGACGACAAGCCATCGTGGTCTCGCTATAGCGGAAAGGCCTCCCATTTCCCGTAAAGCCAAGGGGCGCTTCTCTGTTCTGTTATCCCCCTCCACCCCTCTTCACATTCCACCGCCCCTCCAAACTGCTAGATGTCCCGCGCCATCTAATTCACTGGCAAATTACAAAGATGATTTATGAGAATCTGGGATCAAAAAAGCAGACAATCTGGAAGACTGAAGCACACCACAAGTTTTATCCAGACCATATGTATATGGATACAAAGGGAGGAGAAGAGAGAGGGAGGAGAGGAGAGAGGGAGGAGAGGGAGGAGAAGAGAGAGGGAGGAGAGGAGAGACGGAGGAGAGGGGGGAGAAGAGAGAGGGAGGAGAGGAGAGATGGAGGAGAGGGGGGAGAAGAGAGAGGGAGGAGAGGAGAGATGGGAGGAGAGGGGGGAGAAGAGAGAGGGAGGAGAGGAGAGACGGAGGAGAGGGGGGAGAAGAGAGAGGGAGGAGAAGAGAGAGGGAGGAGAGAGAGAGGGAGGGAGGAGAGACGGAGGAGAGGGGGGAGAGGGTTACGGCAGAGACAAAAAAAGAACATACACTGTTCCCCCTGTCTGTGTCTGGGACTAGATACAGGATGGGAACACAGTTCCCCAAAACGTTCCCCGTGCATCTGACCACTTATCCTGTCACTGTGGAAGAGAAACCAGGAACAGCTACTTTGTCTGCTCATGGAGTCACAACCCACAGTGATATGGCTCCAGAACTAAATACTTTGTCTGTTCATGGAGTCACAAACCACAGTGATATGGCTCCAGAACTAAATACTTTGTCTGCTCATGGAGTCACAAACCACAGTGATATGGCTCCAGAACTAAATACTTTGTCTGCTCATGGAGTCACAAACCACAGTTCACAAACCACAGTGATATGGCTCCAGAACTAAATACTTTGTCTGCTCATGGAATCACAAACCACAGTGATATGGCTCCAGAACTAAATACTTTTATCTGCTCATGGAATCACAAACCACAGTGATATGGCTCCAGAACTAAATACTTTATCTGCTCATGGAGTCACAAACCACAGTGATATGGCTCCAGAACTAAATACTTTATCTGCTCATGGAATCACAAACCACAGTGATATGGCTCCAGAACTAAATACTTTGTCTGCTCATGGAATCACAAACCACAGTGATATGGCTCCAGAACTAAATACTTTATCTGCTCATGGAATCACAAACCACAGTGATATGGCTCCAGAACTAAATACTTTATCTGCTCATGGAATCACAAACCACAGTGATATGGCTCCAGAACTAAATACTTTATCTGCTCATGGAGTCACAAACCACAGTGATATGGCTCCAGAACTAAATACTTTGTCTGCTCATGGAATCACAAACCACAGTGATATGGCTCCAGAACTAAATACTTTGTCTGCTCATGGAATCACAAACCACAGTGATATGGCTCCAGAACTAAATACTTTATCTGCTCATGGAATCACAAACCACAGTGATATGGCTCCAGAACTAAATACTTTGTCTGCTCATGGAATCACAACCCACAGTGATATGGCTCCAGAACTAAATACTTTGTCTGCTCATGGAATCACAAACCACAGTGATATGGCTCCAGAACTAAGTACTTTGTCTGCTCATGTCTGTCTGTCTGTCTGTCTGTCTGTCTGTCTGTCTGTCTGTCTGTCTGTCTGTCTGTCTGTATGTCTGTCTGTCTGTCTGTCTGTCAGTCTGGAGTCACAAACCACAGTGATATGGCTCCAGAACTAAATACTTTGTCTGCTCATGGAATCACAAACCACAGTGATATGGCTCCAGAACTAAATACTTTGTCTGCTCATGGAATCACAAACCACAGTGATATGGCTCCAGAACTAAGTATTTTGTCTGCTCATGGAATCACAAACCACAGTGATATTGCTCCAGAACTAAATACTTTGTCTGCTCATGGAATCACAAGATATGGCTCCAGAACTAAATATTTTGTCTGCTCATGGAATCACAAACCACAGTGATATGGCTCCAGAACTAAATACTTTGTCTGCTCATGGAATCACAAACCACAGTGATATGGCTCCAGAACTAAATACTTTGTCTGCTCATGGAGTCACAAACCACAGTGATATGGCTCCAGAACTAAATACTTTGTCTGCTCATGGAATCACAACCCACAGTGATATGGCTCCAGAACTAAATACTTTGTCTGCTCATGGAGTCACAACCCACAGTGATATGGCTCCAGAACTAAATACTTTGTCTGCTCATGGAATCACAAACCACAGTGATATGGCTCCAGAACTAAATACTTTGTCTGCTCATGGAATCATGGAATCATCACAAACCACAGTGATATGGCTCCAGAACTAAATACTTTGTCTGCTCATGGAATCACAAACCACAGTGATATGGCTCCAGAACTAAATACTTTGTCTGCTCATGGAGTCACAAACCACAGTGATATGGCTCCAGAACTAAATACTTTGTCTGCTCATGGAATCACAAACCACAGTGATATGGCTCCAGAACTAAATACTTTGTCTGCTCATGGAATCACAAACCACAGTGATATGGCTCCAGAACTAAATACTTTGTCTGCTCATGGAGTCACAAACCACAGTGATATGGCTCCAGAACTAAATACTTTGTCTGCTCTCACAACCCACAGTGATATGGCTCCAGAACTAAATACTTTGTCTGCTCATGGAGTCACAAACCACAGTGATATGGCTCCAGAACTAAACACTTTGTCTGCTCATGGAATCACAACCCACAGTGATATGGCTCCAGAACTAACTAGTTTGTCTGCTCATGGAATCACAAACCACAGTGATATGGCTCCAGAACTAAATACTTTGTCTGCTCATGTAATCACAACCCAGTGATATGGCTCCAGAACTAAATACTTTGTCTGCTCATGGAATCACAGTGATATGGCTCCACAGTGATATGGCTCCAGAACTAAATACTTTGTCTGCTCATGGAATCACAAACCACAGTGATATGGCTCCAGAACTAAATACTTTGTCTGCTCATGGAATCACAAACCACAGTGATATGGCTCCAGAACTAAATACTTTGTCTGCTCATGGAATCACAAACCACAGTGATATGGCTCCAGAACTAAATACTTTGTCTGCTCATGGAATCACAAACCACAGTGATATGGCTCCAGAACTAAATACTTTGTCTGCTCATGGAGTCACAAACCACAGTGATATGGCTCCAGAACTAAATACTTTGTCTGCTCATGGAATCACAAACCACAGTGATATGGCTCCAGAACTAAATACTTTGTCTGCTCATGGAATCACAAACCACAGTGATATGGCTCCAGAACTAAATACTTTGTCTGCTCATGGAATCACAAACCACAGTGATATGGCTCCAGAACTAAATACTTTGTCTGCTCATGGAATCACAACCCACAGTGATATGGCCCCAGAACTAAATACTATGTCTGCTCATGGAATCACAAACCACAGTGATATGGCTCCAGAACTAAGTATTTTGTCTGCTCATGGAGTCACAAACCACAGTGATATGGCTCCAGAACTAAATACTTTGTCTGCTCATGGAATCACAAACCACAGTGATATGGCTCCAGAACTAAATACTTTGTCTGCTCATGGAATCACAAACCACAGTGATATGGCTCCAGAACTAAATACTTTGCCTGTTCATGGAGTCACAAACCACAGTGATATGGCTCCAGAACTAAATACTTTGTCTGCTCATGGAGTCACAAACCACAGTGATATGGCTCCAGAACTAAATACTTTGTCTGCTCATGGAATCACAAACCACAGTGATATGGCTCCAGAACTAAATACTTTGTCTGCTCATGGAATCACAAACCACAGTGATATGGCTCCAGAACTAAATACTTTGTCTGCTCATGGAATCACAAACCACAGTGATATGGCTCCAGAACTAAATACTTTGCCTGCGTATCCCCTTTATCAAGACACTTGAAACACTCTGAAAGGAAGTATTGTGTCAACAGGTAAAACCATTATGCACTGTGTGTGTGTGTGTGTGTGTGTGTGTGTGTGTGTGTGTGTGTGTGTGTGTGTGTGTGTGTGTGTGTGTGTGTGTGTGTGTGTGTGTGTGTGTGTGTGTGTGTGTGTGTGTGTGTCTTCTTTGTGTAATATGTTGCCTTTAACTTATGGTGGAGCAAAGATTTCCAGAATCTCCCAAATGCTGCAGAACAGAAAAATAACAAAAATTGAAAGAGATTTAAAATTATAATTTCAGCATTGCCATGTCTACCATCTTGTCACTCTGGCTATCATAAGGCCTCTCTATTCCTGAATCCCAACCTAACTCCAGTAAGGATCAACGTATAAGAACGAACGTGCACAACCACCTCTAGGTATTAGCCCTGACTAACAAGACGGTAACGTGTCAAGGTGGAACGAAACACAAAATCATCTGGATGTACTTTTCCTCCCCAAATACTGACATTTACCGAAGAGTCTGGCTCATACTGTTTGTACTAATTGCTTCCTTCAGTTTTAAAACACCCTACCCTCCTCCTACATCATTTCCCTCCCCCCTTCACACATGCACACATGCACACACACATACAAATACACACACACACCATCTCCCCAAGCCCACTAATAGATCTGAATAAAACCTGATATTGGACGAGTAAACCCCTCATTACCATGTTTTAATAGAACTAATCTAGGGGAGCGAAGAGTCATGGGTCAATGGGAGGAGCTAATGCACAGCAGCTGTTAGGGACTGGGGCCAGCTCTGATTGGAACCAGCCAATGCCAATAGGAATGGGAACCCCCCCCCCGATGGTGACCTGACTAAATAGTGGTCAACCTGGAAAATAGATTTGTCCCACGGCCCAAGAGTGAAAATATCCACCATTAACTCAACAGTAGGGGAGGGCAGGACGGGGAATGAAACATCCGTCATAGAGGATTTACCTTCATGTATGTGAGAGAACCTGGCTGGGTCACATCTAACTGCTGGGCTAACAGTAGGACACAGCAGGATAAGCTAGGGAAGTTGTCAATGGCAATAGCACACCTTATCTCTCTGTTCATTCACCAAGTTTTCTGTATGTATCTTTTGTAAATTAAGTATTTCAAAAACTTTCAACAGGCGAAGTTATATATGTGTGTGTGTTCGTGTGTGTGTGTTCGCGGGCACTGTAGCTGAGTGGAGCTTGTTGAGTGTGTGCTTTAGCCTGGTCAGGGTGAGGGTGGCCTGGTGAGGGACAGGGCAGACTGGGAGTCACTGGCCCAATGCAGGGTAGCCCCACAGCTCACCATAGCTCACCCCTTCAAGCCTGAGTGAACAGGCAGTACTCTGAACACTGGATAAAGCAGCAACGTGTGAACAGACTTTCTCTGTGAACCGTGTCATTCTCTAGCTACACTACATGGTGTCACACTACAGAACATACTACCGCGATGGAGAAAACTCTATCCAATAGATATACAGTGCCTTGCGAAAGTATTCGGCCCCCTTGAACTTTGCGACCTTTTGCCACATTTCAGGCTTCAAACATAAAGATATAAAACTGTATTTTTTTGTGAAGAATCAACAACAAGTGGGACACAATCATGAAGTGGAACAACATTTAAATCATTTAAACAACATTTAAATTAAACAACAAATCAAAAACTGAAAAATTGGGCGTGCAAAATGATTAAGTAAGGCCGTGTGACACACTAGCATTCTGTTCAGGTCACCGAAACAGGAGAAAGGCTCCTGCCCTATTGGCCAGTATTGCTCAGACAAGGCCACCAGAAACAGTATTCACCAGAAATACAAAGATGCTAGTGATTTACACCAGACAACCGGTGATTCTATGGCCAGCCTCAGAACACTTCCCACCTAAGTAGCTGTGTTGAGGTGTAGGGAGAGAGAGGGAGTGAAGGAGAGAGAGGGAGTGAGGGAGAGAGAGGGAGTGAGGGAGAGGGAGTGAGAGAGAGGGAGTGAGGGAGAGAGAGTGAGGGAGGAGGGAGTGAGGGAGAGGAGTGAGGGGGTGGGAGAGAGAGAGGGAGGAGGGAGGAGAGAGGGAGTGAAGGAGAGAGAGGGAGTGAGGGAGAGAGAGGGAGTGAGGGAGAGAGAGGGAGTGAGGGAGAGAGAGGGAGTGAGGGAGAGAGAGGGAGTGAAGGAGAGAGAGGGAGTGAGGGAGAGAGGGAGGAGAGAGAGGGAGTGAGGGAGGGAGAGGGAGTGAGGGAGAGAGAGGGAGTGAGGGAGATGGTGTGGAAGAAGATGGTGGAAGTGATCACTGGGGCAGAAGAGAGGAGGATAGAGGCTGCAGGCTGCTGTCTCTGGCTCTCTACTGGTTGTAGGACACGGGCCTGCTGCTCATGATCAGTGTCAGAGGACTACTACAGATACAGTGATGTGAAGGAGAGATGAGGGGTATTGGGGGGGTCTGAGAAAGACTTTAATATGGTGACATTTACCCATGGTAGTTATACATGGCGCCTAAACTGACATTTTACTTATATCTCACTATAAAGACCTAAGAAAACACCACCATTTTATACATTCATTTTACCTAGGAACATGAATGAAAATATGGCTTTGTTTTCCTACTGAGACTAAGTTAATTTTCTTTCCTTACATATTGGCCTCATTAGAGCTCCATGGAGATGAAGACAATGAGAGAGGAGCTGAGTGGGAGACAGACAGCTGTGAAGATACTCAAAGTGCTCCAGGGTTGTTGACCCCAAGTGGTTATTAAACTAAGAGAGCCCGCCACCGCTGTCGGTCCAACAAGGGGAAACACTGACAAACGGAACATTGTTCATTTCTATTCCAAAATAATAAATAAAACTTGTTTTTGCAAAATGACCACAAAATGTAAAAAGTATTTTAGGCGTTTAGAGGCGGTTGAAAAAAAACCCACATAAAGACATAAAATAATTAAGTGATTTGTAAAACTTAATAGGGGCTTATTGCATTTACATATTATTATTATTATTATTGTTTTTTTTTTTTTTAGGGGGGGGCATTTACATTTGAGTCATTTAGCAGATGCTCTTCCATGCTTATAACAACTAACAATGCATTAAACCTGAACGCTTTAAGTAAAGTTTTACCATCATATACAGCTGAAGCTGAAATGAAAGCCTTTCTAGATTCACTGAGGTTGACCATCACCCTTTTTATGCTGGGTTTTAGGGTTGTAACCTCACAGTTGCCTCTGCATTTTGAACGGGGGACCCATGTTTAGGGGTTATTTTATGTAATAGGGTATTGGTTAGTTTACTGTCTAATTTCCACACATCACTTTTCTCATCTTCAGAACAGGTCTCTCTTGTAAAATATTGAATAACCTGTATAAACCTCAAATTAAAATCTGGACCACGAAGCCAGTTCCAGTACTTTTTTCCATTCTTCCCCTCCAATCAGGAACTGATTTGGACCAGGTGGGTTCTGTCATGTAGATCAGAAAAAGCATCAGTACTCCGTAAATACCCCTGTTGTATAAAAGAAAACAGAAGGAACATAACACACCTGTAGATGGTCCTGTCAAGGCTCCTATACATGACTTCTCAGCCAGCATTGTTCATATAATATATAGTTCTGCCAAGCGGGAAGCCTGTGCCAATTCATATATCTACTTTAAATAAATTGTTCCAAGCAAAGAGACGTGCTTTAAGTGTATTAGAAACAGAGGCAGACTAAAAGATATAGCTTTCCCGTGGGTGATTCTGTAATTTAATTTTGTATGTGCATTACTTGAGCGGTAGAGTATTATTGACATGGCGTGGGGTATTGGCTGACCAGAGCTTGGGAGTGTTGGGATAGAACAGAAGTGTTGCATGAGATTCTGTCTCAGTGTGAAAATATTAACGCCAAAGCAGAGACCCTTTGAGATGTCTCCAAAAGCAGAACATTAAAACCTTCCTTCCCTCCACGGGACACTAAGGGTTCACGCACGTCTCCCCCCCTTCCCTTCCTTTCCATGTCCCTCTTCCTTTCTGACTTCTCTCCCCCTCCCCTCTCTCTCTCACAAGAACTCTCCCAAATCCCCACAACAACATAGGGACCAGCGAAAGACAAGCTCTGGAGTCATTTTAACCACCTTCCTCTATTCTCTTCCCTCTTCTCCTCTGTTCCCCTATTCTCTCCTGTCTTTCTCTGTTTCCCTCTCCTGACCCCAGACCCCTACGGAACCACCACAGGCCAGTCCCCCTCCCGCCCTCCGATTGGCAGAGTATTAACCCAGCTGTCAGTCAATGTTACTGTTCTGCCCTCCTTGCTGTCTCTCTGAGTGGTCGATACTTACTTCCTCACTATGAGTGTGAGCTGAAGTCTAAAGTCTCCTAGTTGTAGTCATCTTTCTGAGCCAGACATGTGGCTATATTCTGTTCTGTTGGCTCTACTGGCATCCCTTGCTCCGGGGAGACATTTCCCCCAGGTACAGATCTAGGACCAGCTTCCCCTCCCCGATCATAACCTTAACCATTAGTGGGGGAAATGCTAAACTAACCCAAGAATGACACCTAAGGGCAACGTCACACTACTTTGCAAACAGTAGGCTGGGTCTTATCCACATTCAACAGGATTACCTTAACCACTCTAGTCAGTATACAGCTATACTCATAGGACAACCAGATTACCTCAACCACTCTAGTCAGTATACAGCTATACTCATAGGACAACCGGATTACCTCAACCACTCTAGTCAGTATACAGCTATACTCATAGGACAACAGGATTACCTCATTACCTCAACCACTCTAGTCAGTATACAGCTATACTCATAGGACAACCAGATTACCTCAACCACTCTAGTCAGTATACAGCTATACTCATAGGACAACCAGATTACCTCAACCACTCTAGTCAGTATACAGCTATACTCATAGGACAACCAGATTACCTCAACCACTCTAGTCAGTATACAGCTATACTCATAGGACAACAGGATTACCTTAACCACTCTAGTCAGTATACAGCTATACTCATAGGACAACCAGATTACCTCAACCACTCTAGTCAGTATACAGCTATACTCATAGGACAACCAGATTACCTCAACCACTCTAGTCAGTATACAGCTATACTCATAGGACAACCGGATTACCTCATTACCTCAACCACTCTAGTCAGTATACAGCTATACTCATAGGACAACAGGATTACCTCAACCACTCTAGTCAGTATACAGCTATACTCATAGGACAACAGGATTACCTCATTACCTCAACCACTCTAGTCAGTATACAGCTATACTCATAGGACAACCAGATTACCTCAACCACTCTAGTCAGTATACAGCTATACTCATAGGACAACCGGATTACCTCATTACCTCAACCACTCTAGTCAGTATACAGCTATACTATAGGACAACAATATATCCCATTTACCTCATTACCTCAACCACTCTAGTCAGTATACAGCTATACTCATCAGGACAACCAGGATTACCTTCAACCACTCTAGTCAGTATACAGCTATACTCATAGGACAACAGGATTACCCAGCAACCACTCTAGTCAGTATACAGCACTCATAGGACAACATACACTCTAGTCTACAGCTATACTCATAGGACAACCAGATTACCTCAACCACTCTAGTCAGTATACAGCTATACTCACAGGACAACAGGATTACCTCATTACCTCAACCACTCTAGTCAGTATACAGCTATACTCATAGGACAACAGGATTACCTCATTACCTCAACCACTCTAGTCAGTATACAGCTATACTCACAGGACAACAGGATTACCTCATTACCTCAACCACTCTAGTCAGTATACAGCTATACTCATAGGACAACAGGATTACCTCATTACCTCAACCACTCTAGTCAGTATACAGCTATACTCATAGGACAACCAGATTACCTCAACCACTCTAGTCAGTATACAGCTATACTCACAGGACAACAGGATTACCTCAACCACTCTAGTCAGTATACAGCTATACTCATAGGACAACAGGATTACCTCAACCACTCTAGTCAGTATACAGCTATACTCATAGGACAACCAGATTACCTCAACCACTCTAGTCAGTATACAGCTATACTCATAGGACAACAGGATTACCTCAACCACTCTAGTCAGTATACAGCTATACTCATAGGACAACAGGATTACCTCATTACCTCAACCACTCTAGTCAGTATACAGCTATACTCACAGGACAACCAGATTACCTCAACCACTCTAGTCAGTATACAGCTATACTCACAGGACAACAGGGTTACCTCAACCACTCTAGTCAGTATACAGCTATACTCACAGGACAACAGGATTACCTCATTACCTCAACCACTCTAGTCAGTATACAGCTATACTCACAGGACAACCAGATTACCTCAACCACTCTAGTCAGTATACAGCTATACTCACAGGACAACAGGATTACCTCATTACCTCAACCACTCTAGTCAGTATACAGCTATACTCATAGGACAACCAGATTACCATTTCAACCACTCTAGTCAGTATACAGGCAGGATTATCAACCACTCTAGTCAGTATACAGGACAACCATATTACCTTAACCACTCTAGTCAGTATACAGCTATATTCATAGGACAACAGGATTACCTTAACCACTCTAGTCAGTATACAGCTATACTCATAGGACAACCGGATTACCTCATTACCTCAACCACTCTAGTCAGTATACAGCTATACTCATAGGACAACCAGATTACCTCAACCACTCTAGTCAGTATACAGCTATACTCATAGGACAACCAGATTACCTCAACCACTCTAGTCAGTATACAGCTATACTCATAGGACAACCAGATTACCTCATTACCACTCTAGTCAGTATACAGCTATACTCATAGGACAACCAGATTACCTCAACCACTCTAGTCAGTATACAGCTATACTCATAGGACAACAGATTACTAGTCTAGGACAACCAGATTACCTCAACCACTCTAGTCAGTATACAGCTATACTCATAGGACAACCAGATTACCTCAACCACTCTAGTCAGTATACAGCTATACTCATAGGACAACAGGATTACTCATTACCTAACCACTCTAGTCAGTATACAGCTATACTCATAGGACAACCAGATTACCTTAACCACTCAGTCAGCTTACAGCTACGGAGCTGTGAGGGGAACGGCACCGCAGTACCTCCAGGCTCTGTCAGTATACAGCTATAGCAAGGGCACTGCGTTCATCCACCTCTGGCCTGCTCGCTCCCTACCATTGAGGAAGTACAGTTACCTCGCTCACTCCAGTCAAAACTGCTATGCTCTGGACCCCAATGGTGGAACAAACTCCCTCACGACGCCAGGACAGCGGAGTCAATCACCACCTTCCGGAGACACCTGAAACCCCACCTCTTCAAGGAATACCTAGGATAAGATACAGTAATCCTTCTCACCCCCCCCCCTCTAATGATTTAGATGCACTATTGTAAAGTGGCTGTCCCACTAGGATGTCAGAAGGTGAATTCAACCACTTTGTAAGTATACAGCTATCTGGATAAGAGCCTCATTACCTCAAATAGTCAGTATAAATGTAATGTAAATGTAACCTCATTACCTCAACCACTCTAGTCAGTATACAGCTATACTTACAGGACAACAGGATTACCTCATTACCTCAACCACTCTAGTCAGTATACAGCTATACTCATAGGACAACAGGATTACCTCAACCACTCTAGTCAGTATACAGCTATACTCACAGGACAACAGGATTACCTCATTACCTCAACCACTCTAGTCAGTATACAGCTATACTCATAGGACATCAGGATTACCTCAACCACTCTAGTCAGTATACAGCTATACTCATAGGACAACAGGATTACCTCATTACCTCAACCACTCTAGTCAGTATACAGCTATACTCATAGGACAACCGGATTACCTCAACCACTCTAGTCAGTATACAGCTATACTTACAGGACAACAGGATTACCTCATTACCTCAACCACTCTAGTCAGTATACAGCTATACTCATAGGACAACCGGATTACCTCATTACCTCAACCACTCTAGTCAGTATACAGCTATACTCATAGGACAACCAGATTACCTCAACCACTCTAGTCAGTATACAGCTATACTCACAGGACAACAGGATTACCTCAACCACTCTAGTCAGTATACAGCTATACTCATAGGACAACCAGATTACCTCAACCACTCTAGTCAGTATACAGCTATACTCATAGGACAACCAGATTACCTCATTACCTCAACCACTCTAGTCAGTATACAGCTATACTCATAGGACAACCAGATTACCTCAACCACTCTAGTCAGTATACAGCTATACTCATAGGACAACCAGATTACCTCAACCACTCTAGTCAGTATACAGCTATACTCACAGGACAACAGGATTACCTCATTACCTCAACCACTCTAGTCAGTATACAGCTATACTCATAGGACAACCAGATTACCTCAACCACTCTAGTCAGTATACAGCTATACTCACAGGACAACCAGATTACCTCATTACCTCAACCACTCTAGTCAGTATACAGCTATACTCATAGGACAACAGATTACCTCAACCACTCTAGTCAGTATACAGCTATACTAACCTGCACTGGCTCTAGGACCTTTACCTCCATTTATCAACACTGCACAGAGACAACTTTTTATTATTATCAATAACATGTCTTTGAACCTTCTCCCAGCACAATGTGACCCACCAGAGCCGACTCTGTTTGGGAGCTCTACTGTTCTTAATGAAAGCAGACGGTCGTTGGCCATCCTGGCTCTTCCTCTGTGTCCTGCCTTGGCCTTTTACTTTCCCTTCCTCAGATACAGTACCAGTCAAAAGTTTAGACACACCACCTCATTCAAGGGTTTTTCTTTATTTTTACCATTTTCTACATTGTAGAATAATAGTGAAGATGTCAAAACTATAAAATAACACATGTGGAATAATGTAGTAACTAAAAAAAGTGTTAAACAAATCTAAATATATGTTTTATTTGAGATTGTTCAAAGTAGCCTTGGTGACAGATTTGCACACTCCAAACCTTTGACAGGTGCTGTACATGGCTTCTGGAATGCATTGCCTGCTCTGATATGGAGCTTGTTACGCCGTCAGTCAGAAAGGGTGCAATCAGAGACCATCAATATCAAATTAAAAATATATTTCATCCGAAATGTCCCAAATCAATTTACAATATTCAACAGAGGTGCACAGATTGCTTACAATTTTTTGTTTGTTAAAAGTAAGTCTGTATTTTCTTTAGGGCAGTTTGATTACACTCATCTGCTTATACTTCAAAATTCAAAAGAATCCAATCTTATGCAATTGCAGGGTCACAGGGACCCATGAGAATGCAGTGAGAATGAAAATCACAATGCTTCTTATTCATTCAGTGATTCACAGAATGATATGCTGCAGAGAGTATTGTCTTACTGTTTACTGTGGTGGCCCCACATTTCCCAAAACATATGTGTGTGTGTGTGTGTGTGTGTGTGTGTGTGTGTGTGTGTGTGTGTGTGTGTGTGTGTGTGTGTGTGTGTGTGTGTGTGTGTGTGTGTGTGTGTGTGTGTGTGTGTGTGTGTGTCAGACATTACAGTATAGAGGCATGTTTAAACTACAGTGCCTTGCGAAAGTATTCGGCCACCTTGACCTTTGCGACCTTTTGCCACATTTCAGGCTTCAAACATTAAGATATAAAACTGTATTTTTTTGTGAAGAATCAACAACAAGTGGGACACAATCATGAAGTGGAACGACATTTATTGGATATTTCAAACTTTCTTAACAAATCAAAAACTGAAAAATTGGGCGTGCAAAATAATTCAGCCCCTTTACTTTCAGTGCAGCAAACTCTCTCCAGAAGTTCAGTGAGGATCTCTGAATGATCCAATGTTGACCTAAATGACTAATGATGATAAATACAATCCACCTGTGTGTAATCAAGTCTCCGTATAAATGCACCTGCACTGTGATAGTCTCAGAGGTCCGTTAAAAGCGCAGAGAGCATCATGAAGAACAAGGAACACACCAGGCAGGTCCGAGATACTGTTGTGAAGAAGTTTAAAGCCGGATTTGGATACAAAAAGATTTCCCAAGCTCTAAACATCCCAAGGAGCACTGTGCAAGCGATAATGTTGAAATGGAAGGAGTATCAGACCACTGCAAATCTACCAAGACCTGGCCGTCCCTCTAAACTTTCAGCTCATACAAGGAGAAGACTGATCAGAGATGCAGCCAAGAGGCCCATGATCACTCTGGATGAACTGCAGAGATCTACAGCTGAGGTGGGAGACTCTGTCCATAGGACAACAATCAGTCATATATTGCACAAATCTGGCCTTTATGGAAGAGTGGCAAGAAGAAATCCATTTCTTAAAGATATCCATAAAAAGTGTTGTTTAAAGTTTGCCACAAGCCACCTGGGAGACACACCAAACATGTGGAAGAAGGTGCTCTGGTCAGATGAAACCAAAATTGAACTTTTTGGCAACAATGCAAAACGTTATGTTTGGCGTAAAAGCAACACAGCACATCACCCTGAATACACCATCCCCACTGTCAAACATGGTGGTGGCAGCATCATGGTTTGGGCCTGCTTTTCTTCAGCAGGGACAGGGAAGATGGTTAAAAATGATGGGAAGATGGATGGAGCCAAATACAGGACCATTCTGGAAGAAAACCTGATGGAGTCTGAAAAAGACCTGAGACTGGGACGGAGATTTGTCTTCCAACAAGACAATGATCCAAAACATAAAGCAAAATCTACAATGGAATGGTTCAAAAATAAACATATCCAGGTGTTAGAATGGCCAAGTCAAAGTCCAGACCTGAATCCAATCGAGAATCTGTGGAAAGAACTGAAAACTGCTGTTCACAAATGCTCTCCATCCAACCTCACTGAGCTCGAGCTGTTTTGCAAGGAGGAATGGGGAAAAATCTCTCGATGTGCAAAACTGATAGAGACATACCCCAAGCGACTTACAGCTGTAATCGCAGCAAAAGGTGGCGCTACAAAGTATTAACTTAAGGGGGCTGAATAATTTTGCACGCCCAATTTTTCAGTTTTTGATTTGTTAAAAAAGTTTGAAATATCCAATAAATGTCGTTCCACTTCATGATTGTGTCCCACTTGTTGTTGATTCTTCACAAAAAAATACAGTTTAATATCTTTGTGCTTGAAGCCTGAAATGTGGCAAAAGGTCGCAAAGTTCAAGGGGGCCGAATACTTTCGGAAGGCACTGTAGCTCTGTGTATGACAGAAAACCCTCAGTTCTGTCTACCTCTCTCCAGTCATCTTTCATGGAGCACCACAAACGTAGAAAAAGCAACTTCCAGACTTAAAGAATTTCTCAAAGAATGACAAAACCCCATGGAATTTGATGACATCATTTGTGTGGTGTGAAATAGGAAAATACTAGCAGATGGAGCTTACGCCTTTTAACTTGTGTTAAGCAAATTCTACTTTCTAGTTCAAATGAAAACACAGTACACAGACAGAGAGATTCTTATCAGTGCTGAGGGAGCAGATGGCCAACAGTAATTTTACTAACAAAGTATTAAAACATTTTCATTCACACTTTAAAAAAAGGCCAACCTTTTTTTTCTTTTTTCGGACTCCCTCACTCTCATCTTGTTAGCCCATAAAGATCCCCCGAGACGTAATCTACAAGCCCATTCTTCTTACCTCCAAATAGAGTATGGAAGACAGTGATGATTGTGATATTTCCAATATTTTACATCCCATTTTGTATATCCAATTCTGCATTGAAGAGCAACAGCAACAACATATTCCACATTGTTAAAGACCTCTCCCATCCAATTCCCATTCGACTGTCTCTCCATTCCATTCGTAGATATCCAAAGGGTGGCTTCCCATTCCCCTAGCCTAACTGTTCCCTAAGCACCTACAGTGAGCATTGAATAAAACAAACTGCCGGCCAACTGAAACATACCTTGTCTTTTCAATGGAAAGAGCGGTGATGAAAGCTGTAGATGGGGACAGAGACACACAAAGCCACTAACAAAGGCAGTGATTCAATCTCTCATCTTATCTCCTCTGCTCGTTCTCTCTAGCCTTCAATATCATAAAGAGGCCTGTTCATATTTTCATTTGTAGTGAGATGTGTTTTTTTTCCTCGTGGATAACAAACAGACATCTGTCTTTGGGAGATGGACTTCCTCGTTCATCTGTGAAACCCGGCTGCAGTTATAGTCACTACTATCATAATGTTAACAAAGAGTCTTACAGTAGCCTACGCGTCGCTGAACTGACAGCGTGTCAGTGATGTGGCTGTGTTATCTAAAGCTAACAGAGGCCTATGTTTTGATACATTAAGAGGATTCTTTACATGGGTGGTTAATAGTGTTGAATTCAAATGCAGGCTGAACCCTGGCCCTCACAGGGATATATGAGTCTTATCATAGGCAATTAAAACTGAGATGAGAGTGTAAATGAAATTAGCACCCTGGTTATGTGGCTGTTGAACTGGCACATAAATCATCTACACGTTGAACATTTTATTTTTTTAATTTATGTGTATTCTAATTTTTTATTGCCATGTGGACTAAGTTTTCATTTAGTCTTTTCAAAGCGTTTTTCCCCCAATACTTTTAAGTTCACCATAGGAATCTGACTTATTTTGCAACCTGGCAAGCTCAGAACAGTGCTGTCTCTGTGTTACCTTTACGACTGACTGCAATGTTACAGGCAACTAGGACCAGAGGTGTCCCCTGTATATGGCCTCATTATTGTTATTTTATTGTGTTTCTTTTTATTTGATTTAGTCAATATTTTCTTAAGTCTATTTCTTGAATTGCATTGTTGGTTAATGGCTTGTGAGTAAGCATTTGTTAAGGTGACAAATACATTTGATTTGATTTGAACTCTCACAAGTTATTTATTAGAATGACCTTCAACAATAAAACATGTGCCTTAGTAGGCCTATGTAACCATAATGTATTCAATTCACAATGACTTTTCATTTGTACTTCACATTTTCAGATTGAATTCCATTGCCCTGGCACAAAGTGGGAAGATATCATGCGCTGACATGCGGTGGTGCCGTGCCACTGGCGAATCCTAATTGGCCGACGGCGTCTGATGGGCAAGAGAGCGCAGCAGTTAGAGAAATACAAGCCAGAGCACCACTGACGACACTGGACACCGCGCTGAACCGACTGTGTAGAGTTGGTTATGTTCTCATGCCTGTCATTAATACGGGTTTGTCTCAATAGCTTTTAGAATGGGACCCAGAATAGTCAATTCCCTGCGCGTTCAAAAAGTTTATATTTTATTTGGATTTTTAAATAATATACAAGCTATCGTGAAGCCAATTTTAATTGTTATTCCAGCGTCCGACCACAACTTTTAACAAATATCTGACCAATTGATAACATTACAAATCTGTTGCCATTCGAATGAAATCAACGAAATATTTGTTTTACCTGGACATTTTTATATCCTACCTCTTTACAATATTTTCGCCTGATAGTCTTATCCCATGTGAATAAATTTCGATTGTCGGAGTCTATTTTGTCCAAACAAAACTTAGCCTACGGATAAAAACCCTGTCAAAATGTCCGCAAGGACGGGAAACGAATGACTTTCATCTTCAACAATGAAATGGCTGTGCAGAATAGAGAGTTAATGTGATGCTTTAATCCAAGTCCCTGACGTGGATAAATATTATTACATATTTGTAATACCTAGAAACTTGTATTTCATATCAAAACGTTTTCTATGCAATGGTTTAAATTAAAATTCTCCCTTGTCAACATGACATAAATATTATCTTTGTCATTGGATGTTTTAAAACTCATATTTACCATTATTTATCTAGGATTTAAACGCAATTCTTTCAAAAGCGTCAGCATGTTATTTGATGAAATCTTAGACAATAAATACAACACATCTGTTTATGAGTGTTTTAAACTTAAAAGAGCACTGAGGACATTAAGATTGTTTTATATGATTCGGTATCATCTACGTGACCACTAGGAATCAAATTGCTTAGGTAATGAGATATCACAAATAATATGTTCATAGGATTATGTCAAATATTTTTTGAAATCACAATATTGCTTAAATATGTAATTTTTTGGCCAGGATAAATGCGTATTTACTAGGCTACCCAACATAAGGATATTGAAATAAAGCATATTATTTGTGAATAATGCATTGCAACTTAATAGTGAAATAGTCTAGAAAGTATGGAACAAAAGTAATGTATGTCTCCCAAGTTTTCCCAAAATATGTTACATACCAAAACACATCAGTACGTTTATGGAGGACTATTCTAGAACTATTCTTTATAAATAACTTAAATTCCTTGATGTGTAAATACACTACTGGACGTAAGATTGGAAATCGTTTTTTCTGACACTTTCATGTTTAGTGATAAAATTTAGTCAACGTCACGTGACATTGGAGGTGTTTTCCATGCATTAAACAACGGTTCACTCAAATAGGTAGGCTAATCCGCACTACACGAGAGAGAGCATGCTGGGGTGAGAGGGAAAACATGAAAACATTATGACACAAACATAGCTTTTTTATTTTTATTTTTTACAAATGACTTGTCATTCAAACCCCCAACCAATCGGAAACGAAAATGATGATAAGGTTCAACCAATCAGAAGCAGAAGGTGGAGTGAGGACTCCAAACTTCAAGTAAAGTTCCTCTATCGCCCAAACTCTGCACTCACTGTGAAGACTGCTGCGTCCAGAACTGTACCACCCCTGGCAGCACAGGACAGGACAGGACGAAGAAAAACAAACAAACACAGAAAGGGAAAACAACAGAGTTTGTTGGTGTTGTGAAGGAGTCTACCTACCATGGTTCAGCGTGCGTAAAATGCGCAATTGTTCTAGCTCATTATTTTCACTTGAAAAGTCGGAGACACACAACAAAAAAATAAACGACACTAAAGTATTTACACTGGATATAATCCTTTTGAGGCTGATCAAATGTTAAAAATGACCGCAGAGCATGACAAGTCCATCAGCGACCCACCGTGTAGCCCGGCGGGGACTACGAGCTCCATGTCGCAGGATGATTCCGACTCGGATGCGCCCTCGTCTCCAACGGGATCAGATGGATCACTCCTCGCTGGTATAGGAAAGAAACTGGACGGCGAGGATGATGACCGATTCCCAGCCTGCATACGTGACGCGGTGTCGCAGGTTCTCAAGGGATATGACTGGTCCCTCGTTCCCATGCCCGTTCGGGGAAATGGCTCGCTGAAAAATAAACCCCATGTCAAAAGACCGATGAACGCGTTCATGGTGTGGGCGCAAGCGGCGCGCAGAAAGCTCGCGGACCAATACCCTCATCTGCACAATGCGGAACTGAGCAAGACTTTGGGGAAGCTATGGCGGTAAGTAGGACCAAGTGGAAATGTTTAAAACAAAAAAAATATATCATTTACATAGGCCTATCAAACAAAAACAAGTATACTTGATACTGTAAAATGTCTGAATCTGATTTTAAATAGATGTTTCACTAAATAGAAACGAATTAGGTCATCACTCCAGTCACTATTCTGTGAAGTCTATGCAGTTTATCAATAGAAAACATGCACATTTTTGCAAAATTTTGAAAGAAAAACGGGGAGGAAAGTACGTTTTTCCACTTTGGATAATTGTGGGCCTAATGACCAGAATTATCTTCCCTGTTTAAATAGGCCTACTTAAAAAAGTATATGGGTTTTATAATATGGCCATTACAATGCACCAACTGAATAGTTAATTTGCATGTTATGTTCACACTATTACCATAGCTTACTCTCAGAGAATGAGAAGCGGCCATTTGTGGAGGAAGCGGAGAGACTTCGGGTGCAGCACAAAAAAGACCATCCCGACTACAAGTACCAGCCTCGGCGTCGGAAGAGTGTGAAACCTGGTCAGAGTGACTCCGACTCTGGTGCAGAGCTGGGGAATCACATGTACAAGGCTGAACCAGGATTGTTGGCAGGCATAGCTGATGGACACCACCACCCTGAACATGCAGGTGAGTTGATGAGAAAGAATGTGTCAAAATAGCACAATTAACATCTTATGTAGTCAACAATTTGGATTTATGACGTGTAAATGGCTAAGGACTGTCAATACTTTACAATGTCTGTTGTTTTTTAGGAGCTAATTGTGCGGTAACTGTTAATAATATTTCGATTTTACAGAATGTCCCCAAAGCTTCATGACATTCTAAATTCACCAAATAATTAAATGTGATCAAATGTGACTATATTTCGATCACTTGGACCATTCCCAAGTGTGGTGTTCAACACAGCTGACTTGTTTCTGTTTCACCATCCTCAAGGCCAACCCCACGGTCCACCCACACCCCCCACCACCCCCAAAACGGACCTTCACCACGGGGGCAAACTGGACATGAAGCACGAGGGACGGCGCCTGCTGGACAGCGGCCGACAGAACATCGACTTCAGCAACGTGGACATCTCCGAGCTCAGCACCGACGTCATCAGCAACATGGAGGCCTTCGACGTGCATGAGTTTGACCAGTATCTACCGCTCAACGGCCACGCCTCCACCGCTGGCGCAGGCGTGGACCACCACGGCCACCATGGACCAAACCCTGCATCTGGTGCTATCTCGTATACATCATACAGCCACGCCACAGCGAACGGTGCCGTTTGGAGCCGCAAGAGTGCCACCATGTCTGCCTCTTCCTCAACTTCTAGCGAGGTGGTCCCACAGCACCGGGCCCACATCAAGACGGAGCAGCTGAGCCCCAGCCACTACAGCGGCGACAGTCACTCCCACAGCTCCCCCTCCCACTCAGATTACTCCCACTCCTACACAGCCCAGACCTGCGTGACGTCATCCGCAGCTGCAGCTGCAGCCTCCTTCTCCAGTTCTCAGTGTGACTATACAGACCTCCAGAGTTCCAACTATTACAACCCCTACTCAGGCTACCCTTCCAGCCTGTACCAGTACCCTTACTTTCACTCCTCCAGAAGGGCGTACCACGGGAGCCCCATCCTCAACAGTTTGTCCATTCCCCCCACCCACAGTCCTCCCACCTCCAACTGGGACCAGCCGGTGTACACCACCCTATCCAGACCGTAGGTGACTGTTCATTACTCACCAGGGACGTGTTCATCAATATGTTTTGCAACGGACAACGAAGATGACCATTTCTTATTCGACAAGTCCAAGTAGTCCCTCCCCTTTTTGTTTGTTTGGTGCCCAATGAACACAACCCTGGTCTCATGGAAATGTGAGAACTGGAGGACGAGGATTGGAGGGTGCTCGGCTATCCCCGTGCCAATTTGAACATATCGAAGAAAAAATATCGAAGTGCCTGCTGATTTTATACAAACCGTTTTTGTTTTACCTTACCCATGGAGAGACAGAAAGACTGACTTTGACAAAGAAATCAAATCAAAGGCGAGCCAAAATTCCTCTGTGAGGAGTAGGACCCCCACCACACACACACACACACATCTAGTACAGCCACACCTTCTTCAAGTTCAGGGTTGTGTTCATTAGGGCACACATTGGAAATGTTTTAACATATATTGCAATGGAAAATGAGCTTTTCTTATTTCTTCTGTTTGGTGCCTAATGAACATGACCCAGGTCTGCACATGTTGTGTTGTGTGCACCGTTGAGACAGCAGCGTGTAGGCCTGCCACGGACTTGTGTAGGAGAGACAGAGAATAACGCTTAGGCCCAAGTCCTTGGTGAAGCAGATGGAGAAACAGATACTTTTGGAATGAAGCGCTGGGATTAAGGATTTTTTCACAGGCTGAGTCCCATATGGCACCCTATTCCCTATATAGTGCACTACTTTTAACCAGGGTCCATAGGGCTCTGGTCAAATAGTGCACTACAGTATGAGGCTGAGCTGTATAACTTAAAAATGCACACAGATATTTACATCAGTGGACCAGTCTTAATTCAGTTGTTAATTTGAATTCTTAAATGTTCATTTTGTTGTTATTTTGATGTTAGAAATGTCTTAAATATGTATTTATGTTCATCACATTATTTCCCGTGTTATTTCCAATGTCGTCGTTAAACACCAGTAACGAAGTAGTGGTATATCACAATGTTTGTTACATGGAAGTGGGTGGGTGGTGGATCTAAGTACAGTAGAAATTCCATAACCCATTACTACATTTTATATCATCATTCCCTAGACAACCAATAATGAACATTGTCTCCTTTCCAAGTTGCAGGAAAGCAAAGTGGGACCAATAGAATAGATCTATTTGAATATCACATGATGCAACAGATACCAATCGACCAATAGAATGCCACCTGATCCAACAGGTGCCTGGAAGCTATGCTTGACCAATTGCGATTAGTCATAATGTGGGGTTTAAGGAAGTGGGGTAAGATAACACCAGACACACTGAGTAATGCGTCAGCTGGACTCATGCAGACAGGACGACACACAGATGTGTGTGTGTGTGTGTTCGTGTGTGTGTTGTCCTAGGGGACCAAGCATGAACAAGTAAGGACAGAACAGTTGTTTTGATTGACTAAGCAGCATACTGTACTGTTATCTGAGCTCATCAGGGCCACCGAAAGCTTACAAAGAAAGACAGAGAGTCTTCTTATTCACTATGGCAGAATGCATGTGAGAACATTCATGTATGTGTTTTGGGTCAATTCCTCAGAAGTCATAAGGTGCCAATTCACTGTAACCCAGTTTACAATGTGCAGAACGTATTTGTGTCTTCTAATGCTTTATCATCATTTCCCAATTGGATTATTAACAAACTTCATGCAGCATAGAGTACAATCAGTAATCCACACTACAGAATCAAATAATCTCTACGTAATCTTAATCTGGTGCCGTTTGTAACAGCCTCAATGTCTGTTCAGTTTGTCTTTGTACAGAGCACCATACTCTACTTTATGTCCACAGAATGCAGTGTTTTTCTTTATATTATCGCAGTGTATGTTTTTAATGACTAAACTGTGAACTATGTCATCATCTATATTAACTAGGTCATCCACACGCCACAGCTAACCCATTTGCTGGCCGTTTCTCTGTAAAGAAATAAAAATGAACTTTTCTCATTGACTGACTGTGCCTTTTTTTAATGTAAATGTGATATTATGTGATAGGTTGAAGTTAGCCTGGTCCCAGATCTGTCTGTACTGTCTTGCCAATTCCTATTGTCATTGTTTGGCATGACATCACAAACAGGTCTTGAACCAGTTTAGGTTGAAGTAGCTCTAGGCTTGAAATGTAGGATGATATATTGACATTTATTTTCTTAACCTCCAGTAATGATGGATTCAGCTAAATAGGATCACGACAACAGAATAGGGTCACGACAACAGAATAGGGCCACGACAACAGAATAGGGCCACGACAACAGAATAGGGCCACGACAACAGAATAGGGCCACGACAACAGAATAGGGTCGTGTTAAACGTCCTCGGTTAGCTTTGAATAAGTCAGCTTTGTGGAAAGTTCTAAGCAGCACATATTGAGCAGCTTGAGCTGCCGTCTGTTTTGCTCCACCCTCCTCCTGCTCTCACATCTGTATAGTAGACAGCAGTTGTCGAACACAGAACCATGTACTACAGATTAAAGGAGAACTACACCCCAAAAGAACATTTTTATATTTTATTCATTATTTAACTGTTAATAGAATCTCAAAATGCATCTTCATAACACATTTTGTTCTTTGCTGAATTCCTGAAGAACATGACTGCTGCGCTGCCATGCTCAATTTGGGGATTGTATTAACAGCAGAGTAATGAACAAAATATACAAATATCCCTCACCCATCTATAACATGAATATATTAGTAATGACAGTTCTTAATTTGGAATTTTTGTAAAGTGTTTATTGAAAACTGGAAAACTGAAACTTAAAACTGTCTGTAGGATGCCACAGAGTCGCTGTAGTTAGTTTTCCTCACTACAGGCTTCCATTTGAATCAGTTAGTTTTCACTTGAAACCCTATGCTAAGATAAAACTATTTAAGGTTCCATCCATCTTTATTTCTGTCACCATTCTGTAGGCCACATCTACACACACACACACACACACACACACACACACACACACACACACACACACACACACACACACACACACGCACACACACGCACACACACACACGCACGCACACACACACGCACACACACACACAGCTCTGGGAAACCCCTCCCATCTCTGATGTGGGTAGTAGCACTGTAAAAACAGAAGAAGAAAGAACCTCAATAGTTCAAACGGAGTTAAACTTACAGGCAAAGAAGACCGAGAATGCCTGCCTGCCTGCCTGCCTGCCTGCCTGCCTGCCTGCTCCTTTAGTCCACTGGGTAGAATCTAGAATGTTCAAGTTGGCACTAGCACGCATGCCACCAAGCAGCCGTCCCCAATGGGTCCGAGGGAGAAAGCCAAGTTCCAGCACTGAACTGCTGAATTTTAATGAGTCATTATGCGCTGGAGGGCCTCATTGTCTCCATTTATCCGGACGGCGAGAAAAGAAATAATTGGACAGAAAATGGCAGGGCAGAGGAACTGACCAGTCATTAAGAGGGCTGTGAATGGACCATTAGATGCACATGGGGGTGGATTTTTTTTTCTCGAGATTTCCCCCTTGCCTGTTTCATATCGCAACAAATGCCCCGAAAACAACAAAACAACATCCACCGGTGGTAGCCCCTAACAACCACCACCACCACCACAACATAGAATCAGGAAATCATATCAGCACATAATGTTAATACTAAAAAGGAGAGAAGATAATACCACAGCAGATGGGGTGTGGGTGGTTTAGGAACGGCTTGTTGTTTTCCTCCTTCAAAGTCTGTCTTTTTTCACCATTGTTTGCCAAATAGTTTCAGGAGGAACTCTTGAGAAAGAACAGAAGGGGCGGGGGGGCTTGGGTCCTGTTTCGTTGGAGAACGTCCTTTCACCATGTTTCTGCCGGGACCCTCTTGAAAGCTCTACTGTAAATGAGTAAAGAACGAGGCTGAAGTGGAGGGCTGTTCCCACTGACTGGAAAAGCAGAGCAAGTCAAACCTGAGCAACACTCCCATCTCCAACCTTAATGGGTTTCAAAGTATTTATTGCAGTTTTCAATGACATGAGAGTAGACAATGAACCGGTACAGCCATGGGATTCATGTGCCATTTGTATTCATATGAATGGGAAAAATGCGGAACATGCGCACGCACTGACAAACAGAATGATAAGACACACATGCACGCAGGCGTACGCCATCGGAGTATTTGGTCAGTGAACACCAGATCTAGACAGGGTTAGTTCTGTCGGGGGATTTGTGTGTAGAACAGGGGCCACGGTCTGACGTACATTCCACCTGTCACAGCCATTGTTGACTGTTGGAAAGACGTGGTCTGGGACACATCCCATTACGGAACACTGGATGAACCCAGGCACATCACTAAGCCACAACCACCTCACCAGATCCCATTGTTAGCAAAGTGGGTTCAAACCATATTTGTTTTCTTAAAAATACTTCAGCTTCACTCGTGCTATGGAATCAATGGAATAAATCAAATCAAAGTTTATTGGTTACATGCACAGGATACAGGTTTGTGCTTACGTGCTAACCCTCTTCAACAATGGAGTACAGTATCAATATCAATCAATATCAATATCAATCAATATTCAAATGAAAAATATGAAGTCCAAAATAACAGGAATAGTTCATAAAATGCACTCCAGCAGGCTCCATCACATTCTCAAAGAAAAGAAATGGCATCAGAAGCCAGGTTTGGGTTGCATTGTTAGGACAGGGATAGATATCAGAGTTATAGTCTCACTGCTGTTAATGAGTCCCTGTTACTCTGCTTGTTTCGGGGAAACGGGGAGCTGCTGGGAACTCTGGGAACCCAGGGAACTCAGGGCCTGATTTGCAATGGAAATGAAGTGGACATAAAGTATTGTTACTGCCTGCCTGCCATTGAACTAACCAGCCCTGCCTGCCTGCCTGCCATTGAACTAACCAGCCCTGCCTGCCTGCCTGCCATTGAACTAACCAGCCCTGCCTGCCTGCCTGCCTGCCATTGAACTAACCATTGAACTAACCAGCCCTGCCTGCCTGCCTGCCATTGAACTAACCACTAACCAGCCCTGCCTGCCATTGAACTGCCTGCCATTGAACTAACCAGCCCTGCCTGCCTGCCATTGAACTAACCAGCCCTGCCTGCCTGCCTGCCATTGAACTAACCAGCCCTGCCTGCCTGCCTGCCTGCCTGCCTGCCTGCCTGCCTGCCTGCCTGCCATTGAACTAACCAGCCCTGCCTGCCTGCCTGCCATTGAACTAACCAGCCCTGCCTGCCTGCCTGCCATTGAACTAACCAGCCCTAACCAGCCTGCCTGCCTGCCATTGAACTAACCAGCCCTGCCTGCCTGCCTGCCATTGAACTAACCAGCCCTGCCTGCCTGCCTGCCATTGAACTAACCAGCCCTGCCTGCCTGCCTGCCATTGAACTAACCAGCCCATTGAACTAACCAGCCCTGCCTGCCTGCCATTGAACTAACCAGCCCTGCCTGCCTGCCATTGAACTAACCAGCCCTGCCTGCCTGCCTGCCATTGAACTAACCAGCCCTGCCTGCCTGCCTGCCATTGAACTAACCAGCCCTGCCTGCCATTGAACTGCCTGCCATTGAACTAACCAGCCTGCCTGCCATTGAACTAACCAGCCCCCTGCCTGCCTGCCATTGAACTAACCAGCCCCCTGCCTGCCTGCCATTGAACTAACCAGCCCTGCCTGCCTGCCTGCCATTGAACTAACCAGCCCTGCCTGCCTGCCTGCCATTGAACTAACCAGCCCTGCCTGCCTGCCTGCCATTGAACTAACCAGCCCTGCCTGCCTGCCATTGAACTAACCAGCCCTGCCTGCCTGCCTGCCATTGAACTAACCAGCCCTGCCTGCCTGCCTGCCATTGAACTAACCAGCCCTGCCTGCCTGCCATTGAACTAACCAGCCCTGCCTGCCTACCTGCCATTGAACTAACCAGCCCTGCCTGCCTGCCTGCCATTGAACTAACCAGCCCTGCCTGCCTGCCTGCCATTGAACTAACCACCTGCCATTGAACTAACCAGCCCTGCCTGCCTACCTGCCATTGAACTAACCAGCCATTGAACTAACCAGCCCTGCCTGCCTGCCTGCCATTGAACTAACCAGCCCTGCCTGCCTACCTGCCATTGAACTAACCAGCCCTGCCTGCTTACCTGCCTGCCATTGAACTAACCAGCCCTGCCTGCCTACCTGCCATTGAACTAACCAGCCCTGCCTGCCTGCCTGCCTGCCATTGAACTAACCAGCCCTGCCTGCCTGCCTGCCATTGAACTAACCAGCCCTGCCTGCCTGCCTGCCTGCCATTGAACTAACCAGCCCTGCCTGCCTGCCATTGAACTAACCAGCCCTGCCTGCCTGCCTGCCATTGAACTAACCAGCCCTGCCTGCCTGCCTGCCATTGAACTAACCAGCCCTGCCTGCCTGCCATTGAACTAACCAGCCCTGCCTGCCTGACCGGAACCCACTTGATGCACAAAATGTTCCTGATAGAAGAGGGGCTTGGTTGGGAGAAGCGCCTTTCCTTCCTTCCTGCTTCAAAGCAAACCTTATAGAAATGGAGCTTTCGTGGATTCTACGCTGAATTGTAGTCACCTTCACTATACGGAAAGCGTTTGTGTGCTTGTCATTACTGTCCAGATATCCTGGCTATCTGAATAAAGTCATCGTTTCTGATTGCTGGAGCTGATTGTTTTAGATAAATACAAAATGTCAGTCTTTTGATGTGTAGGCCTCCTTTTATTCTCCGGATATAAACATACATCAATATAGATATAGAAGGTAAATAAATATACTAATGAAATATGAATATGCATATAAACTTATAAAAGTAGCAATGATTATAGCAAGGGGAAAGCTGTGCAATATGATAAGACAAAAGCTAAAGCTAATATGCTAGTAGGCTAACATGCATAGCATATATATATATATTTATTGAACCTTTATTTAACTAGGTAAATCAGTTAAGAACAAAATCTTATTTACAATGACGGCCTACCCCAGACCCCTGCCAAACCCAGACGACGCTGGTCCAATTGTGCACCGCCCTATGGGACTCCCAATCCCGGGCGGATGTGATACAGGCTGGAATCAAACCAGGGTCTGTAGTGAAGCCTCTAGCACTGAGATGCAGAGTCTTAGACCGCTGCGCCACTCGGGAGCAGACATGTGACAAGCAACAAAAAAAGCTTCTATAATAAAGCTTGTAAATCTTAATTTACCAAATTACATAACACAAATGCAAGTGCAAAAATGTATTGTGATTGAAGTAACGTGCTTTTCAATGGCTACATCCAATTAGCAAACATCACTATCTTCAGAATGCAAACAGAACTTCCCAAAATGCAAACCAAAACTTTATTAAAGGTTAAACATGTATTTCTTTTTAAATTGAGGCTAGCAAAACCTTAGATTTTTGCCTTTTGGGAAGGCTAAACGAGGCATATTTCAGCCATAATCCGAAGCCTAGAGGAAGTTGTGTATTGCTGGTTGCTTGATTAATCATTCAACTTTGACAATTTTTTGATTTTTAAGAGGGGGTGTCCGTTAATCATTTAATTTAATTTGTATGGCCTAAATAAATGAATGTATGAACTAGTATATGAAGAAATCAATCTAGATAGATACTGTAGATGAAATGACCATATCAGTGGATTTAGATATAAATGTAACTATATAAATCAATATATGTCATCTTGATTGAAAAGTTTGGATATGGCCACGTGACCTTGGGTACCAGTCTAATGTCTTCTCTGAACCTGCACCACCTCTTGTTTGCTATTGAATCCCCAGCCTCCAAAACAAACACTCTAAACTGAATTTCATTTGTTCCGCCCCAGAGTTAATGACTTCCTGAATACATCAGTTTTATTTTGTGTCCTTTTCTTGTTCTTCTCGCTAAATCAAATATTGCGTTTTACTTGCATTTTACCAGCAGTGTCTACTGAGTGACTGGCACAATGTGGGCCAAGGAAAACAGGCTGCCAGACAGAACCAACATTGACTTAACATCGACTTCCCTGGTTCCACGAGGGCCCGGACAGAGGGGAAGGAGAGAGAGAGTGGGTCTTGGTGCCAGTGCATTCACCCTGCTGCCCCTGAACACGCCACTAAATTGGGTCTGGCTCCTCCAAGGACGACTATGTTTGGCCAGATGTTCATCACCAACCAAGGCCCTGGAAGAACATCGCACTATAGATGTAGACCCACATCATCCAATAGGAAAAGGAAACCGACCCTGTATTAGGCCTACAGCAGTTACACATTTGACGGCACCTTATCCACACATGTTCGATGAAACACTGGGTGTTAATATCCAGATAGGAAATATGCTGTGTGTTTACTGACTATGACAGATAAAGTATAGTGCCTTTCACAACTAAATCTTTCTTAAAGAAATCAACAGAACAGGACATCTGTTTCTGTGTTCACTGTCGAGAGGTTGTCATTTCCTGTCACTGAACAGTTGTACACGGTTTTTCACCTTCTCCTTTCTTTTGTCTGTTGTTTTCTACTTTCTCTTGGCACAGTTTCATGGTGAACTGGGTGATTACTTCATTTAGTTTCAACAGCCGCAAAACATTTTGATTGTGAACTGGGTGATTTTTTATTTAGTTTGATTTATTTCACCTTTATTTAACCAGGTAGGCCAGTTGAGAACAAGTTGTCATTTACAACTGCGACCTGGCCAAGATAAAGCAAAGCAGTGCGACACAGAGTTACACATATTTTTTTTTACAGTCAATAACACAAAGAAAAGAAAAATAGTAGGGGGGTAGGCAATAAATAGGACATGAAGGTGAAAATAGTTACAATTTAGCATTAATACTGGAGTAATAGATGTGCAGATGAGCAAGAGGGTAAGTAATAATATGTGAATGAGGTAGTTGGTTGTGCTATTTACAGATTGGCTGTGTACAGGTACAGTGATCGGTAAGCTGCTCTGACAGCTGATGCTTAAAGTTAGAGAGGGAGATATAAGACTCCAGCTTCAGAGATTCTTGCAATTCTTTCCAGTCATTGGCAGCAGAGAATTGGAAGGAAAGGCGGCCAAAGGAAGTGTTGGCTTTGGGGATGACCAGTTGAATATACCTGCTGGAGCGCGCTGCTACAGGTGGGTGTTGCTATGATGATCAGTGAGCTGAGATAAGGCGGGGCTTTACTTAGCATAGACTTATAGATGACCTGGATCCTGGTTTGGCAACGAACATGTAGCGAGGGCCAGCCAATGAGAGCATACAGGTCACAGTGGTGGGTAGTATATGGGGCTTTGGTGACAAAACAGATGGCACTGTGATAGACTGCATCCAGTTTGTTGAGTAGAGTGTTGGAGGATTTTTTGTAAATGACATCACCGAAGTCAAGGATTGGTAGGATAGTTAGTTTTACGAGGGTATGTTAGTTTTACGAGGGTATGTTGCGAAATACGAAGCCGATTCTAGATTTAATTTTGGATTGGAGATGCTTAATGTGAGTCTGGAAGGAGAGATTATAGTTACTTAAATTATTACTTCATTTAGTTTCAACAGCCGCAACACATTTTGATTGTAAACTGGGTGAATACTTAGTTTAGTTTCAACAACAGCAACACTTGTTGATTTGTCACTATGGTGATGCCCCCTCTATCGGAATCCACCAGGCACCACCAAAGCAGTGCCATAACATCAGCTGCTCAAACAGTGAGCTATAGACGGACACTTCTGTCCTACTCTTAGAAATGACAGTTTTCCAGAGGTATGTATTTTAAAGTTGTATATGTTTATTGTGTCGATGATTTCCTTGTGGGCAGTGTATTTTTGCGAATTGTTTCAAATAATTCAGGCTGTCATTGGTACTTCGTAATGTCGATTTTGTGAAATGAACCATTCTATCTGGTTTCTCAGTCGTTGCTCAGTACTTTTGTTAAACTAATGTACACTTACAGTAGATAGGCACATTTTCAGTATTACCTATCCCTTCTCACTCTCCTCCTCACCCACCTCCTTTATCTTCTCCTCGACCTCCTTCCGTTCTCATCAGCCCATATCACGGTTGAGTAGAAGGGGAAATTCTATAAGAAAGCCTGTAATTGTTCATTATCTCACATAGATCTTACTAAGTCTCTGACATTTGATGAAATTAACGTTAATGTGGTTAAATCACTCTAACTGTGTTCATTATCCTGTTAAAGAAGAGTACTAGTCGGAGAGAAAGACTAAGATCAGCTGAATAGGGTAATACACTGGTATTGTTGATATCCTTGTCATGGGAATGGAGAAAGGGCCTCCTTTGTGAGTGTTACTGAGGCAACCATTACTTCTTAAAGAGGTTAGGTGAATGAATGATGGGGATCGTATCTGCTAGGTCTGCTCTGATATAATTATAGATGGAGAACAGAGTGGTCACCTTACAGATGTGGTAAATAAAACGTCAAAAATGTGTAATAAATACGTTGGGACCCCTACTACCAGACACCCACAGAAGTCGTCTCCTCAGGGCGCCGACGGTGTCTGGGTTCCTGTGCAACCCCAGAATTTGGCATGTGGGAAGAACGCTTGTGAACTGTCTGAGGTAGAGACAAAACATTTGGGAGAAGTACAAGACTGAGAGAGAGAGAGAGAGTGAGAGAGAGAGAGAGAGAGAGAGAGAGAGAGAGAGAGAGAGAGAGAGAGAGAGAGAGAGAGAGAAGAGAGAGAGAGAGAGAGAGAGATTGATTGAGAGAGAGAGAGAGAGAGAGAGAGAGGGAGAGAAAGAGAAAGAAAGAGACAGAGAGAGACAGAGAGAGAGAGAGAGAGAGAGAGAGAGAGACAGAGAGAGGGAAAGAGGGAGAGAGAGAGAGAGAGAGAGAGAGAGAGAGAGAGAAAGAGGGAGAGACAGAGAGATGAAGAGTGAGGGACAGAGAAAATAAAGTGCATGAAGGAGAGAGTATCTGAATTGGAGAGAACGGCCAAACTACGTACAGTGGGTCAGAAAGAACGAAACCTCTCCTTTTTTTCTCTCCCACTGTCCCCTTCTGGAGACTGGCTGGCAGAGAGTGGCAGAGAGACAGAAGGGCCAGCGTTTTAAATGAAGCCTAGTACTGTGTTGGCAGGGCTGTGTGTGAACTGTGAGCTGAGTTCTCTCTGTCACACGGCAACTGTGATAAAACAGTAGAGCCATCACAAGCCATTTATTCTGTTGAGACGCATGCTCCACCACGAGACTGGTCCAAGATCAGTTTCTTCTGCTGTATTGCCAACTCTTATGGTCATTGTCACGCCTAACTGACAGCACAAACAGATCTGGGACCAGGCTAATCCACCACTTCTCTATTGAAACATTGTAGACGATACACCACAGGAGGTTGGTGGGACCTTCATTGGGAAGGACAGGCTCGTGGTAATGGCTGGAGCGGAATAGGTGGAATGGTATCAAATACATGTGTTTAATGTCATTCCATTCGCTTCATTCCAGCCGTTATTATGAGCCGTCCTCCCCTCAGCAGCCTCCACTGGTTTACATATTAAATACCATAACCAACCCATGACACCATAAGGAATACATTTGAAAACCTGAGGTGCCACTTCATCTTTCACTTCCAGGGCTGTTTTGAGTGTGGACAATACGGACAGTACAACCACAGCACATTATGTGACCATTGTGATATTCCTAGATGATCAGATGATATGCAGATGATCAACAACACATGGACTTCCCCTCACACTTGATATCTTCTGGGGTATGACAAAGAACAGGAGAGAGAGAGAGAGACAAAAATGAAGGGAGAATAGAGTTTGTTCTCCCATGTGGTTTTGGCCCTGCTCTGCGAGGCTTGGAGACCGGCCAGTCTCTCTCCTGGCCCATGCTTTGATATAAATTGGGTTCATTATGTATGTGAATCTATTGTCAGTGAAAGAAACAATGTGCCTGCTGGAGGAAAGTGTGTTTGTGTGTGTGTGAGTGAGTGAGTGTTTGATAGAGTGTATGTATGAGAGAGATAGTATGTGTGTGTCCATACGTATGTGCATCTGTATGTGTGTGTATGATGTGTGTGTGAGTGTGTGTTTGTGTGTGTGTATGTGTATAAGTGTGTGTGTGTGTGTGCGTGTGTGAATGTGTGTGTGTGTTGGTCTCAGTGGAGGTTCTCTCTAGTCCTGCAGATAGCTTATGAGCTGTATGGGGACACAAACCCAGCTCTGTGTCACCTGATCACAACACCGGCTGTGTGTGACAATTCCTCTGTAGCAGACATTTTCTCTGATCAGATCCCAGTTCTAGGCCCTGTACTCCTTTCCCGTCCTCTCTGCTCCTCCCTGCAGCTCTCCTTATGTAACACAGGAATAATATCTCTAACCAATCACCACCCCAGAGCCTAGAACCCTGCTCAGTCCACAGAGAATACGGGGAAATAGACAGAGGGAGGCACTGTAGAGAGAGAGAGAGAGAGAGAGAGAGAGAGGGAAAGAGAGAGGGAGAGAGGGAGAGAGAGAGGGAGAGAGGGCAAGAGAGAGGGAGAGAGGGCAAGAGAGAGGGAGAGAGAGAGAGGAGAGAGAGAGAGAGAGAGAAAGAGGGAAAGAGAGAGAGAGGGAGAGAGAGAGGGAGAGAGAGAGAGAGAGAGAGAGAGGGAGAGAGAGAGAGAGAGAGGAGAGAGAGAGGGAGAGAGAGGGACAGGGACAGGGAGAAAACAACCCTCCATGACCTTGTTCTGCACTCTCTCCACACCACCCTGGCATGCCCCCCCACCTCCCTTACTCAGGGCTAACCCCTGTGGAACAGTTAGGGCTATGGAGTGGCGACGGCGTGGAGGGGAGAGGAAGCCTTTTAGCCTTTTAGTGGTCTGCCGGGGTTCATTATGACTGAGATGTGGCTGGTTAGACTAACCTCAGCTCAGCATGGTTCCAAAGGTCGCTCTACTGCACGACGCTCCGGCGCCTGGGGTTCCTCCACACAGAAATGTTTCTTTGTGTCCTACAGCAATGATAGACAGACACATGTACACAAACACACACACACACACACACACACACACACACACACACACACACACACACACACACACACACACACACACACACACACACACACACACACACACACACACACACACACACACACACACACACACACACACACACACACACACACACACACACGCAGAGTACCTGGACACAGCCCTTAGCAGTGGTATATTGGCCATATACCACAAACCCCCGTGGTGCCTTATTGCTTTTAGAAATTGGTTACCAATGTAATTAGAACAGTAAAAGTTTTTTTGTTGTTGTCATACTCGTAGTATATGGTCTGATGTAGCACGGCCTTCAGCCACTCAGCATTCAGGGCTCGATCCACCCAGTTTATAAATTCCCAGGAAGTCAAACACTAAACATACAGTGATCATGTATAATAAGGCACGTTGACTTTTCAGGAAAGTCAGAGCTCAGCTTTATATAAGCAGTACTCAGTACGGATTGCTACTGCCAAACCAGAACTGAAAATGCTTCACAAAATGTCATGCTATGCCCAATATAGTGCACTACTCTTGTCCAGAGTCCTGTGGGCCCTGGTCAAAAGATGTACACTATATAGAGAATAGGGTGCAATTTGGGAAACAAACGGAATCTGGTGGTTAGAGTTCGAAACAAACAGAAATCAGAGATCAGAAATCGGCCTGTATAAATACTACCTCACTGGTTGTATACTCATATAACATCAAATAAAAGCCAACTGGAGATCAGACATCCTGCTGTATAAACACTTAACTACATCACTCAGTGTGTACTCATATAAAAACCCTAGGCCATTATTGCATCGTCAGAAGTGAGTGGGCCTTTCCTCTGTTCCTCTTCCAATGACCAGAAGAGCACGGACCAGAGAGAGGGTCAAACTCTCTCTCCCTTCAACGATCATGTTCCTGCATATTACAGCATTGAACCACGTGACACACACCCAATCACATCTGACCAAGGTAAAGGAACTAAAGGCGCCAATGAACATTTCCCATATTGACCGAGCCACACTGATGTCATCAAGTGTAGCCTATGACATCACTCTAATAGTGAGATATAAACATAGAATGACATATTAGAACTTAATAGGATCTCTGTGGTTTAAAAGGCTTGTGATTAACTCATGTAGGGAACACACAGAGAGAGTGGCCGTGGCACCAGTTCCCTCCAACTTTGAATCATGTGACACCCAACAACCAATTACTGACTAGAATAATAGGAGTCGCAAAACAAAAAATACTTAATGAGCCATGCTGATGTAATAGGGTACAGAATACTGTATGATGTCATTCCAATAGCATGTTTAAAAGGCCTCTGACTGGTGTGAAAAAGTGGACGGGGCAGACTCTGGCAGCAGAGGATGACGTCATGGTTCTGTCCCTGTTCCAGCAGCATCGGCCAGTGACGACCACTCACTCTGACTGCTAATGAGGTTGACCTTTTTCCTGGGCAGGGGGCCTGGCTGGGTGTCGGGCTGCTCCTGGTACTGCCTGATGGAAATGTATTTGACATTATGAAAGAGGAATGGGGAGCTTCAAGGGGAGTGAGTAAAGAGGAACAAAGAGGAAGATAGAGAAGAGGGATAGAGTGAGAGAAACAGAGAGGGATAGTTAGAGAGAGACAGAGAGGGATAGATAACATAGAGTGAGATAGAGAGAGAAACAGAGAGGGATAGATAACATAGAGAGTGAGATAGAGTGAGAAACAGAGAGCGGTAGTGAGAGAAACAGAGAGGGATAGAGAGAGAAACAGAGAGGGATAGAGAGAGAAACAGAGAGGGATAGAGAGAGAAACAGAGAGGGATAGAGAGAGAAACAGAGAGGGATAGATAACATAGAGAGTGAGATAGAGAGAGAAACAGAGAGGGATAGATAACATAGAGAGTGAGATAGAGTGAGAAACAGAGAGCGGTAGTGAGAGAAACAGAGAGGGATAGAGAGAGAAACAGAGGGATAGAGAGAGAAACAGAGAGCAGTAGAGAGAGAAACAGAGAGGAATAGATACCATAGAGAGTGAGATAGAGAGAGAAACAGAGTGAGATAGAGAGAGAAACAGAGAGGGATAGAGAGAGAAACAGAGAGGAATAGATAACAGAGAGTGAGACAGAGAGAAACAGAGAGGGATAGAGAGAGAAACAGAGAGGGATAGATAACATAGAGAGTGAGATAGAGAGAGAAACAGAGAGGAATAGATAACATAGAGAGTGAGATAGAGAGAGAAACAGAGAGGGATAGATAACATAGAGAGAGAGACAGAGAGAGAAACAGAGAGGGATAGATAACATAGAGAGTGAGATAGAGAGAGAAACACAGTGATATAGAGAGCGAAACAGAGAGAGATAGAGAGAGAAACCGAGAGGAATAGATAACAGAGAGTGCGATAGAGAGAGAAACAGAGAGGGATAGAGAGAGAAACAGAGAGAAATAGATAACATAGAGAGTGAGATAGAGAGGGAAAGATAACATAGAGAGAGAAACAGAGAGGAATAGATAACAAAGAGAGTGCGCGAGAGAGAGAAACAGAGAGGAATAGATAACATAGAGAGTGAGACAGAGAGAGTGGGTGGCAGGGTAGCCTAGTGGTTAAAGCATTAGACTTCTAACCGGAAGGTTGCAAGTTCAAACCCCCGAGCTGACAAGGTACAAATCTGTCGTTCTGCCGCTGAACAGGCAGTTAACCCACTGTTCCCAGGCCATCATTGAAAATAAGAATTTGTTCTTAACTGACTTGCCAAGTTAAATAAAGGTTAAAACATAGATAAAGAGATGGGACTGTCATGAGGGGAGGATGGAGAGGGACTGTCATGAGGGGAGGATGTTGAGGGACTGTCATGAGGGGAGGATGGAGAGAAAGTAGATCAACATTGAAGGGATTGAGAGACAGAAGAGTGTGATTATGATTTTACTGAATGAAGCCATGTTATTCTCTGCAGGACGAAGGGAAAATGAATTTGCACTCACCTCTCGTTCCATAGATCACACCTTTGGAATAACCTTCACAAAAAACATACATGTCAAAATAAAATGTTTTATACAAATGATGCTTTTCTCGAGTTAGAGATCTCTGGGCAAATGTTATTGTTTACTTTCTGCTGAATTCATTAGGAAATATTTTCATTGATTTAGAAGAGTTGAAGAGCTATCATTTTCCCCATCTACTTACTTGACCTGCGGATGGCAACACACACACACACACACACACACACACACACACACACACACACACACACACACACACACACACACACACACACACACACACACACACACACACACACACACACCAAGGTAGCATTTCACCTCCTGGCAGTCGCAGTGTTGGGCGGGACAGTGAGGAGATTATGATTGAATGTGAAAAGTGATCTGTTCTGGGGTGGGTGGCTTTCTAATAAAACATGCCTTTCACTGCTCACTCTGTCTGTGTGTGTGTGTGTGTGTGTGTGTGTGTGTGTGTGTGTGTGTGTGTGTGTGTGTGTGTGTGTGTGTGTGTGTGTGTGTGTGTGTGTGTGTGTGTGTGTGTGTGTGTGTGTGTGTGTGTGTGTGTGTGTGATATCCCTGAGAAGACCAGATTTCATTCCTGCAGGGAAGGGAGACACACTGTTCAGGGTGGAGTACAGGCCTGGGTAACCAACGTAGTGCTGTAGGTCACAAGTAGAAGGTTATTGGAGGTTAAGAATCCAAAATGAATCCAAAATAATGAAGGGAATCTATAATCATCACAACCTACGTCACCATGAAACCACAATGACTGGGTGACTGTGCCTATGGTACAGGTATAAGATATAGAGATACAGGACAGTTTGTATCTGAATGACAGTCAGGTCAAATGGGGGCCGTCTGCATGCCTCTGATTTAGGAGGGGGTTCATTAGGGCACACACTGGAAAATATTTAGACATGTTTTGCAATGGAAAAAGAAGTCCAGGTAGTCCCTCCCTGTTTCGGCCCATTTTCTTCCATTTGGTGGCTTGTGAACATGTCCCAGGTCTGGGTTTTGAGACAGGACCGTGGGGGGAAGGGGGAAACACGCACGCCTGCCCGTGGGGGGAAGGGGGAAACATGCACGCCTGACCGTGGGGGGAAGGGGGAAACATGCACGCCTGCCCGTGGGGGGAAGGGGGAAGCATGCACGCCTGACCGTGGGGGACGCCTGCCCGTTTGGAGGGGGAAACATGCACCAGCCCCGCCTGCCCGCAACTGGGAGAAAGGGGGAAGGGGAACCATGCACGCCTGCCCTGTAGAGATTTAAGGGGGGGAAGGGAGAAACATGCAGTTCGTCTCCTCCCCCTGACCGTGGGGGGAAGGGGGAACCATGCACGCCTGCCCGTGGGGGGAAGGGGGAACCATGCACGCCTGCCCGTTTGGAGAATCGGATTCGTTGGCACCTGCAGTGGGCAAGGACCAGCCCCAGACAGACCCTCCAGACAGGATATTTGTGGTGCAAATCACATGCCAAAATATCACTGACGCAACTGGGAGAAAGTCAACCAACCTATTATGTCTGCAGTGTGGTGCGGAGACAGCCTGGTGAGAGAGAGGACGGGCCTGTGGTTTACAGAGTGGTCCAATTATTGACCATTGGTTTGACCGCTGCATTGCTCGTTCTGTTAGAGATTTAAGGGATTATCTGAGACCAGTGTTCTCATTTCAACCTTGTCAAAATTCCAGGAGAGAGACAGAGGGACATTTATTTCCCTAGTCCCTTCCCCATTCTCCTTCCTTCCCTCATTCCTCCCTCTACTCAGTCCTTCTCCTTCCTTCCCTCATTCCTCCCTCCACCCAGTCCTTCTCCTTCCTTCCCTCATTCCTCCCTCTACTCAGTCATTCTCCTTCCTTCCCTCATTCCTCCCTCTACTCAGTCATTCTCCTTCCTTCCCTCATTCCTCCCTCCACTCAGTCATTCTCCTTCCTTCCCTCATTCCTCCCTCCCCAGTCCTTCTCCTTCCTTCCCTCATTCCTCCCTCCACTCAGTCCTTCTCCTTCCTTCCCTCATTCCTCCCTCCCCTCAGTCCTTCTCCTTCCTTCCTCATTCCTCCCTCCCCAGTCCTTCTCCTTCCTTCCCTCATTCCTCCCTCTACTCAGTCATTCTCCTTCCTTCCCTCATTCCTCCCTCCCTACTCAGTCATTCTCCTTCCTTCCCTCATTCCTCCCTCCCCTCAGTCCTTCTCCTTCCTTCCCTCATTCCTCCCTCCCCTGTTCTTCTCCTTCCTTCCCTCATTCCCTCCTTCCTTCCCCATTTCCTCCCCTCAGTCCGTCTCCTTCCTTCCCTCATTCCTCCCTCCCCAGTCCTTCTCCTTCCTTCCCTCATTCCTCCCTCCCCTGTTCTTCTCCTTCCTTCCCTCATTCCTCCCTCCACTCAGTCCTTCTCCTTCCTTCCCTCATTCCTCCCTCCCCAGTCCTTCTCCTTCCTTCCCTCATTCCTCCCTCTACTCAGTCATTCTCCTTCCTTCCCTCATTCCTCCCTCCCCAGTCCTTCTCCTTCCTTCCCTCATTCCTCCCTCCCCCCAGTCCTTCTCCTTCCTTCCCTCATTCCTCCCTCCCCTCAGTCCTTCTCCTTCCTTCCCTCATTCCTCCCTCCCCTCAGTCCTTCTCCTTCCTTCCCTCATTCCCTCCCTTCCACTCCTTTCATTCCTTCTTCCTTCCTTCCCTCATTCCTCCCTCCCCTCCTTCTCCTTCCTTCCCTCATTTCTTCTCCTTCCTTCCCTCATTCCTCCCTCCCCAGTCCTTCTCCTTCCTTCCCTCATTCCTCCCTCCACTCAGTCCTTCTCTTTCCTTCCCTCATTCCTTCCTCCACCCTGTGTGTGAAAACAGAGTGTTTCCTCCCAGGATAGGACTAATCCTATAGTAGATGGAGTGAGGGCACCACATGCTGCAGATGTCTCAGCTTCTTTCAGCTGCAGCCTACCATGTTTAGTCTTGCCTCGTCAGCACTTCTTGAACCAGGTCCAGAAAAGCTTTTAATCTCCCATAATTCTGGGCTTCCTTTGCATCCTGGAGCTGCTCTCTGCCCAACTGGAGCAAGCAAGGATGCTTCCCCACAGCCGCGATAGAAAGCAAAGCAAAAATTATACCATTTGAAACATATCCATTTACAAAAAGTCAGGAGATGCCTCTCACAAGACCAACTACTTTAGAATGCATCTGAGAAATTATACAAATCATAATTTGATACATATTTATTTACATACTGTATCTTGTGGTGAGTGTCCAATAGAGGCAATATATTATGGACAGGACTTTCCCTATCTCACTCCTGTATCTGCTCATCATGGCAGGCTGGCACAGTTTTGAATTTGACTTAGATATTATTCTGTACCCATGTCACTGTGGCCACTATAGCCTCTCTCTCTCTCTCTCTCTCTCTCTCTCTCTCTCTCTCCCTCTCTCTCTCTCTCCTCTCTCTCTCCCTCCCTCTCCCTCTCTCGCTCTCTCTCCCTCCTCTCTCTCCCTCCTCTCTCTCCCTCTCTACCCTCACTGTCTCTCTCTCCCTCCTCTCTCTCCCCCTCTGCCTATTTGAATAGAAAAACAAAATAGGTGGTGTACTGTCAGGGAGAAGCTTTAGGGGGTTTCCCTGGCCTTGTGGTCATAGTCTCTGGTGCCCCAGTCAAAACACACAACTCACATTCATAGTTCTAATAACATCACATGCATGTAAAACTCAATTTCATCCCCAATATCCAATTCAGTTGACTCAACGTCAAATTCCGTTGATTAATACAAAATGTCATGATGTTTTTATTTGATTTGAGAAGACATATCGGTGACTTGTTGCGATGTCATATTTCCATCAATAGATATTTAAATGGCGTCTACTACTAGAGGGATTTGTATGGTTCTCTGTCATAGTTACGGTGGCCCTAAGGGGCAAACCAGCTCATAAGAAGTGACAGTACGGACACAAAGGTGGTTTGCCCCTAAGGGCCACCGTACATATTTGTAGTAAAACAACATGGAGCTCAGAGTATTGCACCCCACGGCTAGCTATCCAGGAGACAACTGGTCAGCACCATACTCACTTTTACTTTCCTGGCCTTGCAGCTGTTTGGTCACCAAGGTCCTCCTGCGTCCATAACAACAGCTGAACCCCACCCAAAACACAACTAACCTTAACCCTAACCCCCATAACACCACCATGTCACGATTACAACCCCATAACCCCCTCCCCTCTCCCCCTTCCACCACTCTACTCTTTATTACACACACACACACACACACACACACACACACACACACACACACACACACACACACACACACACACACACACACACACACACACACACACACACACACACACACACACACACACACACACACACACACAAACAAACACCTCAACCTACATGTGTCATAACTCCCATTGCCCCTCATTTTGTGAACTATTCCGTAACGCTCTCTTCTCTCTCTCTCTTTCACACACACATGCACACTGACACACACCACCCTATAGATATCCACTGCCTCAATAATTTACTGCTGACATTGCCCCTCACACTCTAACTTACCTCCTACATGAAAGTATATCATTCCCTACCAACCCTGACATTATTCAAATAAGGAACTAGTTTCATGCCAATGAGCCAGATAAAGTGTTCCTCAGTCTCACTGACCAGCTGTGTAGCTGATCACTATATCTCCTCACCTGCGTTAGAAATGGTTGAGCAGTGAGAGCTCTGATGACAGCTTCCAAACCGCCAAACTGTTCTGTTCCACCCCATACATGGCTGTACTATGTCCTACTCTCTGAAAACAACAAGGGAGTGAAGGAACAGTCAGATCTGACCCCCTGAAAGACAGATGTCCCACAGGTGGAGAAGCAGTCCTGCAGAACTGGGAGAATGCCCAAAGGAACAGACCATGTTCCACCTGCTCTGTCAGAGTAACCACGGTAACCAACGCCAGCCAAGTAATGTGACACTGTAAAACTTCCTGCACTGCTGCAAACATGGAGTAGAGTCTTTATTATCCCAGGGGGGAGATTCATTCTACAGCACGTAGTAAAAACACATTAGTAAATTATTATTTTAGCTTCATAGAGTTAGCCGGTGGTAAATTGTGGAATAGACTCCGACTGGATTGCGGTTTTAACCAATCAACATTCACGATTAGACCCACCCATTGTATAAACAACAATAAATACAGCAACATGTACACAACTAGCAGTGCTACCGGAGCTGATAGAGAAAGCTGATAGCAGCTGGCATGAAGGAGAGTTTCAACCTATTCCTTTTGAACTTGGGGAGCCGCACCTGCGCTCCGAGGAAAACAAGTTTAACTCATCAAACAAGGGAAGCATGCTGGGAGTCCCTCAGAATGGATTGCACCTTACCATGACTCCCGTCTGATACAGGGGACTAAGGTCCATCTCTAACCAATGATCCTGCTAAGGGGAAAGAGAGATACCTTGTCAGTTGTACAAATGAATGCATTCAACTGAAATGTGTCTTCTGTATGTAACCCAACCCCTCTGAATCAGAGGTGCGGGGGGCTGCCTTAATCAACATCCACGTCTTCAGAGCCCGGGGAACGGTGGGTTAACGGCCTTGCTCAGGGGAAGAAGGACAGATTTTTACATTGTCAGCTTGGGGATTCAATTCAGCAACCTTTGGGTAACTGGCCCAACGCTCCAACCACTAAGTCACCTGCGACTTAGTTTAACAGTGTTACCCATCCTGTTCTTACACTTTAAGTTTGGATGACCAAAACAACAGACCATATAAAATGGATTCAATGAATGCTCTAGCCCGTTCCTCATGAGTGGTGTCTTATCCACCCTCAAGCCCGTTCCTCATGAGTGGTGTCTTATATAGTGGTGCCCGTTCCTCATGAGTGGCCCTTTCCTCATGAGTGGTCTTAACTGGTCATCATGGTCATCAGTGGTGTCTTATCCACCCTCAAGCCCGTTCCTCATGAGTGGTGTCTTATCCACCCTCAAGCCCGTTCCTCATGAGTGGTGTCTTATCCACCCTCAAGCCCTTTCCTCATGAGTGGTAGCTAATGCATATTTGTGTCTCAGCCTTCTTCTTGTACAGAAGAAGTACATGATAAAGCTCAGATGGAGAGATTGCAGTATGTGTCTTCATAGAGGTGAGTCCCTACATACTGTATGTAATACTGTGAGAGGCATTTGCTTATGTATATTAGATCAGGGTAAAGTTGCTTTCAGATGCTGATCTTGGGTCAGTTTTGTATGATCCTAGGTCTGTACCAAGGGGGCACTTTCCCTCAGAGCATGTCTGTTAGCACAGGGTGGCACTACAGAGCCACTATTCTGATTTTGTGTGTCTCTCTCTCACTGTGATTATAAGACCTGTTGCACCACCCAGTGTTGGCCCAAACACATTACAATAAACCATTCACATTACGGTAATGTTTAATATGATTGGACTTTAATGTCTCTTATCACACTGTATAAAATAGTGCATGAAACTGGGTCATAGAAATACATGATTAAATACACTTAAAGTAAAGTGTATTTCCCTTTAGTCTTCACTTTCTCTTCTAAGTCTCCTGTCTCTCGCTCTCTTGTTCTTTCTCACTCCCTCCCTCTTCTCTCTCTCTCTCTCCCTCTCTCTTTCTTTCTGTCTCTCTCTCTCTCTTTCTCTCACGCGCACACACACCAAACGCACGCACACACACACGCCAAAATGCATGCATCCATGCTCACATGCACGCACCACACGCACACACAAGCACACACACTATAATCGGTACAGAGCTACTTGTCAATGATGTGAAGGTCTCATAGGCTGAGTTTACACAGGCACCCCAATTCTGATCTTTTTTCCAGTAATTGCTCATCACGTGGATGTAAATGTTTTTAACCAGACATGTATTTCTGACAAGGAAGTGCCTAAATTAGTTTTTATTAAATCACCCTAATATAAGTCCAGAGGTTAAACTTGATATACATCATTGTGGAACAGAGCCCCATACGCAGTAGCTAAGAAGATGTACTGTCCAGATGACCTTGCCATAGAAATGGTTAGGCATTAGGAAAGCATATATGTAATGTTATTATATATGTAATGTTATAATAAAGACAAATATTCAACAATTATTTGAAAATAAGAGATTAGTGAAATAATTAAAGTAAATATTGTAAAATGTAAGTGTTTCATTAATTATGGTTTCACACAATGATCTACGATAGAAGTTGATTATGTAAATTAAATCAGGTAATGGATATATTTGTTGGAATGGCATCATATTAAGACAGATTTAGACAGCAGAACGTGAACAATCTATATTCTCTGTAAGAACTTGTTTAATGCAGTCACTACAGCATCACTACACATTATTACACATAACAGCGACAGCAAGTGTAAAGCTTCTTTTTAAAGTCCTTCATATTTCCTAATTGACCAAAGTAGTCAACTATAATCCCAGGAAACAATACAAGACACAAGGCCCATCGTTTCCTTTGCATAATAAAATGTTAAATGAAGTTACTACCTGTGTACCAGTCCTAACTCATGTTGTTAATTATTATATTAATCAACAGTAATCAAGTGGAAAAAGAAACCAATGTTACTTGATTCAACATAAAATTGCAAGGCAACCAGCTGCAACAGGATTAAGAGTTTGTGTGTGATGTGAACATTTGTGTGATATGAAAGTTTACGTGGATGGATGGGTGAATGATGGATGGATGGATGAATAAATGAGGGATGGATGATGGATGGATGGATGATAGATGATGGATAGATGATGGACAATGTATGGATGGATGATTCATGGATTGATGATGGATGGATGGATGTTAGATGATGGATAGATGATGGACAATGGATGGATGATTCATGGATGGATGATGGATAGATGAATGATGGATGGATGATGGATGGATGGATGGATGGATGGATGATGGATGGATGATGGATTATGAATGGATGATGGATGGATGGATGGATGAATGGATGGATTTGTTATATTCTATTTCCTCTCCCTCAGGGGCTGAGTGGCTTTCAGGAGTAGGGTGAAGTCTGTTGGCATCCCTTGTTTGTTCAGTTCCTCACAGAGCTGGAAACACCACACAGACACAATGGTAGATGTGATTATCATGGAGTGCTGAGCAGAACCTGCTGTTGTCTGAGTGGGATCGTGTCTGATCCGACAGAGTTGACCTGCTGTAAGATCACGTCTCTGATGTCATCATCTGTTAGTAGGGTTAGAGAGGAGATGTTCACCCTCAGTCCAACAACGTATCCTGCCTGAATCTCCAAACCAAGCCACAATGCAACTGAATGTATCATTTTGGGATCTTCTCCAGATGAAACATGAAGGTGACGGCCGGCCGCCCAACAACCTGCCCGCTTTATTGACCCTATCCCCTCCTCTCTTCTCCAGACCATTTCCGGAGACCTTCTCCCTTACCTCACCTCGCTCATCAACTCATCCCTGACCGCTGGCACGTCCCTTCCGTCTTCAAGAGAGCGAGAGTTGCACCCCTCCTGAAAAAACCCACACTCGACCCCTCCGATGTCAACAACTACAGACCAGTATCCCTTCTTTCTTTCTCTCCAAAACTCTTGAACGTGCCGTCCTTGGCCAGCTCTCCCGCTATCTCTCTCAGAATGACCTTCTTGGATCCAAATCAGTCAGGTTTCAAGACTAGTCATTCAACTGAGACGTTGGCTCTTCTCTGTATCACAGGCGCTCCGCACTGCTAAAGCTAACTCTCTCTCCTCTGCTTCATCCTTCTAGACCTATCGGCTGCCTTCGTACTGTGAACCATGAAGATCCTCCTCTCCACCCACTCTGTTAGTTGGGCATCTCCATTTTGCAGCCCACGCTTGTTTTTCGTCCTACCTGACAGGTGCTCCTACCAGGTGGCGTGTTGAGAATCTGTCTCCTTGCCACGCGCTCTCACCACTGGTGTCCCCCAGGGCTCTGTTAGGCCCTCTCCTATTCTCGCTATACACCAAGTCACTTGGCTCTGTCATAACCTCACATGGTCTCTCCTATCATTGCTATGCAGACGACACACAATTAATCTTCTCCTTTCCCCCTTTGATGACCAGGTGGTTAGAATCGCATCTCTGCATGTCTGGCAGACATATCAGTGTGGATGACGGATCAACCTCAAGCTGAACCTCGGCAAGACGGAGCTGCTTTCCTCCCGGGGAAGGACTGCATGTTCCATGATCTCGCCATCACGGTTGATCCCAACTCCATTGTGTCCTCCTCCCTGAGCGCTAAGAACCTTGGCGTGATCCTGGACAACACCCTGTCGTTCTCAACTAACATCATATGGTGGCCCGTTCCTGTAGGTTCATGCTCTGCAACATCCGCTAGAGTGGTTACGAAGGAAAGCCTCACACAGGAAGTTTGCGGCGCAGGGTTGAGATTTCCAGGCACTTGTCATCTCCCTTCTGGATTACTGCAACTCGCTATTTGGCTGGGCTCCTGCCTGTGCCATTAAACCCCTACAAGTGTTTTCATCTCACTTCCCCTACAATGGCATATTAAGACATTTCTTTTGGCCTAGGTTAAAGCACAGGGATGTTTCTGAGTTAAATGTAAAGAACTTGCCACACCTGTTTGAATTAACTGCTAAACCTAATCAAGTATGAACAGATACCAAAATGTCCTAATTCCTGTATCAGCCAACCTTTTGAGTATCTGATTATTGACTGTTGGTCCTATCTGGTTCTAAAAAGGGTAGTAGTTACCTGTTGACTGTGATGTGTCAGACCACTCGGTTTCCTGCTGCCTATCCTCTCCAGTCTATCACGACTGAGTCTGCTAAAAGCTTTCACTCAGTTTCTCTCACTGTATGGAATCCCTAAGGTCATTCAGAGTGAAAGTAGAGGGACACAGACAGAAAGTAGAGGGACACGGAGAGAAAGTAGAGGGACACGGACAGAAAGTAGAGGGACACGGACAGAAAGTAGAGGGACACGGACAGAAAGTAGAGGGACACGGACAGAAAGTAGAGGGACACGGACAGAAAGTAGAGGGACACGGACAGAAAGTAGAGGGACACGGACAGAAAGTAGAGGGACACGGACAGAAAGTAGAGGGACACGGACAGAAAGTAGAGGGACACGGACAGAAAGTAGAGGGACACGGACAGAAAGTAGAGGGACACGGACAGAAAGTAGAGGGACACGGACAGAAAGTAGAGGGACACGGACAGAAAGTAGAGGGACACGGACAGAAAGTAGAGGGACACGGAGAGAAAGTAGAGGGACACGGACAGAAAGTAGAGGGACACGGACAGAAAGTAGAGGGACACGGACAGAAAGTAGAGGGACACGGAGAGAAAGTAGAGGGACACGGACAGAAAGTAGAGGGACACGGAGAGAAAGTAGAGGGACACGGACAGAAAGTAGAGGGACACGGAGAGAAAGTAGAGGGACACGGACAGAAAGTAGAGGGACACGGACAGAAAGTAGAGGGACACGGAGAGAAAGTAGAGGGACACGGAGAGAAAGTAGAGGGACACGGACAGAAAGTAGAGGGACACGGAGAGAAAGTAGAGGGACACGGACAGAAAGTAGAGGGACTTGGACAGAAAGTAGAGGGACACGGACAGAAAGTAGAGGGACACGGACAGAAAGTAGAGGGACACGGACAGAAAGTAGAGGGACACGGACAGAAAGTAGAGGGACACGGAGAGAAAGTAGAGGGACACGGACAGAAAGTAGAGGGACACGGACAGAAAGTAGAGGGACACGGAGAGAAAGTAGAGGGACATGGACAGAAAGTAGAGGGACACAGACAGAAAGTAGAGGGACACGGACAGAAAGTAGAGGGACACGGACAGAAAGTAGAGGGACACGGAGAGAAAGTAGAGGGACACGGACAGAAAGTAGAGGGACACGGAGAGAAAGTAGAGGGACACGGACAGAAAGTAGAGGGACACGGACAGAAAGTAGAGGGACATGGACAGAAAGTAGAGGGACACGGACAGAAAGTAGAGGGACACGGACAGAAAAAGTAGAGGGACACGGAGAGAAAGTAGAGGGACACGGAGAAAAAGTAGTGGGACACGGAGAGAAAGTAGAGGGACACGGACAGAAAGTAGAGTGACACGGACTGAGATAGAGGGCTTGAACACCAGTTCCAAGGGAGTGCTGTATTTGTGTTTAGGAGGGCTAAGCACCAGGCCAGACTCCAGCACACACAATGTTGTTTTACACCTTCTAAATCATCCTTAATAATGCTTTCAGTAACATCTGTATGGTAAAAATGCTATTGTATTTAAAGAACAGACGTTGTCAACAAACTGAGCACCTGGATCCCATTTAGGAGGGTACAATGCTGTGGACACCGCAGATAGATATGTCTCGTATAGAGCTGACATGATTCCCTTTTCTTCATGACAAAGAATCATATCTGTTCCCCATAGTATATTTCTATCTGAGCCTTCTGTTATATGATCCAGGGCAGCTTTCAGGAAGTGCCTCCATGAGCTCCACAAATCCGCTTCTCTTGCCAACTTCCATGTTCCATCAACCTGCCTCCTCATCTGGAATTCCCCTGAAGACAGCAGCCTTGTGCTCATAGCTCCACTCTGTATCTACTTTAACTGTGACACACTGGAGTTGAACTCCAAGGAAACCAGTCATGTGAACCTTCCATCAAGGAACTGATTAGGATGTTGTGAACAACTATAAGTTGTGAATTGCCCATGAAGTATATGACATAATTCATCATACAGCATGTGTTATAGCAACAGTTGACATAAGAGCACATGACAACATGCTTGACTCTCATTTATGGCAACCATATAACAAGCTTCATAACATCTTATCCTGTTTTTCATAACCATGACATAATATTCATAGCTCTCTGTAGAATGATTAATGAATGCTTTCATATGGCACCTACAGTCTAGTTTACTATAATTCAAGCTTCAAACGTTTGAGCATGGCTCCTGCTAGTGCTGTAGACTCCAAAAGTGGAGCCTTTTCATTGCATATTAAAGGACATGAGAAGACATTGCTCACTTCTCCTCACTATATTGTGGTTCTGAGAATGGTAAACAATGTTTTCCATCCATTAAATACACTATGTTCCAGCAATAACATTGTAATATAACACTGAATTGTTTTATGGCCTTCAAAGCACCTTGGGGGAGGATAATGTGTAAACAGGTTAAATAAAAAAATCAGGATTCAACTTTTCACATATTTGTGTAAGTGAATATATTTCAAAATGTCAATATAGCGTATCATCAGGAAGACTTAAAAGAGGGACCAATCACCAGGTTGGACCGGTAGCATGCAGTTATTCTCCTGTTCCAAGAGGGGGCATGGTTTGACAGCGAGTGACTGTAATACGCTGGTCACACAGTTTACACTGCAACGCATCAGGTGTTTGTTTATTGAATGTGCCAAGGTGTTATTAGTATTTGTCTCTATTCAAGCACACGCACGCACGCACGCACGCACGCACGCACGCACGCACGCACGCACGCACGCACGCACACACACACACACACACACACACACACACACACACACACACACACACACACACACACACACACACACACACACGTCCTTTCTGCCGTGTTCCCATTGGGGCTCAGCAGACCACCATGTTCACTGAAACGGTTTCTTATTGTTCCTCACCATGATAAACACATCGGATGCATTAATAAACATGAGAGTCCAAGACAGTGACAGATAACGAGATGTAACAGCATGTTCCTTATACTGTATGTTCCCTACACACTAGGGAGTGCATATGTGTTTGAGCAGTGTTGTTGTCATAAACCCCTGTGTGTCCAGGCAGAACACGTGAGTGTGATTGGTGCTGTGGTTGATGAGTACACACTGTCAACGTGTCAAGCACTCTTTCCACACAAAAAGGACCAATAAACGATGGGTAGCTATCTACACTCCTTTATAGTGCTTCATTTAAACTACTGCCAGTCAGAAGTGCGTAGGTCTCAAACAAAGGATAATGGAAAGAATATATAGCCACACTGTCGAAAACATGGAAGAAATCCAAAATGGAGGCTCAGATGCGTAAATATATAATGATAAAGGAAAAAAGTAAAGTTTCTGTTGATCATTAAACCATCATCAGGGACACAAAAAAGGACCAACATGGCAAGAGTGAGATTGTCTCGCCCTGACCTTAGAAAGCCTTTTTGTTTCTCTATTTGGTTAGGTCGAGGTGTAATTTGGGTGGGCATTCTAGTTTTTCTGTTTCTTTGGCTGGGTATGGTTCCCAATCAGAGGCAGCTGTCTATCCTTGTCTCTGATTGGGTGCCTGGGCAGCCTGTTTTCCACCTTAGTTTGTGGGATCTTGTTTTTACATAGTTGCTTTCTAGCCTTGCAGAACTTTACGTTTGGTTTTGTATTTTGTTGGTTTGTCGGAGTTCAGTATTAAAAATCATGAACACTTTCCATGCTGCGTTTTGGTCTCATTCATCTAACGACGGACGTAACAGAGATGGAATCTGTGGTTGTTGATCTGTTGGTCTGGCTGTTGATCTGTTATCTGGTATAGGTACTTTGTTGAAGCAGAGATGTTATAGATACTGTGATGGAGCAGAGATGGTACAGATATTGTGTTGTAGTAGAGATGATATTGATACTGTGTTTTAGTAGAGATGGTATAGATACTGTGTTTTAGTAGAGATGGTATAGATACAGTGATGGAGCAGAGATGGTACAAATATTGAGTTGTAGCAGAGATGGTGTTGATACTGTGGAGGAGCAGAGATGGTACAGATACTATGGTGGAGCAGAGATGGTATAGACACTATAGTGGAGAAGAGATGGTACAGATACTGTGGTGGAGCAGAGATGGTACAGATACTGTGGTGGAGCAGAGATGGTACAGATAATGTGGTGGAGCAGAGATGGTACATATACTCTGTTGTAGCAGATATGGTACAGATACTGTGGTGGAGCAGAGATGGTACAGATAATGTGGTGGAGCAGAGATGGTAAAGATACAGAGATCAGAGATACTGTTGTAGCAGATATGGTAGCAGAGATGGTATAGATACTGTGGTGGAGCAGAGATAGTATAGATAGTGTTATATCAGAGATGGTATAGATACTGTGTTGTATTAGAGATGGTATACTATGGTGTAGCAGAGATGGTATAGATACTGTGGTGGAGCAGAGATGGTATAGATAGTGTTATATCAGAGATGGTATAGATACTGTATTGTATTAGAGATGGTATACTATGGTGTAGCAGAGATGGTATTGATACTCTGCTGTAGTAGAGATGGTATAGATACTGTGGTGGAGAAGAGACGGTATATATTCTGTACAACAACACAATCAGGACCTCAGTGGATATGGTATGATTTTTTTGTCATGTGCTGTTACCTCCAGAGTACATGTCAAAGAGCAGGAAGTTTAACACTTCAGAAATAGATTGATGGTATAATTTTTTTGATTCAGATACAAAAGCCCTACATTGCGTGAAGTTTAAAATGCATTGTTATTACTAAATATGTAATGTGAAATATTTTAACATTTTATAACAGACAAAAAAAACATTTGATTAATAAAATATTTAATTGGTCGTCTTCCTCAAATGAAAGGGATGATGAAGCAATCTGTACCAGAGGGAGGGAATCTGATGAAGCAATCTTTACCAGAGGGAGGGAATCTGATGAAGCAATCTTTACCAGAGGGAGGGAATCTGATGAAGCAATCTTTACCAGAGGGATGGAATCTGATGAAGCAATCTTTACCAGAGGGAGGGAATCTGATGAAGCAATCTTTACCAGAGGGAGGGAATCTGATGAAGCAATCTTTACCAGAGGTAGGGAATCTGATGAAACAATCTGTACCAGAGGGATGGAATCTGATGAAGCAATCTTTACCAGAGGGATGGAATCTGATGAAGCAATCTTTACCAGAGGGAGGGAATCTGATGAAGCAATCTTTACCAGAGGGAGGGAATCTGATGAAGCAATCTTTACCAGAGGGAGGGAATCTGAGTTTCGTTGGTCCTCACCTCGGGGCTCAGTCATTTCATTCAGGGTAAGTGGAGTTGGTCGTAGGTCAGCCTGCCATGGAGCAGGTTAGTTCTGGCGATCTTCTTGCCATAGAAACATACCTGGCTAAAAGGTGAGCCACATTCCTACTACTGGTTATACCTAGTGGAACGTGGAGTTGAACAAAGTTACCTTTGCTAACTCCTCAAACCTGCTTGGTGGTATACCCCTCTGCTCTAGCCAGTGTTTGAATTAGGCCAGTACACACCAGTATGGGGTCTTAACACACCATTATGGATTCAGTACTACCACCTTTAGAATTTTATGAAACAGGTTTCTTAAATAAAGTTGAAACAAAAAGATATAACTAGACACAGTTACCAACCTTGTTTATGACTTGCCATGTTACACAAAGCACGACAGATCCTTTCTGAAGAGGTTTGAAGGTGAATTTATCTTGATCATAAGCCTGTTAATAAAAAATATCATCAAGGTTGATGACGCAACAGCCAAAGGTTGAGGCAGAGCAGCGGGGAGATGTGCCCTATTAAAACAGCAGCTTCTGGGACAGATAGACAGGTTGCTGGGTTTACTCATCTCTAATTTAAAGACCCACTCTGTGATATTTATAGCCACTTTTGATCATTTGATATAACGACACCCATTGATCCTTGGAGAATGTCACTTATAAATACCATGAGTTTAGTTCAACTGGCTGCCATGTTGTTGATATCCAAATTAATTAGTGAGCCTTTAAAAAGGTGTCATTTTACCTCATCACTTATTCAACGCACCTGACACATATCAGGATGATGTGAGAAATACAGAAATAGTTCCACCTCACCCTGACCAGTTTATACGATGGAGAGCTATGAAAAGGATAAGAGAAAAATTATTATGCCATTTTACCTCATCTCTGATTCAGCGCAGTTGACACACACCTGGATGATGCAAGGAATATGGTAATGTTCACAAAGGACTCATCTTCACCTGTCATCCTCACCAATTATCTCAGAGAGAAACATGCAAAAGAGAAGGGAGTAGAAGAGTGACATCATGACTCATCACCGTAATCACCTCACATATAATTACCCAGATCACACGTTTGCTTCACAACGCATATGTGAGTTAGGGGCCGTCTCAGTGGTGTGACTACTAATTAACTTCCTGCAGGCTGAGACAAGGAAGTCACTTACCACTTTACCTGTACTTCATGATTCCCATTATGTGGAGCAGTTTGGACCAAAACGTGATTTAAAACATGATGGAGTCTCGGACATCACCAGTTCAGGACCTCACGTGGACCCTCTGGTAAGACATGTGATGGTAACATGAGAGGATGCCTGTCAATTACTGTGTATTGATTAAAGAGATTGGCAATTCTGACCACCTCAATGAAAGAGTGGGGAGGAAACAGCTCAATACAGTGAGGCTGAGGCTGGTTGACTGACACACATAATGACTAACCCACTGATGGACAGTTCATCAGAGCAACAGAAGAAGGAGTGATGTGGGTCAACACGTGTGGCGCACAAAGTACCCAAATAGACATCCAATTCCTTATACAACGTATTACATTTGACCAGAGCAACACGTGGTCTACAACAACAATATACCAATATAGACCCTAGCATTTTTCATTACAGTCATTTAGAAGCCAATTTTATCCAGAGGAGTGGATAGATTTTCATACTTTGGGTGTTTCTTACTGGTCCCCCGTGGGAATCGAATCCCCAACCCTGGAGACACCATGCTCTACCAACTGAGCCACACGGGACCCAAGTTACACAAAGTGTGACACATCCTTTCTGAAGAGGTTTGAAGGGGACTTTATGTTAATCCTAGACCAGTTAATACAAATTATAACCTACCCTCCTCTGACCCTAATGTAGCACACGTGATTCTACGAACTAGCTTCTGACCAAGACCTTGATTACTAGTAGATGAATCAGCTGTGTCACAATGAGGTTGGAGCAGAAGCCTGCACCCTGCATTCATAACCAAGTGGGAAGGCGGTATTTACCACCTACGACTGGGAAAAATCCTCTTGAACACCCCTCCAACTGGTAATAACTAGTGGGAAACTTATCCTTCATCCCTGAGCCCCGACTTCTGACTTCTACTAAGGAAAATACCTTCATAACATTTAGAAATATTATTGATTTAAAAAAGCAATCTAATAATGTTTTTTGCACACTAATTTGTTTACAGTGAGGGGAAAAAGTATTTGATCCCCTGCTGATTTTGTATGTTTGCCCACTGACAAAGAAATGATCAGTCTATAATTTTAATGGTAAGTTTATTTGAACAGTGAGACAGAGAATAACAACAAAAATATTTTTAAAAAACGCATGTAAATTTTTTTTATAGATTTATTTGCATTTTAATGAGGGAAATAAGTATTTGACCCCTCTGCAAAACATGATTTAGTACTTGGTGGCAAAACCCTTGTTGGCAATCAGAAGTCAGACGTTTCTTGTAGTTGGCCACCAGGTTTGCACACATCTCAGAAGGGATTTTGTCCCACTCCTCTTTGCAGATCTTCTCCAAGTCATTACGGTTTCGAGGCTGGCATTTGGCAACTCAAACCTTCAGCTCCCTCCACAGATTTTCTATGGGATTGAGGTCTGGAGACTGGCTAGGCCACTCCAGGACCTTAATGTGCTTCTTCTTGAGGCACTCCTTTGTTGCCTTGGCCGTGTGTTTTGGGTCATTGTCATGCTGGAATACCCATCTACAACTCATTTTCAATGCCCTGGCTGAGGGAAGGAGGTTCTCACCCAAGATTTGACGGAACATGGCCCCGTCCATCGTCCCTTTGATGCGGTGAAGTTGTCCTGTCCCCTTAGCAGAAAAACACCCCCAAAGCACAATATTTCCACCTCCATGTTTGACGGTGGGGATGGTATTATTGGGGTCATAGGCAGCATTCCTCCTCCGCTGTTGAGTTGATGCCAAAGAGCTCCATTTTGGTCTCATCTGACCACAACACTTTCACCCAGTTGTCCTCTGAATCAATCAGATGTTCATTGGCAAACTTCAGATGGGCATGTATATGTTTTCTTGACCAGGGGGACCTGCAGGATTTCAGTCCTTCACTGCGTAGTGTGTTACCAATTGTTTTCTTGGTGACTATGGTCACAGCTGCCTTGAGATCATTGACAAGTTCCTCCCGTGTAGTTCTGGGCTGATTCCTCACCGTTCTCATGATCATTGCAACTCCACGAGGTGAGATCTTGCATGGAGCCCCAGGCCGAGGGAGATTGACAGTTCTTTTGTGTTTCTTCTATTTTAGTATAATCGCACCAACTTTTGTCACCTTCTCACCAAGCTGCTTGGCGATGGTCTTGTAGCCCATTCCAGCCTTGTGTAGGTCTACAATCTTGTCCCTGACATCCTTGGAGAGCTATTTGGTCTTGGCCATGGTGGAGAGTTTGGAATATGATTGATTGATTGCTTCTGTGGACAGGTGTCTTTTATACAGGTAATAAACTGAGATTAGGAGCACTCCCTTTAAGAGTGTGCTCCTAATGTCAGCTCGTTACCCATATAAAAGACATCTGGGAGCCAGAAATCTTCTTTCCCTCATTAAAATGCAATTCAATGTATAACATTTTTGACATGTTCTGGATTTTGTTGTTGTTTATCTGTCTCTCACTGTTCAAATAAACCTACCATTAAAATTATAGATGGGTCATTTCTTTGTCAGTGGGCAAACGTACAAAATCAGCAGGGGATCAAATACTTTTTTCCCTCACTCTATGAGCGTTTCTCAACAAGTTCAAAGCACATGAATGCAGCCAACTGGTAATTTACAGCTTCCCACTTGGTTATGAACGCATCATTAGTTGCTTTCCAAAAGGAGTGTTACAGTAACCTAGCCTGGTCCTAGATGTGTTGGAGCTGTGTAACCAACCCTGTCATGACCACAGGAGTTGGAAGACAGCACAAACAGATCCAGGATCAGGTTAAGGTTGATCACTCCTGACATAGATTACAGGGTGTCATTTGAATCCCAGCCTCAGTCAGGCTGGGGGTGTGGATGACGTGAGAGCTGGGACTGTTGCGTATGAGAGGGACCAGGAGGCAGGTGAACTACTGAATGAGTCATTATGCACCTCAGAGCCGCTACACAGCTGTTAGGTTTCACAGACAGTCAGAGTGATGCTGAGGCTGGGGTGCTGAGTGTTCAGTGTTCAGTCAGGCTGCAGCTGGGGGTTTTCACTAAACAATGTTTTGACTAAGTAGCATGGGGTTTTCACTAAACAATGTTTTGACTAAGCAGCTGGATGTTTTGACTAATCAATACATGTCAACAACTATTACAGTCTGTGAAGTCAAGCCACCTGTTGATTAGCTCCATGATATCGATTGTGTATTGAGCGCTAACCAAAACAATGTTTATTTTGCTTTTGTCATGTTTTAAACCAAGTTTCGGAGGAGGAATGCTGTCTGCAGGTGTAAAAACTCATGTCTGTCAGAACTGCACGGACTATGTATTACTAACTACTAACCATGTATAGTTCAAAGATATGATAGAGGTAGATAGAGGAAACATTTCAAAGTAATATGCTTTCGTCAATACTCTCTATTTATGTATAGCCAGAAAGTTCATTGCAGACACTTTTCTTAGAAGTACATTTAAACCTTTTGAAATAACCACAAAATCAGTTGGTGTGCATTATCTGGAAAGACTGATGGACCACATCAACCGAGTCTCCCTGAATCACCTGGGGTTTTAGCTGGCCTCTTCTGGGAACACTAACAGAACAGAGTGCGTTTAAACCGTCCACTGGCTTCTTTCACACAGTTCTCTCTGTCGGTTACCAGCAAACATAGGTCATCTCCGGCTGGTGTCATCCTGGTCCATACTGTTCTACCCAGCAACCGAGGGGCCCAGGTTCAACAGGTCCTTACCCGCCAAACATGCCTCCTGAGGGGTTTGCTTTCAGTAGGGGTGTTCTCACGTCTGCCTGGATCGATAGAGTTATTTTCCAGTCAGAACAACTGATTAGGGTAGACACAAGACCTGGCCTCAGAGCCATGGAGTAACCTGACAAACAGGTAACAGGACTAATAACATGGTAATACAGAGACAGCTTGTGATAGACTGCTTTACGTAACTCTCAACATACAATATGTATTGGACAGTTGTGACATATGACTGCTTTTAGACAGACAGCCCAATTCTGATCATTTTTTCACTAGTTGATCTAATATAGTCTTGTGTGGCTCAGTAGGTAGGGCACGGTGCTTGATTCCCACGGGGGACCAGTATGAAAAATGTATGAACTCATTATTTTAATTTCTTCAGGCTAGAGTCCTTTTTCTCAATTTCCACCTGACTGACGTGCCCAAAGTAAACTGCCTGTTGCTCAGGCCCTGAAGCCAGGATATGTGATGTGATGTGGTCATCCTGTCTGGGTTGGCGCCCCCCCTTGGGTTGTGCCATGGCGGAGATCTTTGTGGGCTATACTCAGCCTTGTCTCAGGATGGTAAGTTGGTGGTTGAAGATATCCCTCTAGTGGTGTGGGGGCTGTGCTTTGGCAAAGTGGGTGGGGTTATATCCATCCTGTTTGGCCCTGTCCGGGGGTGTCCTTGGATGGGGCCACAGTGTCTCCTGACTCCTCCTGTCTCAGCCTCCAGTATTTATGCTGCAGTAGTTTATGTGTCGGGGGGCTAGGGTCAGTTTGTTATATCTGGAGTACTTCTCCTGTCCAATTCGGTGTCCTGTGTGAATCTAAGTGTGCGTTCTCTAATTCTCTCCTTCTCTCTCTCTTTCTTTCTCTCGGAGGACCTGAGCCCTAGGACCATGCCCCAGGACTACCTGACTTGATGACTCCTTGCTGTCCCCAGTCCACCTGGCCGTGCTGCTGCTCCAGTTTCAACTGTTCTGCCTTATTATTATTCGACCATGCTGGTCATTTATAAACATTTGAACATCTTGGCCATGTTCTGTTATAATTTCCACCCGGCACAGCCAGAAGAGGACTGGCCACCCCACATATGCTCTCTCTAATCCTCTTTCTTTCTCTCTCTCGGAGGACCTGAGCCCTAGGACCATGCCCCAGGACTACCTGACATGATGATTCCTTGCTGTCCCGTGTCCACCTGGCCGTGCTGCTGCTCCAGTTTCAACTGTTCTGCCTTATTATTATTCGACCATGCTGGTCATTTATGAACATTTGAACATCTTGGCCATGTTCTGCTATAATCTCCACCCGGCACAGCCAGAAGAGGACTGGCCACCCCACATAGCCTGGTTCCTCTCTAGGTTTCTTCCTAGGTTTTGGCCTTTCTAGGGAGTTTTTCCTAGCCACCGTGCTTCTACACCTGCATTGCTAGGCTGGGTTTCTCTACAGCACTTTGAGATATCAGCTGATACACGAAGGGCTATATAAATCAATTTGATTTGATTTTGATTTGATATGCATATAATTGGTACCATCGGAAAGAAGACACGTTGAAGTTTGTAGAAATGATAAAATAATGGAGGAGACTATAACACAATAGATATGGTAGGAGAAAATCCAAAGAAAAATATATATTTTTTTGAGAGCCCATGCTCTTACAATGGAAAGTATAGGGAAATAATTATATCTAGCTCCCCGTATGCAACTCCTATGGCTTACACTGGGTGTCAGCACTCAATCATCAAGGGTTCAGGCTTGTTTCTTCCAAAACGAGTAGGAATAATGAGTTTTACGACAGGGACACAGTCTTGGAAATGTGTGTGTGCGCACCATGAAGACAACGCGCACCTGCTAATAATGGTTTCCTATTGATCATATTTCTTTCCGTATGAAATAATATACTTTGATTACATTTTAGGGTATCTCAGGATTAAGTAAAAATGTATTTTGACTTGTTGAAACAAAGTTTAGTGGTAGATTTTCGGATTCCTATCTTGCATGATTCCTATCTTGGCATGTCGAGTGAATTACTCAAATCGATGGCGCCAACTATACTGATTTTTTGGGATATAAAGAATGATTTTATCTAACAAAATGACACTACATGTTATAGCTGGGACCGTTTGGATGACAAATGAAACCTGTACCGATGGAAAAATATTTTGAAGTGGGTCACCGTCCTCAAACAATCACATGGCAGGCTTTCACTGTAAAGCCTACTGTACATCAGACCGTTGGATTAACAACAATTTAAGCTTTCAACCGATATAAGACACTTGTATGCACCTAAATGTTTAATATCCATCATTTTTATGATTATTTATTTGAATTGCGGGCCATCCAGTTCCGCCAGACGTTGTCCCACTAGTGGGACTTGATTCACACGGGGAACCAGTATGAAAAATGTATACACTCACTATTTTAAGTGGCTCTGGATAAGAGAATCTGCTAAATGACAAATGGAAATGTAAAAATGTACCAAATCAGCTCTGAAAAAGATCTGATGCGCAAATACCTGATGTGATTGGTCAAAATATACCAATTAATGCCCAAAGAATATATGTACTCTTATGAGCTTCATTGTGTGTGTGTGAGTGTGAGTGTGTGTGATGGGGGTATGATGGGTGTGTGTGTGTGTGTGTGTGTGTGTGTGTGTGTGTGTGTGTGTGTGTGTGTGTGTGTGTGTGTGTGTGTGTGTGTGTGTGTGTGTGTGTGTGTGTGTGTGATGGGTGGGTGGGTGGGTGTGTGAGATGGGAGTGTGTATTTGTTGTATTGACATGTAGACCTGGCTGGATACCAATCAGTAAAGTACAGTATGACGTCTGTTAATCTGAAATGTTTTACGCTATCAAAGCAATATTCCATTAATCTCTCTACTTCTTAGAATTGTAGAAACCCATTTCCCACAACACTAAAATAAATAGCTTTTCTTTGAAGCATGTTGATCATTCGTGCAAATTGGTCAGTGGAATAAGTTCAGAGAAAGAAAGCTTTGAGCCAGGAAAATGAATTGGAGCTTTGTGTCCATGGCAGAAATGGACTGGCCAGAGTTCTGTTCTGGCAAATGCCAGATGGGCTGGTCCATCTTTAGCCCAGTGGACCAGTCTAAATTGGAGATTTTGAGCAGAATAATAATAATTTGGCTTATAACGGGGACCTCTAGGAACAAGGCCAGTGTGGGGGTCTTGAGGGAAAGAAAAGGGTTGGTGTGTTGGAAATGTCAGGGCCGATTTCTGGTCCCAGTTCGTCCCCTGTCCATGGTAAAGGTCAGGTAAAGAGAGAGAGAGGTTAATCTGCGATACAAAGAAGCCCACTGACTGTGAGAGTCAGTCAGCCTTTGAGTCACACTATCATTTCCTTGCTGTTCTTTCCATCCGTCAGCAAAAGTCAAGGGTGCCTTGGTAAAGATAATCTCCTCCCATTGTCAACCGTTTCAAACTAGTGTGTGTGTTTTTGTTTGTGTGTGTCTATGTATGTGTGTGTCTGTCTGTGACCTTCCAGCTTGATTAAGGGGTTCATCCATGAATGCAGATGAGTATTTCCAGTAAAGCTGTGTCTGTCTGACTAATGGATGTGAGACTGAGTTACACCTGGGTAATGTCTCCCTCGTCACCGTTTAGGCCACACACACACACACACACACACACACACACACACACACACACACACACACACACACACACACACACACACACGATGCCAGGACACAGGGTCAATGAGGTTGGAGTGCAGAGCAGAGGTGTAACATGTACAGCGCCAAGGACACTGTGTGTGTTTTGTGTGTGTGTGTGTGTGTGTGTGCGTGCGTGCGTGCGTGCGTGCGTATACATACGTTCAGTCCATGTGAGCACTATATCGTATGTAAAGTTGAATTACGTGTCAATTCTTAAGTAATCCCATCATCCCTATGAGCTACTGTAGAACACTCAGAGGATTCTATGTTCTATTCCTTCCCCCTCTCTGTCCCTGAGCAAGAGGTAGCCTCTTCTCATTGGCTGCTAATACTATGTTGCTGTTGGTTTATGTGTCTTTACATTAAAGACATGTTCTTTCATCATTCTGTTGAGCCCACCAATAAGACAAGGTGTTCTGTACACCAAAGACACACTTTGTGAACATGACCAGCTGTCATAACTCCAGAGACATGTCTGGATCAGGACTTTACACCCAATAACTGTCCAGGGATAATGCCTTCTCACACACCTATGCTCACACACATGTACACACACACAGGACAGTGTATCTCTTAGTACAACTAAGCACACATTTTTAAGTGAAGACTCAGAACATACAGTAACCAGAACCCAGGTAACTAAGTGGGCTCCTATAGCAACCTGCTATAGCAGGGGATATGGGAATTATCCTCAGGAGGGAGAATTGTCCTTGTCTTACTATCCTTGTAGGGATTATTTGGTACCCACTAGGATAGTAAAACAAGCACACACACATCACACTCCACAAGGACAGAGAAGAGGAATAGAAAGATAATCAGACACAAATAGAAAGAGAAGGAGAGAAAAGGAAGAAGAGGAAATTGATAACAAGTATTTTTTTTCCAGAACGATAGATGTTCTGTGATGAGTAGAGGGTTAGAAAGAGGAAGTATTCATGGTGGAGATTGAGTGATTGTGTACGGCGATGGAAGGAGAGGTAGACATGTTATTAGTGTCTGTCTGTAGTGGGCATTTATGTCTGTTGACCCTATGATAACAGACTGTAAATACACTAGAAGAGGTCAGGTAGACTGGTGATCATGGTGGTATTTATGTCTGTTGACCCTATGATAACAGACTGTAAATTCACTAGAAGAGGTCAGGTAGACTGGTGATCATGGTGGTATTTATGTCTGTTGACCCTATGATAACAGACTGTAAATGCACTAGAAGAGGACAGGTGGTATTTACTGTTGACCCTATGATAACAGTGATTGTTAGTATCATGGTGGTATTTATGTCTGTTGACCCTATGATAACAGACTGTAAATACACTAGAAAGTCAGGTAGACTGGTGATCATGGTTACATGACCCTATGCAGACTGTAAATACACAGGTCAGGTAGACTGGTGAATGGTGGTATTTATGTCTGTTGACCCTATGATAACAGACTGTAAATACACAGACTCATCCAACTGTTACCATGCATCTGCAAAACTGGTGATCATGGTGGTATTTATGTCTGTTGACCCTATGATAACAGTCACTAGAAGAGGTCAGGTAGACTGGTGATCATGGTTGAATTTTGTTTTCACTAGAAGAGGACAGGTAGACAGAAACCTGTTACCATGCATCTGCAAAAATGATAGCTCCGAAAACCCCAAACAGCAAGCTATGCAGATGTAGAAGCACGGTGGCTAGGAAAAACTCTCTAGAAAGGCAGGAACCAAGGAAGAAACCATAGAGATGAACCAGACTCTGAGGGGTGGCCAGTCCTCTTCTGGCTGTGCCGGGTGGAGATTATAGGAGTACATGGCATTAGGGCCAGATCGTTCTTCAAAGATGTTCAAAAGTTCATTGATGACCAGCAGGGTCAAATAATAATAACAGTGGTTGTAGAGTGTGCAACAGGTCAGCATCTCAGGAATACATGTCAGTTGTCTTCATAGCCGAGCCTTCAGAGGTCGAGACAGCAGGTGCGGTAGGGAGGGAGAGAGGGTCATAGAACAGCAGGTCTCCAAGGGTTCAGTGAAAGGTCAGGGTTCCTCAGAATACATGTCAGTTGTCTTCAGTGAACAGGTCAGCTAGGAAATCTCAGTGAAATCAGCATCTCAGGAATGTCAGTTGTCTTCAGAGGTCGAGACAGCAGGTGCGGTAGGGAGGGAGAGAGGGTCATAGAACAGCAGGTCTGGGGCAAGGTAGCACGTTCAGTGAACAGGTCAGCATCTCAGGAATACATGTCAGGTCAGAGGTGACAGCAGGTGCGGTAGGGAGGGAGAGAGGGTCATAGAACAGCAGGTCTGGGGCAAGGTAGCACGTTCAGTGAACAGGTCAGCATCTCAGGAATACATGTCAGTTGTCTTCAGAGGTCGAGACAGCAGGTGCGGTAGGGAGGAGAGAGGGTCATAGAACAGCAGGTCTGGGGCAAGGTAGCACGTTCAGTGAACAGGTCAGCATCTCAGGAATACATGTCAGTTGTCTTCAGAGGTCGAGACAGCAGGTGCGGTAGGGAGGAGAGAGGGTCATAGAACAGCAGGTCTGGGGCAAGGTAGCACGTTCAGTGAACAGGTCAGCATCTCAGGAATACATGTCAGTTGTCTTCAGAGGTCGAGACAGCAGGTGCGGTAGGGAGGGAGAGAGGGTCATAGAACAGCAGGTCTGGGGAAAGGCACGTTCAGTGAACAGGTCAGGGTTCCTTCAGAGGCCGCAGGCGGTAGGGAGGAGAGAGGGTCATAGAACAGCAGGTTGGAACTGAACAGGTGATACCAGATGAGATGAGAAGAATTTCACCAGATAGAACAGACTGACCCTGTAGCCCCACGGCACATAGAAACTGGAGGCTGAGACAGGGGAGTTGAGGGACACTGTGGCCCTGCCTGACGTTACCCCCCAGAAAGGGCCAAACAGGCAGGATATACACCCACCCACTTTGCCAAAGCACAGTCTCTACACCACTAGAGGGATATCAACAGACCACCAATATACTGCCCTGAGACAAAGCTAGCCCACCGCACGAGTCCGAGGGGGCGCAAAACCGGACAGCAAGATCACGTCAGTGACTCAACCCACTCAACCCACTCGAGTACAGCAAAAAAAAGCCTGGCACGACGTGACACACCCTTCCTGGGGACAGCATGGGAGAGGACTAGTAAGCCAGTGACTCAGCCCCCATAATCGGGTCAGAGGCAGAGAATCCCAGTGGAGAGAGGGGAGCCGGACAGGCAGAGACAGCAAGGGCGATTTGTCAGAGTACACTGAACCATAGAAACTACTGAAGAGATGAGTCTTCAATAAAGACTTAAAAGTTGAGTTTGTCTCTCACATGGATAGGCAGACCAGTCCATAAAAATTGAGCTCTATAGGAGAAAGCCCTACTTCCAGCTGTTTGCTTAGACAATAAAGAGGCCTGCGTTTTGTGACCGTAGCGTACGTGTAGGTATGTACGGCAGGACCAAATCAAATCAAATTTATTTGTCACATACACATGGTTAGCAGATGTTAATGCGAGTGTAGCGAAATGCTTGTGCTTCTAGTTCCGACAATGCAGTAATAACCAACGAGTAATCTAAACTAACAATTCCAAAACTACTACCTTATACACACAAGTGTAAAGGGATAAAGAATATGTACATAAAGATATATGAATGAGTGATGGTACAGAACGGCATAGGCAAGATGCAGTAGATGGTATCGAGTACAGTTATACATATGAGATGAGTAATGTAGGGTATGTAAACAAAGTGGCATAGTTTAAAGTGGCTAGTGATACATGTATTACATAAAGATGCAGTAGATGATAGAGTACAGTATATACATATACATATGAGATGAATAATGTAGGGTATGTAAACATTATATTAAGTAGCATTGTTTAAAGTGGCTAGTGATATATTTTACATCAATTTCCATCAATTCCCATTATTAAAGTAGCTGGAGTTGAGTCAGTGTGTTGGCAGCAGCCACTCAGTATTAGTGGTGGCTGTTTAACAGTCTGATGGCCTTGAGATAGAAGCTGTTTTTCAGTCTCTCGGTCCCAGCTTTGATGCGCTTTCTGGATGATAGAGGGGTGAACAGGCAGTGGCTCGGGTGGGTGTTGTCCTTGATGATCTTTATGGCTTTCCTGTGACATCGGGTGGTGTAGGTGTCCTGGAGGGCAGCTAGTTTGCCCCGGTGATGCATTGTGCTGACCTCACTACCCTCTGGAGAGCCTTACGGTTGTGGGCGGAGCAGTTGCCGTACCAGGCGGTGATACAGCCCGACAGGATGCTCTTGATTGTGCATCTGTAGAAGTTTGTGAGTATTTTTGGTGACAACACTCCGAATTTCTTCAGCCTCCTGAGGTTCGCTGCTGCGCCTTCTTCATGATGCTGTCTGTGTGGGTGGACCAATTCAGTTTGTCTGTGATGTGTGCGCCGAGGAACTTACTTCCCTCTCCACTACTGTCCCATCGATGTGGATAGGGGGGTGCTCCCTCTGCTGTTTCCTGAAGTCCACAATCATCTCCTTAGTTTTGTTGACGTTGTGTGTGAGGTTATTTTCCTGACACCACACTCCGAGGGCCTTCACCTCCTCCCTGTAGGCCGTCTCGTCGTTGTTGGTAATCAAGCCTACCACTGTAGTGTCGTCCGCAAACTTGATGATTGAGTTGGAGGCGTGCGTGGCCACGCAGTCGTGGGTGAACAGGGAGTACAGGAGAGGGCTCAGAACGCACCCTTGTGGGGCCCCAGTGTTGAGGATCAGCGGGGTGGAGATGTTGTTACCCTCACCACCTGGGGGCGGCCCGTCAGGAAGTCCAGTACCCAGTTGCACAGGGCGGGGTCGAGACCCAGGGTCTCGAGCTTGATGACGAGTTTAGAGGGTACTATGGTGTTAAATGCTGAGCTGTACTCGATGAACAGCATTCTCACTTAGGTATTCCTCTTGTCCAGATGGGTTAGGGCAGTGTTCAGTGTGGTTGAGATTGCATCGTCTGTGGACCTATTTGGGCGGTAAGCAAATTGGAGTGGGTCTAGGGTGTCAGGTAGGGTGGAGGTGATATAGTCCTTGACTAGTCTCTCAAAGCACTTCATGATGACGGAAGTAGTCGTTTAGCTCAGTTACCTGAGCTTTCTTGGGAACAGGAACAATGGTGGCCCTCTTGAAGCATGTGGGAACAGCAGACTGGGATAAGGATTGATTGAATATGTCCGTAAACACACCAGCCAGCTGGTCTGCGCATGCTCTGAGGGCGCGGCTGGGGATGCCGTCTGGGCCTGCAGCCTTGCGAGGGTTAACACGTTTAAATGTTTTACTCACGTCGGCTGCAGTGAAGGAGAGTCTGCATGTTTTGGTAGCAGGCCGTGTCAGTGGCACTGTATTGTCTTCAAAGCGGGCAAAAAAGTTATTTAGTCTGCCTGGGAGCAAGACATCCTGGTCCCTGACGGTGCTGGTTTTCTTTTTGTAATCCGTGATTGACTGTAGACCCTGCCACATACCTCTTGTGTCTGAGCCGTTGAATTGCGACTCTACTTTGTCTCTATACTGACGCTTAGCTTGTTTGATTGCCTTGCGGAGGGAATAGTTACACTGTTTTGTATTCGGTCATGTTTCCGGTCACCTTGCCCTGATTAAAAGCAGTGGTTTGCGCTTTCAGTTTCAAGCAAATGCTGCCATCAATTCACGGTTTCTGGTTTGGAAATGTTTTAATCGTTGCTATGGGAACGACATCTTCAATGCACGTTCTAATGAACTCGCACACCGAATCAGCGTATTCGTCAATGTTGTTGTTCGCCGCAATGCGGAACATATCCCAGTCCACGTGATGGAAGCAGTCTTGGAGCGTGGAATCAGATTGGTCGGACCAGCGTTGAACAGACCTCAGCGGGAGCTTCTTGTTTTAGCTTCTGTCTGTAGACAGGGACTAACAAAATGGAGTCGTGGTCAGCTTTTCCGAAAGGAGGGTAGGGAGGGCATTTTATGCGTGCGGAAGTTAGAATAGCAATGATCCAAGGTTTTACCAGCCCTGGTTGCGCAATCGATATGCTGATACAATTTAGGGAGTCTTGTTTTCAGATTAGCCTTGTTAAAATCCCCAGCTACAATGAATGCAGCCTCAGGATATGTGGTTTCCAGTTTGAAAAGAGTCAAATAAAGGTCGTTCAGAGCCATCGATGTGTCTGCTTGGGGGGGGGAATATATACGGCTGTGATTATAATCGAAGAGAATTCCCTTGGTAGATAATGCAGTCGACATTTGATTGTGAGGAATTCTAAATCAGGTGAACAGAAGGACTTGAGTTCCTGTATGTTGTTGTGACCACACCACATCTTGTTAACCATAAGGCATACACCCCGCCTCTTTTCTTACCAGAAAGATGTTTGTTTCTGTCGGAGCGATGCGTGGAGAAACCAGCTGGCTGCACCGATTCCGTTAGCGTCTCTCTCGAGTGAGCCATGTTTCCGTGAAGCAAAGAACGTTACAGTCTCTGATGTCCCTCTGGAATGCTACCCTTGCTCGGATTTCATCAACCTTATTGTCAAGAGACTGGCCATTGGCGAGAAGTATGCTAGGGAGTGGCGCGCGATGTGCCCGTCTCCGGAGCCTGACCAGAAGACCGTTTCGTTTCCCTCTTTTACGACGTCTTTGTTTTGGGTCGCAGGCTGGGATCCAATCCGTTGTACTGGGTGAAACACAAAATCCGTTCCGGGAAAGTCATATTCCTGGTCATACTGATGGTGAGTTGACGTTGCTCTTATATTCAGTAGTTCTTCCCGACTGTATGTAATGAAACCTAAGATGACCTGGGGTACCAATGTAAGAAATAACACGTAAAAATACAAAAAACTGCATAGTTTCCTAGGAACGCGAAGCGAGGCGGCCATCTCTCTCGGCGCCGGATGTTCAGTGAGATAGGTAGGAGCATGTCCATGTAATGCTTTTTAGGCAAGCAGTAAAATATTGTATCACTGGTAAAGATGGAAGGCAATGTTATACTAGTGAGTGTGAGTAAATATGAGTGATTTTGGGCTGACATTTCAACAATGAACCCCACCCCAATCAACACCAAAAACAACAACAACAGTAAAGGAATACAGAGCTATCGTGAAGGCCACATCCCTACAACTGCCTGTTTAGCTATGCTAAAAATAGTGGGACTCATCCATCAAAGCAGGGCCTTTGGTGTGTGTATGTGTATGCAGTAGTTACATAATGGATGTGACTGGTGAGTGTGATAGTGTGGGGAAGTCAAGGTGATACTCTAGATACAGAAGATAAGAAGGCTGCCCAGCATCAGTGATGACAGATCTGTCTGTCTGCTGTCTGTCATCTACAGCCAACAGTCTGATAGTAGAGACAAGGATAAAAGAGATTCACAGACAGGCAGAGAGAGAGAAAGACCAGGGACAGATAGAAGCCTCCTGCAAGGCCACTGCCAAGCCAATTGAAACAAACCCAAAGAGAGAGCAGAGGGGAATGAGGTAGAGAGGGGGGGGTGAGGAAAATGGGTGGATGATGTGGGGGGACTAGGTAGAGGGGATGAGGTAGGGGGAGATGAGTTAGAGGGGGCATGAGGAAAAGGTTGGGGAAAGGTTGGGAGGTATAGAGGGGATGAGGAGGCGAGGGGGATGAGGTAGAGAGGGGTAGAGGTAGAGGGGGGATTAGGAAGGGGGGTGAGATAGGGGGTGAGGTAGAGAGGGGGGAGAAGTAGTGAGGGAGAGGTAGAGGGGGGATTAGGAAGAGGGGGTGAGGTGGGGGGTGGGGTAGAGGGGGGATGAGGTAGAGTGACGGGGGGCGATGAGGTAGAGAGGGGGGGTGATGTAGAGAGAGGGAGAGGTAGCAAGGGTCTGATGTGACTAATGAGAGCATCCAGACGTTGCACTTGATGAATTTATGAAATTGCTTCTTCCAATTATTGATAAACATGCACCTGTTAAAAACTTCTTATGGCTGGGGGCAGTATTGAGTAGCTTGGATGAATAAGGTGCCCAGAGGTGCCCAGAGTAAACTGCCTGCTCCTCAGTCCTAGTTGCTAATACATGCATATTATTAGTGGTATTGGATAGAAAACACTCTGACGTTTCTAAAACTGTTTGAATGATGTCTGTGAGTATACCAGAACTCATATGGCAGGCAAAAACCTGAGAAAAATCCAAACAGGAAGTGTGAAATCTGAGGCTTGTAGGTTTTCAACTCAGCCCAAATTAAAGATACAGTGGGATATTGCACTTCCTAAGGCTTCCACTAGATGTCAACAGTCTGTAGAAACTTGTTTGAAACTTCTACTGTGAAGTGAGGCCGAATGAGAGATGAATGAGTCAGTGGGCTGGCAGAGAGCCACGCGCTGGTCATGCGCATTTTACATGATAGGTAGCTGCGTTCCTTTGCTTTTCTGAAGACAAAGGAATTCTCCGGTTGGAACGTTATTGAAGATTAATGATAAAAACCTCCTAAAGATTGATTCTATACTTCGTTTGACAAGTTTCTACGACCTGTAATATAAATCTTTGAACTTTTCGTTCGACGTTCGCCTGGACCTGAATGTGCGTTTGGATTTGTTTACCAAATGCCCTAACAAAAGAAGCTATTTGGACATAAATTATGAAATGTATCCAACAAATCAAACATTTATTGTGGAACTAGGATTCCTGGGAGTGCATTCTGATGAAGATTATCAAAGGTAAGTGAATATTTATAATGCTATTTCTGTCTAATATTGACTACCCAATATGGCGGATATCTTTTTGGCTTTGTCGGTTCTCTGAGCGCCATACTCAGATTATTGCATGATTTGCTTTTTCCGTAAAGTTTTTTAAAATCTGACACAGCGGTTGCATTAAGGAGAAGTTTATCTTTATTTACATGTATTTACATGTATTTTCATCAACATTTATAATGAGTATTTCTGTAAATTGATGTGCTTTTCCAGTTGTTTTGAAGGCGGCAGAAGTCATGCTGGATTGACCTCATGGTCAATGTATTCAACCTTTTCTGGCCCATGGTGTTGCATGTGAATGTTTATCCTTTTAAGCTAGGAAAAGAGACCCTTTAACCCAGATTTGGACCGCTAGTGTTTGCTTTGCAAAGCTTGCAGTTAGCCACTGATTCCTTCCAAACCACACATTGTGGAATTTGCAATATTCAACTGGTTGTGTAATGTTTATGTCCAATGGCAGATGAGCATGGGTTTTATAGATGATTTTTATCTATAATCTCTCTTCATATTACAAGGATTGAAAAGGATTTGCCAGTAGATTGTCGACTTGATTCATGATGATGACTGCTTGTTAAGCTTATTAGCTAATTTTTCAAAAGTATGATGTTGACATGATCAGTCCAATCAAAGCTGGTAGATATATCTGTAGCCAATGATCTTGAGCCTTCTTGGATGGACATTTCTAACGTAAATCTATGGCAGCACCCAAGGGGCTTGAACTTTCTAGCTCTCCCTGTTGATTTTTCAGTGATGTAGTGTCCCCATGAATGACAGAACACTGAGCCAATCACAGCGCAACAACATAAGGTTACCAACCCCTAGCATGCTATGTATTTTCCTCTGGCTGCCCCACCACCACAGAAAGCATTGAGCTAGGCTGAACCACATCCATTTTGGAGCTGCTTCACTCAAGAAAGCAAAAAAGAGACCATGTTTGTATGCAGTTTTATTAACTCAATTTTTTTTTACATTGTTTGCAAACTGATATGTGACACGTATTAATGTCAAAATGACATACAAAACAGGCAACAACTGCCCTGAATGACGGGTGATGGAATAAAAGTCTTCATGTCCATTGACTTGTGTCCATTTTGTTTTCATCAATTTTAGTAAGAAAAAGAAAAGAAAAATGTAAATAGTGTAATTGTTCTTTCCAACATTGCATTTTTATTATCTCATTAAAAGGTTGCATCAAATCCGGCCATGATTGGGAGTCCCGTAGGGCGGCACAGAATTGTCCCACCGTCGTCCGGGGTTGGCCAGGGTAGGCCGTCATTGTTAATGAGAATTTGTTCTTAACTGACTTGTCTAGTTAAATAAAGGTTAAATAATAATATTTTTTTTAAATAGAGAAATCGTAATATGTATGAATAGCGCTAATTGATCACTTTTGCCTTGGGATTCTACACAAACACAATAGCAAGAGGTATGATGGTCCACAGACACGTCACGGCTGTGTGAGACTGTAAATTCATGATTGTTCAATTACCACCATTATATACCACTAAAATAAATAATGTATGCAGGCATATACTGTACATACATATACACACACAGCTCTTTTTGTGTCTATGTATCACATTACCAACACCATTTGGCCTCGTGTGTAGCTTCTGACATGATTCTCCTGAGCTTCTCATCCCTGGCTATGCCATCTGCTACCATAACATACAGCAGGGGTGCAACTTTCTCTGGGGACGGAGGGGAAATGACCCCCCTCACATTCTGAAATTGTACTTTTTCCCCCTCAGTTTTGTCATTGCACTGTGATATATAATGCGGCACCGATGTGCTTTAGGACCATGCTGATGCCTCAGAGCAGTTGGGTAGGCTGTTTTATGGTTTTAGCGGCTGGAATTAGGACCACTCGGGCACCGCAGAGCGGCTGTATGAAGGAAAAGCTTCTGAAAGCCTGGCTGACATATGACCAGCACAGGAGAGATGAACAGAGGCAGCTGCTGTCTGTAGTGTGTGGTACTTTTTCTCTGAGTTGTAAAAGCAAGCAGAACAGAAACTGCATACTCTTTATTTGACTGATCTAGGTAACTGCTGTTTGACAGAAAACATTTTTTTTATTCCAAGTGCTGAGCTATCACTGAAGTGAATAAACTACTAGCAGCTAGTTAGCTAGCAAGTATTTACCATAGCTACCATAGCTACAGCCAGTTCAGCTTTCAGCCAGTTCAGCTTTCCTTGCAAAAGTTGGCTAATGTTAGCTATTATTTTTGCCTCAATAACTCTAGACCTGAATTAAAATGTGAGTTTTTATTAGTCAGTATAGCAATGTAATGTTATTGATCTGTCAGTTTCCCTAGCTAATTCCCTACATTTCACGCTGACACGGTATAAACAGCTCTACAGGCGTCACTGTCATGGCGCACAGTCAGTACACAACAGTATGGTCATCATGTCTTACTAGGATCAGATGGTGACAGGTGTCCCTGCAGGGTCAGACAGCCAGGGAAGAGCTCAGGTGAATTTTGCAGTATATGATAACAATCAGTGAATAGACACTAGGTAACATCTTGAGTTGATTGGTAGGCTACACTCTGGAATTTGGGAATAATGGTAATTTCAATTATTGAAGCATTGATTCTATTCTTGGATAATATAATGTATAAATGTACACAAGAAGGCGACCAACTCTATATTAATGCCCATGAGTGGGGCTATTTACAGGGGGTACCAGTACAGAGTCAATGTGCGGGTTCACTGGTGTCGAGGTAATTGAGGTAATATGTATATATAGGTAGTGTTATTAAAGTGACTATGCATAGATAATAACAGAGAGTAGCAGCAGCGTAAAAGGGGGTGGGGGCAATGCAAATAGTCTGGGTAGCCATTTGGTTAGATGTTCAGGAGTCTTATGGCTTGGGGGTAGAAGCTGTTTAGAAGCCTCTTGGACTTAGACTTGGCGCTCCGGTACTGCTTGCCGTGTGGTAGCAGAGAGAACATGACTAGGGTGGCTGGAGTCTTTGACAATTTTTAGGGCCTTCCTCTGACACCGCCTGGTATAGAGGTCCTGAATGTCAGGAAGCTTGGCCCCGGTGATGTACTGGGCTGTACACACTACCCTTTGAAGTGCCTTGCGGTCGGAGGCCAAGCAGTTGCCACACCAGGCAGTGGTGCAACCAGTCAGGATGCTCTCGATGGTGTAGCTGTAAAACATTTTAAGGATCTGAGGACCCATGCCAAATGTTTTCAGTCTCCTGAGGTGGAATAGGTTTTGTCGTGCCCTCTTCACAACTGTCTTGGTGTGCTTGGACCATGTTTTTTGGTGATGTGGAAGCCAAGGAACTTGAAGCTCTCAACCTGCTCCACTACAGCCCCGTCGATGAGAATGGGGGCGTGCTCAGTCCTCATTTTCCTGTAGTCCACCATCATCTCCTTTGTCTTGATCACGTTGAGGGAGAGGTTGTTGTCATTGCACCACACGGTCAGGTCTCTGACCTCCTCCCTGTAGGCTGTATAATCGTTGTTGGTGAACAGGCCTACAAATTTTGTGTTATTAGCAAACATAATGATGGTGTTGGCGTCGTGCCTGGCCGTGCAGTCATGAGTGAACAGGGAGTACAGGAGGGGACTGCGTACGCACCCCTGAGGGGCCCCCGTGTTGAGGATCAGCGTGGCGCATGTGTTGTTACCTACCCTTACCACCTGGGGGCGGCCCATCAGGAGGTCCCGGTTCCAGTTGCAGAGGGAGGTGTTTAGTCTCAGGGTCCTTAGCATAGTGATGAGGGCACTATGGTGTTGAACGCTGAGCTGTAGTCAATGAATAGCATATTGCATTGTGGATTGCAATAGAGATTGCATCATCTGTGGATCTGTTTGTGAGGTATGCAAATTGGACTGGGTCTAGGGTTTCTGGGATAATGGTGTTGATGTGAGCCATGACCAGCCTTTCAAAGTACTTCATGGCTACAGACGTGAGTGCTACAGGTCAGTAGTCATTTAGGCGGGTTATCTTACGGGCACATGGACTATGGTTGTCTGCTTGAAACATATTGGCATTACAGACTCAGACAGGGAGAGGTTGAAGATATAATTGAAGACACTTGCCAGTTGGTCAGCGCATGCTCAGAGTACACATCCTGGTAACCCATCCGACGAGCGGGCAATGAGATGTTAGACAAGCAGGTGTCCACATACCTTTGCTCATGTAGTGCATCTCTGATTTGTCTTTCCCCTTAGGGCTTTGCTGATCAACATGATCTAATCGCAGTAGTTTTTTTCTACTCTTGATAGCTCAATTCCCTCAATGTGTTTTTTTTATGGGTCAACCAACCCTCACATGTCTGAAATGCATACGATTTCTCACATGTTCCCATTGTGGCCAGATCGTGCGGCCATTGGCCTCTATGTCCTCCCAGTCTGACTCACAGAGAATAGCTTAAATCCTATCGTATCATCTGTTTGGGGCCTCGCCAGTTTCTCTCTGCTAGTGGAGGTTAGAGAGGACCAGGGAACTGGTACCACTCAAGCCCCTGCGATGGTGCAGCAGTGGGCAGATGGCTGTACAGAGATGGTGGGCGGAAGGGAGAGGACCCATGTGACCCCTATCCTTTGTATCCTCTCTGATTGGTCAGAGGGATGGGCAGATACAGGATTCCCACTACTCCTGATGCTGTGGTCAGTCTGTCTAAACAGCTGACGTTATGACATCACTCTTATGACTAGTGTTGACTAAGGTTGCTGCCCAAGTATCTGATGCTGTGCAGATAGCATTAAATTGTGTGTGTGTGTGTGTGTGTAATTATGTCTGTCTGTGAGAAACATCAGCAATGTTCTTTCTGATCAGTTATTTGTACTTCTCTCAGAATATACCCTGTTCTAGACAGTAACCTTTGACTTATTTCTCTGTGTCGTATTCTGCTGTTTGTCCATTAGCCTGAGACCGAAAATACCCATCATTAAATCTCATTTTTACCAACATAAAGTCAGCAAGTACAGTGTGTTCGTTGGCTTTGTGATTGTGTGTGTGTCTAATTCCCAGCTCTTTATGACTGCCATACTTAGCTGCCGATCCCAAAGTCTTTGTTTCAGTGTGCGCTGAGGGGTGTACAACGAATGTACATCAGGAAGTTAGCAAGCTAACTTTGGTCAACTCAGAGTTCAACTCGGGATAACCGGTGACACGAAAGTGGCTCACCTTTTCGACAGGTATATTTCTATGGCAACCAATCCTTCAGAATTAACCGGTTACAGGGCTGGCTATATCTTGGCTAATGTCGCTTATCCTGAATTAAGTGTTTGAGCCGCAAGTTGTGGACCAATCAAATTAGATGTCCACCCTCTTGCTAAGAGTGTGTCATTCTCCAGATCATATTTTTAAGGAAGACTACTGGTTAAATGTTTTAATAAAATGTTATTGTGTTAAAAATAGTCATATTCAAGTACATATAACACCTGACGTAGTAATGACAGTGTGCATTTGAAACATCATGCAAAGTAAATTTATTTATTTATTTTTTGGCAAAAAATGTAATGGTGCATTGATTCACCCACGGATGGATGTTTCAGCATTCTCTCAATGAAGTTTGGAGTTCGACTTGCCACATGAACGTGCAGTTTGAAGCCCGGCCCGAGCAGACTCAATCTATATTCACCTTTGTAACACGGATGAAGCCTGACCTGGAATATGAAGCTACACTAACTGAAATCCGGAATAGATGTAGCTAGATTCATAGTAGACCACCCTGGTTGCATCCTCTCAAACACACACACACACACCTTACTTCCACACAGTCCATTGGTGTTTTTGTTTTGGTCTCTGACGACTGGGGGGAATATTGAAAAGACACAGAAAAGTGGATCATTTGTAATATTTCTCTCTTTGTTAAAGAGAACTTTAACAATAGTCTTAACCTTAACCCTAACAGCTGTAATCATGTTATAACCAGTTATACAGTTATGTTTCCTAATGTGACAAAGGTGTTGTACCCAACTTGTTCATAGAACATTTTCCAGCAAATGATGTGCTTTACCAAGCTGAAGAGATGACAGACATAGCACTGTTGGATTCATCATCTTTCCTACCCTCGACAACTCAGCACTTACAGCCAAAGGGACTGATAAAATAATGGAAAGCTATTAAAGCTCTTCATCTGTCATTCCCCATCATACTTTTTGCTCTTATGTAATGCAGGACCAGCAGTAAGCTACTGTTGCCAGGCAACAGAGTATTTAATTTAACTTAACCTTCCAATCTTTCAGGCCCAATGGGTTTATTATAAATCTTACATCTTGAAAATGGCAACCTATTTGGTTTCTGTACATTAAAAAAAAAAACTCCACAAAAATCACTCAAAAAGCTATCAACTCAAAGCCTTCTCAAAACAACTCAAAATCTTCAGATTTTCACCTGATGTCACGGTCATTGTATGGAGGAGACCAAGGCGCAGCGTCGTAAGCGTACATACTTCTTTAATCAAAGAAAGAATACTGAACAAACTATACAAAACAAACCGCTAATATGAGAAGTGCAGAACAGGCAACTAAACATAGAATAAGAACCCACAACCTCTCCAAGGAATATGGCTACCTAAATATGGTCCCCAATCAGAGACAACGATAAACAGCTGCCACTGATTGAGAACCAATTTAGGCAACCATAGACATATAAACACCTAGACTTACTAAAACCCCTAGAGATACAAAAACCTTAGACATAGAAAAACCCCTAGACAATATAAAAACCCCTAGACAATACAAAAACGAACAAATAACCCTCGTCACACCCTGACCTAACCAAAATACTAAAGAAAACAAAGATAACTAAGGTCACGGCGTGACACCTGATAAACAATATGTCAGATTAACATAAGGACAGCACTATATGAATTGAAGACAACTGACAAAGACAACTGACAATGCATTTCCTTATTTTTCTGGTGAAGATATGTTGGCTATCTTTATGTTCTAAGACCAACTAATTGTCCTGTTCATTTTCTAATGTCTATATCTGACTTGTCTACACGAGGAACTTTCTGTTGGAGCTGTCCTCGTTCACCTGGGGTCACACGACAAGAAACAGAAAGGAAGTGATGTCATACATATCCATATTCTACAGGAAGTGTATCTGCAAATGCTTGTCTCCACAGTTTATATTACAATATGATACTACATGTATGTCACTTTATTAAGTAACAGACACACATATTAAACCTGAACAATCCTAAAATAAATGCTTGGGCTCTACAGAGGTACATTGTACAGTTATTGGTGGAGGCCCTATGTGTTAGTTCTCTTTGAAAAAAACATGCTGTCAGAAAATGAAGTAAAAATAGAATGAAAGCCATCTAATGAGCTGAGGTGTTACTGTTAGTTAAAGGGGAAGGTGGTATCTGTCCTATGACACCAATTGCCCTTCAGCTGTTTGATCCCTTAAAAGTCTCTGCCAGCACACCCCATCCAGTTTGTGGTGGTCTGTAGGAAAGGAACAAGAGGTCTAATGAAAAGAGGACAGATTACAACAGGAAACATGTCATTAGTCGAAGATAAGTGATAATTACAACTGAAAGATAAAAACAGAAAGAACATGAGTAGGAAACGTGAATGCCTATTTAGGTAATACTTGTTCAGATGAAAAGGCTTTAAACAACCCATTGATGTTCATCAGAGGAACAGGCATTTAAGAGTTTAGTGGCATTCTCTTTGAAAGTGACAGTGTACCTGAGGGGTAATTGTCTCTGTTCTGGCTTCTAGCCATGGAATCAGAGATTCTTAATTGGATTCTGAAAGGGAGCCTGACATTTTGTTTGAAACTGTAGCAGAGCTCCCTTAGAAGCCTTGGTTTTGCTAAGAGAAGGACGTGGATGAAATGATGGCCTGAGTTAGATTTAAACAATAAGGCCCGAGGGGTGGGGTATACAGCCCTTAGCCGTGGTATATTGGCCATATACCACAAACCCCGAGGTGCCTTAATGATATTAGAAACTGGATACCAATGTAATTACAGCAGTAATAATACCTGTTTTGTCATACCTGTGGTATATGGTCTGATATATCGCGGCTGTGAGCCAATCAGCATCCAGGGCTCGAACCACCCAGTTTATTATTTTTATTTATTTATTTAACGAGGCAAGTCAGTTATGAACAAATTCTTATTTGCAATGATGGCCTAGGAACAGGGGGTTAACTGCCTTGTTCAGGAGTAGCATGACACATTTTTAACTTGTCAGCTCGGAGATTCGATCTTTTGGTTACTGGCCCAACGCTCTGACCGCCAGGCTTCCTGCCGCACCTTATAATTAAAGTTAGTATGCTTTCCCTTCACCTACATTGAAAGCAGTCTTTGTTTTGATTTAATTATTGTTTGATTGTGCTAATTGTTTTGTTATATGCTCACTCCTTTTGTAACGGGTTTCTTCCAACTCCTCCTCTGACGAAGAGGTGGAACAAGGATCGGACCAAAATGCAACGTGGTTCGTTCGATACATCTTTAATGATGAAAAACACGAACAATACAAAAGAACAAACGTCGAAAACCGAAACAGCCCTGACTGGTGCAACAAACACAGAGACAGGAACAATCACCCACAAACACACAGTGAAACCCAGGCTACCTAAATATGGTTCCCAATCAGAGACAACGATAATCACCTGACTCTGATTGAGAACCGCCTCAGGCAGCCATAGACCAATCTGTACACCCCACACAACCCCAAGACGAAACACACTACAAATAAACCCATGTCACACCCTGGCCTGACTCAGTAAATGAAGATAACATAATAAATATAGACCAGGGCGTGACACCTTTTGAGATAAAGCAAATGGCTAAATGATAACTTTAACGGTTTATAGAAACTGAAATAAATGGGAGAATAAAAATAAAATAAACTGTGACCTGCCTCTCACCTTCCATGTTCTTCCACTCAACCCGAAACGAAGAGAACCTGTGTAGCCTATGTCACGCGTATTATTCACAGCTCCCTATGCTCTTTGTGTAAACCTAGGGTGGTGTAGTCCTGTATATGTTACTAAGTTGAGTTCAGTCCCAGCCCCTCTCGGCCAGGGTAGCCTAGTGGTTAGAGCGTTGGACTAGTAACCGAAAGGTTGCAAGTTCAAACCCCCAAAATGACAAGGTACAAATCTGTCATTCAGCCCCTGAACAGGCAGTTAACCCACTGTTCCTAGGCCGTCATTGAAAATAAGAATTTGTTCTTAACTGACTTCCCTTGTAAAATAAAGGTAAAATAAACATTTAAGGGTGTGACACTAGCAAGCTAAGTGATTGGCAGCCAGCTCATGGCTAATGTTATTTGCTACTGTGGCTAGCTACCTAGTGGTCTAGCTAATGCACAAAGGGCTTGCTAACAAACAATGGTGGTCTAGCTAATGCACAAGGAGTTGCTAGCTACGTCCAGTCGGCCATCAGTAACTTGCAACATGAAGCAGAAATAGACAGTAACTGGCAAGTGACAGGTGGAACATGGTTCTCCAGATGACTTCAACTCTCCACTCATGCTACAGCTAGCTAGCTAGTGATTCGTGTTAGTCATCGTAACTAGCTAGCTACTAATGACTAAGCTTGCTAGTAACCCTGTTCTGTCGAACACATCCCTTGAAAATGAGAAGGTGTGTCCAGTTGTGTTCACAATATACAGATTGTGAAGTAATCCACTTTCCATGCAAAATGAGAGGGAGCTATGACAGGTCATTGCATCTTTCCTCAGAGCCCTGTCTCTCTCTTCCACATAATCTGACCTGCTGATGTCCAGTCCTGCCCATAGGGCCAATGCACAGATCCAAATAAGGGGGAATAGACCAGCTCTGGTTTCCAGTGAGGCCCATCTCTGTCAGAGGCTGGCCTGCTGCTGGTGATTCACTGAGCTCATTAGACCTGACACACTGAGGGAGATGAGTAGCTTGTGTGTGCAAGAATATGTGTGTTGGCCTGTGTGTGTGTGTGTGCCTGTGTGTGCTGTCGTGTGCAAGGGGACAAACACACCATAACTAGTCTCCCTTACTGGACTCTACTCTTCTAAAAACTCACCTCCTCTTCCCTTGCTCCCTCTCTCCACAGCCGGAGACCAGTGAACTGCACAGGGCAACGTAAGCGCCAGCTCAATAAAGCAGTCATTGGTCACCACTTCAGGGCTTATACAATCACCTTGGTGAGCCAGCATGACACGGGTGTGTGTGTGTGTGTGTGTGTGTGTGTGTGTGTGTGTGTGTGTGTGTGTGTGTGTGTAAGAGAGAGAGAGTGAGACTCAATGCCTGGGCCGGAGTGGCTTAGCAGTGGAAAGTGTGCCAGGCAGCGGCCACACCAGCTTGAATACAGCAGTGAACATGCATGCCGTTGTCCCATTGAGAAAAATGAACTGCTGGGAGTGGAAACAGTCTGTGTCACAAAGGCTTTTCTTATCAATGTCTTAGTGTTTGAATGATGACTTCCTGTGTCTATCCTAACCTCTGTTTCTATTACTCAGCTGTTATTCTGCTTTTGATTAGAGCAGGAGGTATTAATTACAAATTCAATTTAGCAACTCTTGGCCCTGGTTTAAGGGTATAACTCGGGCCCAGAGAGGTTTTCCTGGTCAGATTATGGGCAAAAACTCTTGGCCTCTCTCATGTAATAATCTCCCATATAGGAAGAGGAGAATGACATGGATGGAATGTCACCATGGATCATCACAAGGCATGGGTTAGGGGAGACCGGGGAACATGGGTTAGGGGAGACCGGGGAACATGGGTTAGGGGAGACCGGGGAACATGGGTTAGGGGAGACCGGGGAACATGGGTTAGGGGAGACCGGGGAACATGGGTTAGGGGAGACCGGGGAACAAGGGTTAGGGGAGACCGGGGAACATGGGTTAGGGGAGACCGGGGAACATGGGTTAGGGGAGACCGGGGAACATGGGTTAGGGGAGACCGGGGAACAAGGGTTAGGGGAGACCGGGGAACAAAGTAACACACACTATTTAGTTGTTATTTGTGCCCTGTGTTACTTTGTCTGCCTTACTAAACAGAGGTTGTTGATGAATTGTGAATAATGGGAAAGAGACATGGGCAACTGTCACCCGGTAGTTCCTCCTCGTATCACACATTATGGACAGGACAGTACAGGCCTGTGTGCCTGGTCAATATAGTCAGTTGGAGTAAGCCTGCTAAGGCAGAATGTCCTAAAACCTGTAATTGCATTTATAGCCTGGGAAATGCAGTAAAAGAAACCTGAGGAATGAATAGACATCGATCTCGAACACCAAGTCCTCTCAGGGAACACAACACACCACACAGCTGAGTCTATAAAATAGCTCTTCACGTCATACCCATGTGGACTAAATGCATAATCAACCCTAACATTGCTACAAAACATTCATAGATACAAATTATGAGGACAATGCTATTGATATATGCCTGTAGATGTATTTTTGTCAGGTGTCTGGACATTACAGTCACACACCTTTCAGCATACAACAGGATATGCCATCAATCACCATGGGAACCCTTAGTGGTGTCATGTTCTGAGGAATGAATAACCAGATCAACCTCCTTAGTGGTGTCATGTTCTGAGGAATGAGTAATCAGGTCAACCTCCTCAGTGGTTTCATGTTCAGAGGAATGAATAACCAGGTCAACCTGCCCGCTTGACCCTATCCCCTCCTCTCTTCTCCAGACCATTTCCGGAGACCTTCTCCCTTACCTCACCTCGCTCATCAACTCATCCCTGACCGCTGGCTACGTCCCTTCCGTCTTCAAGAGAGCGAGAGTTGCACCCCTTCTGAAAAAACCTACACTCGATCCCTCCGATGTCAACAACTACAGACCAGTATCCCTTCTTTCTTTTCTCTCCAAAACTCTTGAACGTGCCGTCCTTGGCCAGCTCTCCCGCTATCTCTCTCAGAATGACCTTCTTGATCCAAATCAGTCAGGTTTCAAGACTAGTCATTCAACTGAGACTGCTCTTCTCTGTATCACGGAGGCGCTCCGCACTGCTAAAGCTAACTCTCTCTCCTCTGCTCTCATCCTTCTAGACCTATCGGCTGCCTTCGATACTGTGAACCATCAGATCCTCCTCTCCACCCTCTCCGAGTTGGGCATCTCCGGCGCGGCCCATGCTTGGATTGCGTCCTACCTGACAGGTCGCTCCTACCAGGTGGCGTGGCGAGAATCTGTCTCCTCGCCACGCGCTCTCACCACTGGTGTCCCCCAGGGCTCTGTTCTAGGCCCTCTCCTATTCTCGCTATACACCAAGTCACTTGGCTCTGTCATAACCTCACATGGTCTCTCCTATCATTGCTATGCAGACGACACACAATTAATCTTCTCCTTTCCCCCTTCTGATGACCAGGTGGCGAATCGCATCTCTGCATGTCTGGCAGACATATCAGTGTGGATGACGGATCACCACCTCAAGCTGAACCTCGGCAAGACGGAACTGCTCTTCCTCCCGGGGAAGGACTGCCCGTTCCATGATCTCGCCATCATGGTTGACAACTCCATTGTGTCCTCCTCCCAGAGCGCTAAGAACCTTGGCGTGATCCTGGACAACACCCTGTCGTTCTCAACTAACATCAAGGCGGTGGCCCGTTCCTGTAGGTTCATGCTCTACAACATCCGCAGAGTACGACCCTGCCTCACACAGGAAGCGGCGCAGGTCCTAATCCAGGCACTTGTCATCTCCCGTCTGGATTACTGCAACTCGCTGTTGGCTGGGCTCCCTGCCTGTGCCATTAAACCCCTACAACTCATCCAGAACGCCGCAGCCCGTCTGGTGTTCAACCTTCCCAAGTTCTCTCACGTCACCCCGCTCCTCCGCTCTCTCCACTGGCTTCCAGTTGAAGCTCGCATCCGCTACAAGACCATGGTGCTTGCCTACGGAGCTGTGAGGGGAACGGCACCGCAGTACCTCCAGGCTCTGATCAGGCCCTACACCCAAACAAGGGCACTGCGTTCATCCACCTCTGGCCTGCTCGCCTCCCTACCACTGAGGAAGTACAGTTCCCGCTCAGCCCAGTCAAAACTGTTCGCTGCTCTGGCCCCCAATGGTGGAACAAACTCCCTCACGACGCCAGGACAGCGGAGTCAATCACCACCTTCCGGAGACACCTGAAACCCCACCTCTTTAAGGAATACCTAGGATAGGATAAAGTAATCCTTCTCACCCCCCCTTAAATGATTTAGATGCACTATTGTAAAGTGGCTGTTCCACTGGATGTCATAAGGTGAATTCACCAATTTGTAAGTCGCTCTGGATAAGAGCGTCTGCCAAATGACTTAAATGTAAATGTAAATGTAACCTCCTTAGTGGTTTCATGTTATGAGGAATGAATATCCAGGTCAACCTCCTTAGTGGTTTCATGTTATGAGGAATGAATAATCAGGTCAACCTCCTTAGTGGTTTCATGTTATGAGGAATGAATAATCAGGTCAACCTCCTTAGTGGTTTCATGTTATGAGGAATGAGTAATCAGGTCAACCTCCTTAGTGGTTTCATGTTCTGAGGAATGAGTAATCAGGTCAACCTCCTTAGTGGTTTCATGTTATGAGGAATGAGTAATCAGGTCAACCTCCTTAGTGGTTTCATGTTATGAGGAATGAGTAATCAGGTCAACCTCCTCAGTGGTTTCATGTTCTGAGGAATGAGTAATCAGGTCAACCTCCTCAGTGGTTTCATGTTATGAGGAATGAAAAACCAGGTCAACCTCCTCAGTGGTTTCATATTCTGGGGAATGAAAAACCAGGTCAACCTCCTTAGTGCTTTCATAATCTAAGGAATTAATAATCAGGTGAACCTCAGTGGAGTCAGTTCTGAGGAAATAGTTGTACGGTCAACTTCCTAACTATCAGTGTCACTAGCAGGGCCGGATATAGAAATCATTGGCCCTGGGGCTTTGTTGTTTTTGTAGCCCACCCCCTTTTAAACAAATCAGTGTACTAAGATTTGATGCGTAATAAATTTACTGCTCATCTGTAGCATAGGCTACAGGGAGGTTGTTAGGATTTCCTGCCTGTAAAAATTCTACGTCATTTACATGACAGAACAGTTTGGAAAAGTTTGGACACACCTGCTCATTCAAGGGTTTTTCTTTAATTTTTACTATATTCTAAGTTGTAGACTAATAGTGAATACATCAAAACTATGAAATAACACATATGGAATCATGTAGTAACCAAAAAATGATAAGCAAATCAAAATATATTTTAGATTATAGATTCTTCAAAGCAGCCACCCTTTGCCTTGATGACAGCTTTGAAGACTCTTGGCATTCTTTCAACCAGCTTCACCTGGAATGCTTTTCCAACAGTCTTAAAGGAGTTCCCACATATGCTGAGCACTTGTTTGCTGTTGTTACTTCACTCTGAGGTCCAACTCATCCCAAACCATCTCAATGGTGATCGGGGGATTATGGAGGCCAGGTCATCTGATAAAGCACTCCATCACTCTCCTTCTTGGTCAAATAGCCCTTAAACAGCCTGAAGGCGTGTTGGGTCCTGTTGAAAATCAAATGATAGTCCCACAAAGCGCAAACCAGATGGGATGGCGTATCGCTGCAGAATGCTGTGGTAGCCATGCTGGTTAAAAGTGCATTGAATTCTAAATAAATAACAGACAGTGTCACAAGCAAATCACTTCCACACTATCACACCTCCTCCACCATGCTTCACGGTGGGAACTACACATGTGGAGATCGTCCGTTCACCTACTCTGCGTCTCACAGAGACACGGCAGTTGGAACCAAAACCTCACATTTGGACTCATCTGACCAAAGGACAGATTTCCACAACTCTAATGTCCATTGCTTGTGTGTCTTATCCCAAGCAAGTCTCTTCTTCTTATTGGTGTCTTTTAATAGTGGTTTCTTTGCAGCAATTCGACCAAGAAGGCCTGATTCACGCAGTCTCCTCGAAACAGTTGATGGTGAGATGTGTCTGTTACTTGAAGTCTGTGAACCATTTATTTGGGCTGCAATTTCTGAGGCTGGTGACTCTAATAAACTTGTCCTCTGCAGCAGAGGTCACTCTGGGTCTTCCTACCTGTGGTGGTCATCATGAGAGCCAGTTTCATCATAGCGCTTGATGGTTTTTGCGACTGCACTTGAAGAAATTTTAAAAGTTCTTGACATTTTCCGTATTGACTGACCTTTGTGTATTAAAGTAATGATGGACTGTCGTTTCTCTTTGCTTACTTGAGCTGTTCTTGCCATAATATGGACGTGGTCTTTTACCAAATAGGGCTATCTTCTGTATACACCCCTACCTTGTTACAACACAACTGATTGGCTCAAACGCATTAAGAAGGAAAGAAATTCCACAACTTTTAACAAGGCACACCTGTTAATTGAAATGCATTCCAGATACGTTCCTTAACGAAGCTGGTTGAGATAATGCCAGAGTGTGCAAAGCTTTCATCAAGGCAAAGGGTGGCTAGTTTACATATTTTATATAAATATATGTGACTCACCACCTGGATTCGGTCTTATGTAACAACATTTTAAATGGTGATTTTTACATTGGATAGAAGTAGACACTCAGAGCTACAACATGGTATATCATACACTGCATTTGAGGAACAATGGGAAAGTAATTCTGCTTTGAAAGTTGGTCAACTTGTAAACTTATTTTTGAGAAAATGACCTTTGAATCATTTGTTATCTCGTGAAGAGCCCCTCTTTGTCTACACGCATTCTGCATCGTTCACACCCTCTTAAGCTTTTGCCCCACCCATCTCGTTTCGCTCTCGGAGCGCACCACTTGACTCTCTGCCCTATGATTTATTTACCTCTGGATAACATGAAAACAGCCTGCTGGCTACAATTTCATTACGCTTTTCTGCAGACGTTTACTGATATCAGGCAACTAATGTTAGCTAGTTCTACAACAAGGAACAGCTACAAAGTGGAAGTTGGTGTGATTCTACTTTTTCGGTTGGTTCTACAGACAGACAGATTAGTATTTTCTTTTCCAAAATGTACATTTTTCCCACGATAGTATTTTGAAATCTGCAAAAGGCAAACCGACAGCCAGAAGCAACCATAGAAATATAAACCATAGATGGCAGTTCCCATTCAAGTCAGAACTGACATCCCTTGCAAGTGCACCCATGAGTTTAACAGTCAAATCACAATCATTAGCCTTGAGAGGCCTTGTCCTTTTCATACACAGACTCACAAACATTCTCTCTCACATGCTCACATGCATGCACACGTCTCTACGGGCCTCATATAGTTTTAAAACTAGTGACATAAATCCCCATAATGACAGTGAATAACAATAACTCTCCTGATTCTTTATATGTGTGAGAGTAGGAACCATGAAGATGAAATGGCAGGACAAAGGAGAGAAGTGCTGCTCAGATCACCCTAATCAGATCACATTAACCACATCACATTAACCACATCCCATTAACCACATCCCATTAACCACATCACATTAACCACATCACATTAATCAGATCACGTTAACCACATCCCATTAACCACATCACATTAACCACATCACATTAACCACATCACATTAACCACATCACATTAACCACATCACATTAACCACATCACATTAACCACATCACATTAACCACATCACATTAACCACATCACATTAACCACATCACATTAACCACATCACATTAACCAGATCACATTAATCAGATCACATTAATCAGATCACATTAACCACATCACATTAACCACATCACATTAACCACATCACATTAATCACATTAACCAGATCACATTAACCATATCACATTACACCATTAACCACATCACATTAACCACATCACATTAACCACATCACATTAACCACATCACATTAACCACATCACATTAACAGATCACATCCATCACATTAACCACATCACATTAACAGATCACATTAACCACATCACATTAACCACATCACATTAACCACATCACATTAACCACATCACATTAACCACATCACATTAACCAGATCACATTAATCAGATCACATTAACCACATCACATTAACCACATCACATTAACCACATCACATTAACCATATCACATTAACCACATCACATTAATCAGATCACGTTAACCAGATCACATTCCACATCACATTAACCAGATCACATTAACCACATCACATTAATCAGATCACATTAACCACATCACATTAATCAGATCCCGTTAACCAGATCCCATTAATCAGATCACATTAATCAGATCACATTAACCACATCACATTAACCAGATCCCATTAACCAGATCACATTAATCAGATCAGATTAACCAGATCACATTAACCAGATCACATTAACCAGATCACATTAACCATCTTTGTACAGTGCAATCATGTGTGGCCACAATAACACGGTGGCCTTAGTCATCCACAACATTCATTCATGGATTCCTTTTATACTATTACATACCTTCTTCCCCAGATGGGACTTCATCAAGCAGTATTATCATTATTTCCACTCATACTTACTCACTGATGCTCAAGGCTACTCATCCCCATTTAACCACTTTTGGAACAGAAGGGGACCAGGAAGATATAAAATTGGTTTGGCTTTTTCAGGAAAGATATAATAGAGATGGAATAGAGAGAGTGAGACGGCAGCACACGTCCAGAGTGACTGCTGAGATCTCCTGTCAACATTCTGTTATGTCACCTACCTCAGTGTTCTTTACCAAGATATGTCCTGTCAACATTCTGTTATGTCACCTACCTCAGTGTGCTGCACCAAGACATGTCCTGCCAACATTCCGTTATGTCACCTACCTCAGTGTGCTGCACCAAGACATCAAATCAAATCAAATGTATTTATATAGCCCTTCGTACATCAGCTGATATCTCAAAGTGCTGTACAGAAACCCAGCCTAAAACCCCAAACAGCAAGCAATGCAGGTGTAGAAGCACGGTGGTTAGGAAAAACTCCCTAGAAAGGCCAAAACCTAGGAAGAAACCTAGAGAGGAACCAGGCTATGTGGGGTGGCCAGTCCTCTTCTGGCTGTGCCGGGTAGAGATTATAACAGAACATGGCCAAGATGTTCAAATGTTCATAAATGACCAGCATGGTCAAATAATAATAAGGCAGAACAGTTGAAACTGGAGCAGCAGCACAGCCAGGTGGACTGGGGACAGCAAGGAGTCATCATGTCAGGTAGTCCTGGGGCATGGTCCTAGGGCTCAGGTCCTCCGAGAGAGAGAGAAAGAAAGAGAATTAGAGAGAGCATATGTGGGGTGGCCAGTCCTCTTCTGGCTGTGCCGGGTGGAGATTATAACAGAACATGGCCAAGATGTTCAAATGTTCATAAATGACCAGCATGGTCGAATATTAATAAGGTAGAACAGTTGAAACTGTGTCCCATTATCATTCTGTTATGTCACCTGCCTCATTGTGCTCCACCATGACATGTGCACCAAGACATGTGTCATCACTGTTATGTCACCTACCTCAGTGTGCTGCACCAAGACATGTCCTGTCAACATTCTGTTATGTCACCTACCTCAGTGTGCTCAACCAAGACATGTCCTGTCATCACTGTTATGTCACCTACCTCAGTGTGCTGCACCAAGACATGTACTGTCATCATTCTGTTATGTCACCTACCTCAGTGTGCTGCACCAAGATTCTTCATTTAGTTATTACCTTTACAGCAGGGGTGTCAAAATCAATTCCTGGAGGGCCATGTGTCCATTGGTTTTTGATTTTTCCTTCAAGGTTATGTCCAGTTAAGACCAAGACAACCAGGTAATGGGATTTCCTAACTAATCAGTGACCTTAAAAACTCTTCAGGATCCGCCCCTTTTTTTTTTTTTTTACATTTTGCCTTTAAATGACGTACTCAAATCTAACTGCCTGTAACTCAGGCCCGGAAGCAACGATATGCATATTCTTGGTACCATTTGAAAGGAAACACTTTGACGTTTGTGGAAATTGAAAGGAATGTATCAGAATATAACACAATAGATCTGGTAAAGATAATACAAAAAGTATTGTTTTGTACCATCATCTTTGAAATGCAAGAGAAAGGCTGTAACACCGGCTGGGGACCGCAATGCATCAGGTGATGGCGACGATGGAAAGATGGGAGAGAGGTGGCCTTCCAACACCTCCATCAGCCACACCCCAACCAGTACCACTACCCTCTCCTTCATTGCCTGGGCACAGTGGGATTCGACTCGCAGGGAGTACGATGGTTCTTACTCCAGATGGACTTATACCTGGCAACCTTTCATCCGGCTCCTTCGGGAGGTGAGACCGTAAACGCCCACGTCTCCTGCCTCTCAGGTAAAGCCCTGGAGTGGGCCAACGCGGTATGGAACGATCCTGACTAGGCGATGGACCACTACCCAGAGTTCACCCACCATGCTCCATCACCATGTTCGATCACCCACCTGAGGGCCGAGTGGCGGGGGAACGGCTGTTCCATCTGAGGCAGGATAAGAGCAGTGCTCAGGACTTTGCTCTAGAGTCCCGTACCTTGGCCGCTTGCACGGGATGGAACAACAGGGCCTTGATCGATCACTATAGGTGCAGTTTGTGCGAGGACGTCCGTAGGGATCTGGCCTACAGAGACACCACCCTCTCCTTTGACCAGTTGATCGACATGTCCATTCGGTTGGACAACTTGCTGGCGAACCGCAAACGTCCAAATCGATCCCCCAGCTCCTCCATCCCCCAGCTCCTCCACTCCAACGCCTATGGAGCGAGGAGGTTCTGCAGCGAGGGCGAACGAAGGAGGGGGCCTTTCCTGTGCCAGCTGTGGTCGCAGAGGGCACACTGCTGACCGGTGCTGGGGGGGTCCTGGGGGGGGGGTCCTCCAGGCTCACCCAGAGCCCCCTGTTGGTCACATGTATATATTGATTCTTTTTCCTGAATTTGCCCCTCTTTCCCGACATAAGGCGCTAGTACATTCAGGTGCGGTGGGGAATTTTATTGACCGCGGGTTATTGCATAGGTTAGCTTGGCAAACCCTTCCCAGTGCACGCCTTAGATAGCCGACCATTAGGGTCAGGGCTAGTCAGGGAAGCCACAGCTCCACTGGGCATTGATTCTTCTGCATTGCGGTGGTGCTGGGGATCCCCTGGTTGGCCCGTCACAATCCAAGGATTTTCTGGCAACAGAGGGCTTTAAAGGGGTGGTCAGATGAGTGTTCAGGCAGGTGTGTAGGAGTTTCCATCGGTGCTACGACGGAGGAGAGACCAGACCAAGTCTCCACCTTGCGCATTCCCTCAGAATATGCCGGGTGTACGTCCCGCTGGAGGTTAGAGACATGCTGATTTGGTGGGCTCACACGTCCCCCTCCTCTGGTCACCCGGGGATTGGTAGGACGGTGCGATGTCTTAGTGGGAAGGTCCACTTTAGCCAAGGACGTGAGGGTTTATGTGGCCTCCTGCTCGGTGTGCGCTCAGTGCAAGGCTCCTAGGCACCTGCCCAGAGGGAAGTTACAACCCCTTCCCGTTCCACAGCGGCCTTGGTCACACCTTTCGGTTGACTTCCTGACCGATCTGCCACCGTCACAGGGCAACACCACGATCCTGGTCGTTGTGGATTGGTTTTCTAAGTCCTGTCGTCTCCTCCCTTTGCACGGTCTCCCTACGGCCCTACAGACTGCGGAGGCCCAGAGAGTAATGGGCAGGTGGAGAGAGTGAACCAGGATGTGGGTAAGTTGATGTATATCCCCCAGAACTCACTCCGCCACTCCTCTACGAACCTGTCGCCCTTCCAATGTGTGTTGGGCTATCAGCCGGTTCTGGTACAATGGCATCAGAGCTGGAACGAGGCTCATGTGGTGGACGATTGGGTGAGAAGCTCAAGGGAGACCTGGGAGGCCGCCCACAGGTACCTTAAATGGACCGAAGGGCGGCAGAAGGCAAGTGTTGACCACCACTGCAGCGAGGCGACCGGGTCTGGCTCTCGACCCGAAACCTGCCCCTCCGCCTGCCCTGCAGGAAGTGGGGCCGCGGTTTGTGGGGCCGCTTAAAGACCTGAGGAGAGTAAACAAGCTGTGTTATAGGTTACATCTCCCCCTTATTGTTTAATGGGTCTCTCCTCAGGCATACGCCAACCCCCCCCCAGTGTCCAGGGGGGGCGGAGGGAGTCCAGGGGCTGGCGTATGCAGTTTGGTCCATACTGGACTCGAGGCGCCGGGAGGGGGGCCTTTAGTACCTCGTGGACTGGGAGGGGTACGGTCCAGAGGAGACATGCTGGGTGCCGGTGGAGGACGTACTGGATCCACCTAGGACGTCCGTCGTCGCTTGCTCATTAATGTCTTAATCGAAATTATGGATTGCCTCTTATACGCTTGTCGCCCCCTTATGCTGTAGTTTGTACATCTCAATTGTCAGTAGAAACCACATTTGTTTAAGCAAGTCAGCCATATCAGCTATGTTTTTATGTGTAGTGGCTTTGCTGGCATGTATCCCACTTTATTTTTTGCCCCACCAAGATTTACATCACTGTCAGTACCTATAATACATCTCTGCACCAAAAGAGTGCCATCTGAAATGCTATTTTAGTCATCAATTAATCTTACTCTTTTCTCATCATTGATTTGATTTATACTGAACAAAAAATATAAACACAACATGTTAAGTGTTGGTCCCATGTATAAAATACTTTACATCTCAAATTTTGTGCACAAAGTTGTTTACATCCATGTTAGTGAGCATTTCTCCTATGCCAAGATAATCCATCCATCTGACAAGTGTGGCATATCAAGAAGCTGATTAAACAGCATTAACACCTTGTGCTGGAGACAATAAAAGGCCACTCTAAAATATGCAGTTTTGTGTCACAACACAATGTGACAGATGTCTCAAGTTTTGAGGGAGCGTGCAATTGGCGTGCTCACTGCAGAAATGTTAACCAGAACTGTTGCCAGAGAATTTAATGTTAATTTCTCTACCATAAACCGCCTCCAACATCGTTTTAGAGAGTTTGGCAGCACGTCCAACTGATTCATAACCACAGATCATTTGTAACCACGTAAGCCCACGACCTCCATATCCGGCTTCTTCACAGGCCAGATTGTATGAGACCAGCCATGGCGTCATGTGGGCGAGCAGTTTGCTAACTTTTTATTTTATTTTTTATTTAACCTTTATTTAACTAGGCAAGTCATGGGGCTGATGTCAACGTTGTGAAAAGAGGGCCCCATGGCAGAGGTGGGACTATGGTATGGGCAGGCATAAGCTATGGACAACAAACACAATTGCATTTTATCGATGGCAATTTGAATGCACAGAGATACCATGACGAGTTCCTGAGACACATTGTTGTACCAGTCATCTGCCTCCATCACCACATGTTTCAGCATGATAATGCACAGCCCCATGTCATAAGGATCTGTACAGAATTCCTGGAAGCTGAAAATGTCCCAGTTCTTTCATGACATGCCTACTCACCAGATACTGTATGTCACCCATTGAGATTGTTTGGGATGCTCTGGATCGACCTGTACGACAGCGGGTTCATCTTTCCGCCAATATCAAGCACCACCACACAGCCATTAAGGAGGAGTGGGACAACATTCCACAGGCCACATTCCACAGCCTGATCAACTCTGTGCCAAGGAGATGTGTCGTGCTGCATGACGCAAATGGTGGTCACACCACATACTGACTGGTTTTCTGATTCACGCCCCTACCTTTTTGTAAGGTGTCTGTGACCAACAGTTGCATATTTGTATTGCCAGTCATGTGAAATCCATAGATTAGGGCCTAATGAATGTACAGTGCCTTGCGAAAGTATTCGGCCCCCTTGAACTTTGTGACCTTTTGCCACATTTCAGGCTTCAAACATAAAGATATAAAACTGTATTGTTTTGTGAAGAATCAACAACAAGTGGGACACAATCATGAAGTGGAACGACATTTATTGGATATTTCAAACTTTTTTAACAAATCAAAAACTGAAAAATTGGGCGTGCAAAATTATTCAGCCCCTTTACTTTACTTTTTTTTTACTTTACTGTATTTCAATTAACTGATTTCGTTATATGAACTATAACTCAGTAAAATATTTGAAATTGTTGCATGGCACACAGACACAGACACACTCACACACACACACACACACACGCCAGCTGTTCACCTTTGCCTGCTAGTTCAGGGGAATGAGAGGACAGTCTGTCCACTCCTGCTCTGTGCTTTTGCAGAAGGAGATCTAGGCGTACTCTCCCATTACCTCCTAACCTTTTCCAGTGTAGAGTAGACACCTATCTTCTTCCCTCCCTCCCAAGCCTGGCTGTCTCTGTCTCTACCGAACGTACAGGGATAATGTTCTGGCCTTTCAAATTAAGCCCTGTGATATTCTTAACTGAAGGTCTGGTGATCCTACAGATGTAGGATCTTCATTTGAGCCATTTTGCTGCAGCAGGAAAATAATCCTGCAGCAACAGGACATTTGAAATATTATGTGGATTATAATGAATGGATAATTTTGTAAGAGTTGACACATTTTTCGTTAGGGCAAATCAAGAAATATATTTCAAAGTGGAAATCACTACCTTTAGAAGCATTTTTAAAACTCAAAGTTTGCATTTCCTTCTGTATTGGAAAATTCTCAGCAACAAAAGAGAATTATCAAATTATGATCCAACATCAGTAGCTGAAACTGAGTTTATGAAAGCAGCCCCGTACCTTTGACATCGAGCTCAGTGTTGACTTTACTGTTGTTCTCCAGATCACATTCACCTTCAGGTGTTTGATTAAATTGACCTGGATTGGATTCATCCCTGAATCTTCTTGTTTGGTCTTTTAGTCATTCTATAGAATATAATGCAAGTCTGCATTGGGATTGTGATGTAAAAACAGGATTTAATGCTTCATGTTTGTTTTCAATAGGAAAAGATATCTAATAAGTATGTTTGTGCTTTTTAGGATTTGTGAAAAACTTTCACACACTAATTTTGAGAAAACAAGCATTCTATTATTCTGGAACAATAGAAAAGGGAATATAGAATATAACCATAGATTTTCTGTCTTTTTTAGTATTTTTGTAAGACAAACCAGTTTTCCACAACGTAAAAGCCATCTCTAAATAATACTTCAAGTAGTCGAACTTCAAGTTTCCTGCGAAGTTTCCGTTTTATTTCCAACTAACCCGGTGACACAGTGACACAATAACCCAGTGAAACTATTCTGGTTTAAGTTGCGTTCACTTCTTTTTCTCATGACCCTCTGGTGATACATTTAGAACAATGTTTACTTAGGAAGGTACTGCTCGTTGGTGTGACGCACAAATTAGGGAACTTAATAGAGCTGTCTCTTTCTCTGTCACACACACATGCACAAAATACACACATGCACACACACACATTCATGCAAGGAAACAGGCCCACACAAATATACTCATGCAAGCAGAAACACACAAACCCCAAAATGTGATGTATATAAACACAGAAACATTTGTTGAGTCATCTCTCTCTCCTTCCCCTCCCTCTGTCTGCTCTGTCCTGGCGTGGTCAGTCTGATGGACAGTGCTGTCTGTGAGGAGGTCCACCCGTGATCATACTGTCCTCAGGACAACTCTCCATGGACACACTCTTAGCCTGATGAGTCTACTGCTCAGTTGCAGGCTGGGATACGATGCTGAAAGGATGAGAGATTACAATCTGTCTGTGCTACTAATTCATGTAGTTGTGGTTTCAACAGCTGGTGCTACTGCTACTACTGCTGCTAGAGACTGGGGACTGGGGGGGAGTTGTGTCCATACTATTCTCTCTGTTACTGCTGCTAGAGACTGGGGACTGGGGGGAGTTGTGTCCACACTATTCTCTCTGTTACTGCTGCTAGAGACTGGGGACTGGGGGGGGAGTTGTGTCCATACCATTCTCTCTGTTACTGCTGCTAGAGACTGGGGGGAGTTGTGTCCATACTATTCTCTCTGTTACTGCTGCTAGAGACTGGGGACTGGGGGGAGTTGTGTCCATACCATTCTCTCTGTTACTGCTGCTAGAGACTGGGGACTGGGGGGGGAGTTGTGTCCATACCATTCTCTCTGTTACTGCTGCTAGAGACTGGGGACTGGGGGGGGAGTTGTGTCCATACTATTCTCTCTGTTACTGCTGCTAGAGACTGGGGGGAGTTGTGTCCATACTATTGTCTCTGTTACTGCTGCTAGAGACTGGGGACTGGGGGGGAGTTGTGTCCATACTATTCTCTCTGTTACTGCTGCTAGAGACTGGGGGGGGGGAGTTGTGTCCATACTATTCTCTCTGTTACTGCTGCTAGAGACTGGGGACTGGGGGTGAGTTGTGTCCATACTATTCTCTCTGTTACTGCTGCTAGAGACGGGGGACTGGGGGGAGTTGTGTCCATACTATTCTCTCTGTTACTGCTGCTAGAGACTGGGGACTGGGGGGGAGTTGTGTCCATACTATTCTCTCTGTTACTGCTGCTAGAGACTGGGGGGGGAGTTGTGTCCATACTATTCTCTCTGTTACTGCTGCTAGAGACTGGGGACTGGGGGGGAGTTGTGTTCCTACTATTCTCTCATCTTTAGATGTGCTCATCTGACCTTTTGCAGAGCACTGTTATGGTTATGTGACCACGACAGCCTGTCTGAGTAGAGGATGTACCTGCACACCAGGTGTGTTCTTGACACTGTTCCGTTCTACTATTCAACCCTTCCCCCCTCCTCTTCCTACTCCAGGGATGGAGACTTTGTGTGCAGGGCTGCCCCTCGCTTCCTACGTTTGTTCCTGCCAATCAATGTCCCCACTTTGTTCCGTCTGTAAAAATGCTGTGTTCCTGTGCTTATTAATAGCTGGACGGTATAATTACATGAGGAAGAGCTTTGAACAAAATGGCCGCCCCAAACAAAAACACAGTGGCAGATTGAGTGTGGATTATTTGAGAGTACAGTCTGACCCTGTTTAAACCCATTGAAGGAAGACTGGCCATGTAGAAATCTCTGCTTCAACTATTCTGCTGATAGAATGGGATAGTGGGATCATTGGTCCCACCTCTACCTAAAAAAGAATGGGACTGACAGCGGCAAACATGCAATGTTTTATTTATTTTTATTTTTACAGTCAAATCACCTTTAAATAAAGTAAAAACAAATGATTGAGTTTATTTGGCCAAAATTGCACAGTTGACCCTATCGCTCTCATTCATTTTTAGCTAGCGGTGGCTAAAGTTACCTGAAGTTTGCAGTGTATTACAGTTTCTCCTGGCCCATAGACTACTTTCAGGGTAAGAACCATTTCACATAAATGCTGAACTTCCCCTTTAATTCAATTGTCCCCACCCCCCCAATTTCATGTCAGATTCTGCATGAATGCACTTGAAGCTTGCTCCTTACCTCAGCTACCCTTAATACTAAAAGCAAAGACTTGTGCATGTATTCATTTGATTTAAATAATATATATAGGGTACCAGTCAAAAGTTTGGACACACACACCCATGTATTTTTAGTATTTTCTACATTATAGAATAATACTGAGGACATCAACACTATGAAATAACACATACGGAATAATGTCGTAAACATTTTTTTTTAACATATCAAAATATGTTTGAGATTTGAGATTCTTCAAAGTAGCCACCCTTTACCTTGATGACAGCTTTGCACACTCTTGGCATTCTCTCAACCAGTTTCATGAGGTAATCACCTGGAGTGCATATCAATTAACAGGTGTGCCTTATTAAAAGTTAATTTGTGGAATTTCTTTCCTTCTTAATGCATTTGAGCCAATCAGTTGTGTTGTGACAAGGTAGGGGTGGTAAACATCAGATAGCCCTATTTGGTAAAATACCAGGTCTATATTAAGGCAAGAACAGCTCAAATGAGCAAAGAGAAATGAACGTCCATCATTACTTTAATGCATGAAGGTCAGTCAATTCGGAAAATTTTAAGAACTGTCAAGTGCAGTCGCAAAAACCATCAAGCGCTATGATGAAACTGTCTCTCATGAGGACTGCCACAGAAAGGAAGACCCAGAGTTACCTCTGCTACAGAAGAAAAGTCCATTTGAAAAATTTCAGCCCAAATAAATGCTTTACAGAGTTCAAGTAACAGACACATCTTAACATCAACTATTCAGAGGAGACTGAGGCCGTTATGGTAAATATGCTGCAAAGAAACCACTACTAAGAAGGAGAGCAATGGACATTAGACTGCTGGAAATCTGTCCTTTGGTCTTCTGGGTCCAAATTTGAGAATTTTTTTTTTCAGACGCAGAGTAGGTGAACGAGTTTGCGCTTAGTGGGACAATCATTTGTTTTTCAACAGCAAAATTAATGACCCAACAGCTGTTTCCTATCTCTCCCTATACTGTACACACAGGGTCAGGTGAGGTTGGTCAGCAGCCGGCTTTAAGTCAACATTCTCAGTGTAGAATCAACACTAACTTTAACCTTCATCCATAAACCCGTAGAACCATATTTACTCAAAACACCATAAAAAGACAAAGAAATACTACTGTATATAAATACTACAGCATATTGATCCATTCAATTTATGTCACTAAAAGGCAAAAATATTGTGTTGGCAAATGTCCAGAGACATTCACTAGGCCTCTACCTCTAGGCCCTAATCTACTATGGTAGTTACTCCACATGTTCCTCTGATAAGCTACTGTAGGTGGAATATATCAACTCCTCTCAGATCTAAACATGTGCCTCGGGACAAGAGGCCAGATGTTGTTTCAGGACAGTGCCAGAGAGTTCAGTGGTGTTTTATCTGTCCCCTTAGTTAGATTTCATTACAGGAAACTCATCTGCCAAGGAGATGAAAAGTAGCAATTTCATCTGCAATAGTTGTATTTTTCTCGAAACGCTAAGCTCAGTTGCAAACTGACGAACCTCTTAAATAATATGTGGCAAGAGTAGGTAGGCAGACTTAATTGACTGGTATTTTAAATAATAAGTATAACGAATGTGAGTGCTACTGTTGTCATAGATAGCAATTTATTCACTTAGCCAGCCCTCACACATCAGAAACTTGTGATTTCAATTAGCACTGTAGAGAATTGCTAACATCGATGATCTATTTTTAGATACAAGATTTTAGTAGTTTGATTTTGTCAGCATCTCTGACGTACAACTCTTGGCTGCAGAGAGGGGAGTGCAGAGAGTGCAAGGTATTTGTTGTGGGATAAAAATATGTTGGCACAGAGCTGAAAAAGTGTTTGGTTGACTTCTGCACATAGTACCGACCACATTTTGTATGCCCTAGTAAAGTATTTATTTCATGAATATGTAATCTTATACACTATGATATCGGTCTCCCAAAAGTATTTTTCTGTACAGGTTTATAGAAAGCTCACAACTTGCCAGCCTGTTTATATTTCTGTCTGTCTGTCTGTCCTTCTGTCTTAACTCTGTGTTTGTCTGTCTTGTGTACGATTCAGTATCGGTAAAACCTTCCTGGTTCCATTCCTCTAAGTCCAAAGTGTCTTGTGTACGATTCACTATCTTTAATACCTCCCTGACACCAGTCCTCTAAATCTCAAGTGTCTTGTGTACGATTCAGTATCTTTAATACCTCCCTGACACCAGTCCTCTAAATCTCAAGTGTCTTGTGTACGATTCAGTATCTTTAATACCTCCCTGACACCAGTCCTCTAAATCTCAGGTGTCTTGTTGTATGTTTCAGTATCTTTAATACCTCCCTGACACCAGTCCTCTAAATCTCAAGTGTCTTGTTGTATGTTTCGGTACTGGAAATACCTCCCTGATGCCAGTCCTCTAAATCTCAAGTGTCTTGTGTACGATTCAGTATCTTTAATACCTCCCTGACACCAGTCCTCTAAATCTCAGGTGTCTTGTGTACGATTCACTATCTTTAATACCTCCCTGACACCAGTCCTCTAAATCTCAGGTGTCTTGTTGTATGTTTCAGTACTGGAAATACCTCCCTGACACCAGTCCTCTAAATCTCAAGTGTCTTGTGTACGATTCACTATCTTTAATACCTCCCTGACACCAGTCCTCTAAATCTCAAGTGTCTTGTGTACGATTCAGTATCTTTAATACCTCCCTGACACCAGTCCTCTAAATCTCAAGTGTCTTGTGTACGATTCACTATCTTTAATAACTCCCTGACGCCAGTCCTCTAAATCTCAAGTGTCTTGTGTGCGATTCACTATCTTTAATACCTCCCTGACACCAGTCCTCTAAATCTCAGGTGTCTTGTGTACGATTCACTATCTTTAATACCTCCCTGACACAAGTCCTCTAAATCTCAAGTGTCTTGTTGTATGTTTCAGTATCTTTAATACCTCCCTGACACCAGTCCTCTAAATCTCAAGTGTCTTGTTGTATGTTTCAGTACTGGAAATACCTCCCTGACACCAGTCCTCTAAATCTCAAGTGTCTTGTGTACGATTCAGTATCTTTAATACCTCCCTGACGCCAGTCCTCTAAATCTCAAGTGTCTTGTGTGCGATTCAGTATCTTTAATACCTCCCTGACACAAGTCCTCTAAATCTCAAGTGTCTTGTGTACGATTCAGTATCTTTAATACCTCCCTGACAGCAGTCCTCTAAATCTCAAGTGTCTTGTGTACGATTCACTATCTTTAATACCTCCCTGACACCAGTCCTCTAAATCTCAAGTGTCTTGTGTACGATTCACTATCTTTAATACCTCCCTGACACCAGTCCTCTAAATCTCAAGTGTCTTGTGTACGATTCACTATCTTTAATACCTCCCTGACACCAGTCCTCTAAATCTCAAGTGTCTTGTGTACGATTCACTATCTTTAATACCTCCCTGACAGCAGTCCTCTAAATCTCAAGTGTCTTGTGTACGATTCACTATCTTTAATACCTCCCTGACACCAGTCCTCTACATCTCAAGTGTCTTGTGTACGATTCACTATCTTTAATACCTCCCTGACACCAGTCCTCTACATCTCAAGTGTCTTGTGTACGATTCACTATCTTTAATACCTCCCTGACACCAGTCCTCTAAATCTCAAGTGTCTTGTGTACGATTCACTATCTTTAATACCTCCCTGACACCAGTCCTCTAAACATCTCAAGTGTCTTGTGTACGATTCACTATCTTTAATACCTCCCTGACGCCAGTCCTCTAAATCTCAAGTGTCTTGTGTACGATTCAGTATCTTTAATACCTCCCTGACAGCAGTCCTCTAAATCTCAAGTGTCTTGTGTACGATTCACTATCTTTAATACCTCCCTGACAGCAGTCCTCTAAATCTCAAGTGTCTTGTGTACGATTCACTATCTTTAATAACTCCCTGACACCAGTCCTCTAAATCTCAAGTGTCTTGTGTACGATTCACTATCTTTAATACCTCCCTGACACCAGTCCTCTAAATCTCAAGTGTCTTGTGTACGATTCAGTATCTTTAATACCTCCCTTACGCCAGTCCTCTAAATCTCAAGTGTCTTGTGTACGATTCAGTATCTTTAATACCTTCTTGTCTCTACTCCTCTGTCCCAAGTGGTTAATTAGGAAGATTAGCCTCCAAGGTCTAAATCGTGGATGACGATGGAGTCAGAAAGTCATATTCTCCATGATATGAGCATACCCTGCTATAAACTAGAGAGGAGGTGAAGATATAGCAGTAAGGTCATATCTAGCTCAACCACAATGACCTGTATCTTTGTTTGTACGTCACAGTGAATTGCTGACACACATTGACCTACTATTCCTCTTCTCTGTGAAGCATCACACAGTTTATTGCTGAAACAAATTGACCTACTATTCCTCTTCTCTGTGAAGCATCACACAGTGAATTGCTGAAACACACTGACCTACTATTCCTCTTCTCTGTGAAGCATCACGCAGTGAATTGCTGAAACACATTGACCTACTATTCCTCTTCTCTGTGAAGCATCACACAGTGAATTGCTGAAACACATTGACCTACTATTCCCCTTCTCTGTGAAGCATCACGCAGTGAATTGCTGAAACACATTGACCTACTATTCCTCTTATCTATGAAGCATCACACAGTGAATTGCTGAAACACATTGACCTACTATTCCTCTTCTCTGTGAAGCATCACACAGTGAATTGCTGAAACACATTGACCTACTATTCCTCTTCTCTGTGAAGCATCACACAGTGAATTGCTGAAACACATTGACCTACTATTCCTCTTCTCTGTGAAGCATCACAACGTTTATTGCTGAAACACATTGACCTACTATTCCCCTTCTCTGTGAACCATCACACAGTGAATTGCTGACACACATTGACCTACTATTCCTCTTCTCTGTAAAGCATCACACAGTGAATTGCTGAAACACATTGACCTACTATTCCCCTTCTCTGTGAAGCATCACACAGTGAATTGCTGAAACACATTGACCTACTATTCCCCTTCTCTGTGAAGCATCACACAGTGAATTGCTGACACACATTGACCTACTATTCCTCTTATCTGTGAAGCATCACACAGATGCACAGAGTAGGTCAGACCCACATGTTAGTAGATAAGAGTATGATGCATTCACATCGTCTACCCAGTATTCTGCTTTGTAATTTAGCAACACTTAACCAGTACCATATGGTAAAAGACTAACACACAAGACCAAACCAGAAGCATTTAATAGGAGAGCAACAACCAAAACCAAACCAGAAACATACAGTAGGAGAGCAACAACCAAGACCAAACCAGAAACATACAGTAGGAGAGCAACAACCAAAACCAAACCAGAAACATACAGTAGGAGAGCAACAACCAAGACCAAACCAGAAACATACAGTAGGAGAGCAACAACCAAGACCAAACCAGAAACATACAGTAGGAGAGCAACAACCAAGACCAAACCAGAAACATACAGTAGGAGAGCAACAACCAAGACCAAACCAGAAACATAGAGTAGGAGAGCAACAACCAAGACCCAAACAGAAACATACAGTAGGAGAGCAACAACCAAGACCAAACCAGAAACATGCAGTAGGAGAGCAACAACCAAGACATACAGACACATACAGTAGGAGAGCAACAACCAAGACCATACAGAAACATGTAGTAGGAGAGCCACAACCAAGACCAAACCAGAAACATACAGTAGGAGAGCAACAACCAAGACCAAACAGAAACATACAGTAGGAGAGCAACAACCAAGACCAAACCAGAAACATACAGTAGGAGAGCAACAACCAAGACTAAACCAGACACATACAGTAGGAGAGCAACAACCAAGACCAAACCAGAAACATACAGTAGGAGAGCAACAACCAATATCAAACAGAAACATACAGTAGGAGAGCCACAACCAAGACCAAACCAGAAACATACAGTAGGAGAGCAACAACCAAGACCAAACCAGAAACATACAGTAGGAGAGCAACAACCAAGACCAAACCAGAAACATACAGTAGGAGAGCCACAACCAAGACCAAACCAGAAACATACAGCAGGAGGACAACAACCAAGACCATGCAGACACATACAGTAGGAGAGCAACAACAAGACCAAACCAGAAACATACAGTAGGAGAGCAACAACCAAGACCATACAGAAACATACAGTAGGAGAGCAACAACCAAGACCAAACCAGAAACACACAGTAGGAGAGCAACAACCAAGACCAAACCAGAAACATACAGTAAGAGAGCAACAACCAAGACCAAACCAGAAACATACAGTAGGAGAGCAACAACCAAGACCAAACCAGAAACACACAGTAGGAGAGCCACAACCAAGATCAAACCAGAAACATACAGTAGGAGAGCTACAACCAAGACCAAACCAGAAACATACAGTGGGAGAGCAACAACCAAGACCAAACCAGAAACATACAGTAGGAGAGCAACGACCAAGATCAAACAGAAACATACAGTAGGAGAGCAACAACCAAGACCAAACCAGAAGCATACAGTAGAAGAGCAACAACCAAGACCAAACCAGAAACATACAGTAGGAGAGCAACAACCAAGACCAAACCAGAAACACACAGTAGGAGAGCCACAACCAAGATCAAACCAGAAACATACAGTAGGAGAGCAACAACCAAGACCAAACCAGAAACATACAGCGGGAGAGCAACAACCAAGACCAAACCAGAAACATACAGTAGGAGAGCAACAACCAAGATCAAACAGAAACATACAGTAGGAGAGCAACAACCAAGACCAAACCAGAAACATACAGTAGAAGAGCAACAACCAAGACCAAACCAGAAACATACAGTAGGAGAGCAACAACCAAGATCAAACAGAAACATACAGTAGGAGAGCAACAACCAAGACCAAACCAGAAACATACAGTAGGAGAGCAACAATCAAGACCAAACCAGAAACATACAGTAGGAGAGCAACAACCAAGACCAAACCAGAAACATACAGTAGGAGAGCAACAACCAAGACCATACAGACACATAGAGTAGGAGAGCAACAACCAAGACCATACAGAAACATACAGTAGGAGAGCCATGTTCTTCTCTCTCTCTCTCTCTCTCTCTCTCTCTCTCAATGTAAGGGCTTTATTGGCATGGGAAACATATGTCAACATTGACAAAGCAAGTGAAGTAGATAATCAACAGAAGTGAAATAAACAATCAAACATTAACATTAAACATTACATTCAAAAAAGTTCCAAAAGAATAAAGACATTTCAAATGTCATATTATGTCTTTATACAGTGGTGCAATGATGTCAAATAGTACGAAGAACAAAAGGGAAAATAAATATAGTTTGTATTTACAATGGTGTTTGTTACTCACTGGTTGCCCTTCTTGTGGCAACAGGTCACAAATATTGCTGCTGTGATTGTACGTCGTATTTCACCCAATATACTGTGTATGGGAATTTATCAAAATTGGATTGTTTTCAAATGCTTTGTGAGTCTGTGGAATCTGAGGGAAATATGAGTTTCTAATATGGTCATACATTTGGCAGGAGGTTAATAAGTGCAGCTCAGTTTCTACCTCATTTTCTGGTTAATGTGCACATAGCTTGTCTTCTCTTGAGAGCCTGGTCGGCGGTCTTTCTCAATAGCAAGGCTATGCTCACTGAGTCTGTATATAGTAAAACATTTTCTTAATGTTGGGTCAGTCACAGTGGTCAAATATTCTGCCACTGTGTACTCTCTGTTTAGGGCCAAATAGCATTCTAGTTTGCTCTGTTTTTCTGTATATTCTTTCCAATGTGTCAAGTAATTATCTTTTTGTTTTCTCATGATTTGATTTGGTCAAATTGCGTTGCTGTCCTGGGGCTCTATGGGGTCTGTCTGTGTTTGTGAACAGAGCCACAGGACCAGCTTGTTTAGGGGGCTCTTCTCCAGATTAATTTCCCTGTAGGTGATGGCTTTGTTGTGAAAGGTTTGGAAATCGCTTTAGGTGGATGTGGAATTTAACAGCTCTTTTCTGGATTTTGATAATTTCTCCATCTGTCTCCCTCTCTCTCTGTGTCTCCCTCTCTCTCTGTGTATCCCTCTCTCTTTGTCTCCCTCTTTCTCTGTGTGTCTGTCTCCCCCTCTCTCCGTCTCCCTCTCTCTCTGTGTCTCCCTCTCTCTCTGTCTCCCTCTCTCTCTCTGTGTCTCCCTCTCTCTCTCTGTGTCTCCCTCTCTCTCTGGGTCTCCCACTCTCTGTCTCTCCCTCTCTCTGTGTATCCCTCTCTCTCTGTCTCCCTCTCTCTTTGTCTATTTCTCCATCTGTCTCCCTCTCTCTTTGTCTGTCTCCCTCTCTCTCTCTGTGTGTGTCTGTCTCCCTCTCTCTCTCTCTGTGTGTCTGTCTCCCTCTCTCTCTCTCTGTGTGTCTGTCTCCCTCTCTCTCTCTCTCTCTCTCTCTCTCTCTGTGTCTGTCTCCCTCTCTACAACTCAGCTGTGTCTGTCTCCCTCTCTCTCTCTCTCTCTCTCTCTCTCTCTCTCTCTGTGTCTGTCTCCCTCTCTCTCTCTCTGTGTGTCTGTCTCCCCCTCTCTCTCTCTCTGTGTCTGTCTCCCTCTCTCTCTCTCTCTCTGTGTGTCTGTCTCCATCTCTCTCTCTCTCTGTGTGTGTCTGTCTCTCTCTCTCTCTCTCTGTTTCTGTCTCTCTCTCTCTCTCTCTCTCTCTCTGTGTCTGTCTCCCTCTCTCTCTGTGTGTGTGTCTGTCTCCCTCTCTCTCTCTGTGTGTCTGTCTCCCTCTCTCTCTGTCTCCCTCTCTCTCTGTGTCTCCCTCTCTCGTTGTCTATTTCTCCATCTGTCTCCCTCTCTCTTCATCTGTATCCCTCTCCCTCTCTCTTTGTCTGTCTCCCTCTCTCTCTCTCTCTGTGTCTGTCTCCCTCAAATATCTCTCTCTGCTGTGTCTGTCATGCCAGGCTTCTCTCTCTCTCTCTGTGTGTCTGTCTGCCAGGCTCAAATATCTCTCTCTGTGTGTCTGTCTCTCTCTCTCTCTCTCTCGCTGTTTCTGTCTCTCTCTCTCTCTCTCTGTGTCTGTCTCCCCCTCTCTCTCTCTGTGTGTCTGTCTCCCTCTCTCTCTGTGTGTCTGTCTCCCTCTCTCTCTTTCTCCCTCTCTCTCTGTGTCTCCCTCTCTCTTTGTCAATTTCTCCATCTGTATCCCTCTCCCTCTCTCTTTGTCTGTCTCCCTCTCTCTCTCTCTGTGTTTCTGTCTCCCTCTCTCTCTCTATGTGTGTCTGTCTCCCTCTCTCTCTCTCTCTCTCTCTCTGTCTGTGTCTGTCTCCCTCTCTGTCTCCATCTCTCTCTTCGTCTCCCTCTCTCCATTCGTCTCCCTCTCTCTCTGTGTCTATCTCGCTCTCTGTGTCTGTCACAACCAAGATAGTATGAAAATACATGATCCCAAAGTAAAACACTGAACATTACACCCAAACACCCAACTACAAATATTTTATGGAATAGTTCTCAAAAGCAATTGTACACGAGAGGGCATGTGTTGTGCCTGTTTTAGCATGGCTGTGCTGCGGTCATAGATACAAGGCAAAGACCTATAACCCTACAAAGGATTATCAACATACAACAAATTTATGACAATTTTCATGAAACTTTATTTTGATAAATGTATTTATACTATATCATCCTTCCACGAGGACATCCTGACACACATCTAGGGTTGCTTGCCAAGCATGTTTGCTGTTCCTTCTATTGGACGGGAAATCATGTGTTTAATAAAAGCTTTATTGCTTTTCGCTTGTCGTTTTCCATGGTATCAAGAACAGCGTAGTGATACTTAAAATAGAACATTAAACAAGTACTTCTGCGTCATACCCGTGGAAAATTGTATTAGCAGGAAAGCTTAGAACGTGTCTCAACCAATCAAAATGCTTGTTTTGATCAACCCGTTGTAGAATCAATAGAATGTCAGGCGTTGGAACTCAAATAACTCCACTAAATCTACATTAAATAAAGTATTACACCCTTCCATCAAAGCGGTATTGTAATAAATTCATACCAGCCGGACATGCTTCTCCTGATTCAATTCATTCTATTTGTTTTCTGTATTTTGAGCTGTTAAAAGCTATACATATTCCAACTACTAGTTTGTAACCCTGGTAATTACACCATTATCACAGCAGGCATTAGATGAAACGTGGGCCTGGGTCGGTTCTGTAATGTAGCCTCTGATTGATTCACAGAAAAGCTGTCTGGGTCTTTGACCAGAGGATTCAATCAGAGCAATTTCAAACATATCCTGACATTACTGCTCTCTCCACTCTCTGATGGAGTCTGTGATTAGGGCAATGGTTGATTCCAGGCTCCCTGTGTGCCTAATGTGGTAAATGGTATTTTAAGAATCTTTCCTGCACATTTTATCCCACTGATGGAAATTGGAAAGGCAAGTGCACCAGAATGGTTGAGAAGACTGGAAGGAAATCGAGATTAGTCCAGTTGTGAGGAGGTCTTACATGCCTTTCTCTAACATGTGTTTGTTCAGATCCCTTTCAGCAGTAGACACTAGAGGTCGACGGCTGATGATTTTTCAACGCCGATACCGATACCAATTATTGGAGGACCAAAAATGCCGATATCGATTAATCGGCCGATTTAAAAAATATATATATTTGTAATAATGACAATTCCAACAATACTGAATTAACACTTATTTTAACTTAATATAATACATCAATAAAATCAATTTAGCCCCAAGTAGATAATGAAACATGTTCAATTTGGTTTAAATAATGCAAAAACAAAGTGTTGGAGAAGAACGTAAAAGTGCAATATGTGCCATGTAAGAAAGTTAACGTTTCAGTTCCTTGCTCAGAACATAAGAACATATGAAAGCTGGTGGTTCCTTTTAACATGAGTCTTCAATATTCCCAGGTAAGAAGTTTTAGGTTGTAGTTATTATGGGACTATTTCACTCTATACCATTTTTGTATTTCATTAACTTTTGACTATTGGATGTTCTTATAGGCACTTTAGGATTGCCAGTGTAACAGTATAGCTTCCGTCCCACTCCTCGCTCCTCCCTGGGCTCGAACCAGCAACACAACGACAACAGCCACCTCATCGAAGCAGCATTACCCATGCAGAGCAAGGGAAACAACCACCCCAAGGCTCAGAGGGAGTGAAGTTTGAAATGCTATTAGTGCGCGCTAACTAGCCAGCCATTTCTTTCGGTCACACCAGCCTCATCTTGGGAGTTGATATGCTTGAAGTCATAAACAGCACAATGCTTGAAGCACAACAAAGAGCTGCTGGCAAAACGCACAAAAGTGCTGTTCGAATTAATGTTTACAGCCTGCTTCTGCCTACCACCGCTCAGTCAGATACTTAAATACTTGTATGCTTATATGCTCAGTCAGATGATATGCAACACAGGACACGCTAGATAATATCTAGTAATATCATCAACCATGTGTAGTTAACTAGGGATTATGATTGATTGTTTTTTATAAGATAAGTTTAATGCTAGCTAGCAACTTACCTTGGCTTACTGCATTTGCGTAACAAGCAGCCTCCTTGTGGAGTGCAAGAGAGGCAGGTAGTTATTGCGTTGGACTAGTTAACTGTAAGGTTGCAAGATTGAATCCCCCGAGCTGACAAGGTGAAAATCTGTCTTTCTGCCCCTGAACGAGGCAGTTAACCCACCGTTCCTAGGCCGTCATTGAAAATAAGAATGTGTATTTAACTGACTTGCCAAGTTAAATAAAGATTAAATAAAGGTGTAAAAAAATAATAATCGGCAAATCGGAGCCCAAAATACCGATTTCCGATTGTTATGAAAACTTGAAATCAGCCCTAATTAATCGGCCATTCCGATTAATCGGTCGACCACTAGTAGACACTCTTCCTGGGCTGCACACAAATCACCATAAAGGGTAATTATACACAATAACAGCATCAACATTATAGAGACAGTAAGACACCATCTATTATTGACATTCTTACATCACCTTTATTATGTCATTCTTAAATCACCTTTATTTTTTCATTCTTACAGCACCTTTAATATATCATTCTAACATCACCTTGATTATGTCATTATTAAATCACCTTTATTATGTAATAATTACAGGACCTTTATTACGTCATTCCTACAGCACCTTTATTATGTGATTATTAAATCACCTTTATTATGTCATTCTTACACCACCTTTATTATGTCATTATTAAATCACCTGTATTATATCATTCTCAAATCACCTTTATTATGTCATTCTTACATAACCTTTATTATGTCATTATTAAATTATCTTTATTATGTCATTCTTACAGCACCTTTAATATGTCATTATTAAATTACCTTTATTATGTCATTCTTACATCACCTTTATTATGTCATTCTTAAATCACCTTTTTTATGTCATTATTAAATCACCTTTATTATGTCATTCTTACAGCACCTTTATTATGTCATTCTTAAATCACCTTAAATCGACTTCCATGCTGATGTAGTCTGTTGCTAATTACTGTAGCTATCGGGGAGAAGTTAAATTCCTCTACTTGGCTTCAAGCTCAACTCAATTGTAGTTGGATGCCAGTTTGGATGCCTGTTTGTGCCATGAACTATGCAACTAAATTCTCCTTAGTCTAGTTTACATGCTTTTGGTATTGTCGTATGTTTGCTTGCATTGTGCGTTTATTGGGCTGGAATCTGCAGAAGCCCCATTAAGTGTTTGGAGGTGAATTCCTGCTGAATGTCTGGGAGAGCTGGTCATCCACAGTGAGGTGTATTGTTCCCCTCTCCCTCTATTAAACAACCAGGCATTAAGCGGTTTCCTCATGTCTCGTTAGTGCAGGAAACAGACAAACAGACTCCAGGTGTGCGTTCAGTTGGGTTCAATGTTTGCTATATTTTGTGACGGTTTGTACTGAATGACACGTTTCCCCAAAACGATGTTCACTGTTCTTCAAAAGCCTTTGAAGTATGCTTTCTCCCGTTTGGTGGGTATGGCGAGGTGTGGCCGGATCATTATGGGTCTCACAATTTGAAATCTCAAGTCGTGCAGCACACCATACACAGTCACCCTCTGGGCCACCATAATCACAGTACCGTTTCCATTGAATGAAACATTGCACAACGTTCTGTCTTACTGAACACCTGCCCTGCCAGCCCTGCCAGCACCCACCAAAGCATTCAGAGAGAAATCCAATTCATCTTCCAAATGTGCCAAATGCAAAGCAGGTGACATCAGACTTCTTCAGTTTTCACCTGTGGGTTCTATGTCAGTTTGCTGCCAATCAATATGTGAACCACTCAAGTGTGGACTAATGACTAACTCTTACAGTGTGTAAAGCAGATTTTAAATGACCACAAAAGCTTAGTACAGATGTAGAATCTTAATTTCAGACAGTTTGCTACAGCATGAAAATAATCCAGTGTCATTTATCATGTGGATTATAATTAATGGACATTTTTCTAGTAGTTGTAACATTTTTCTTAAGGGAAAATCAAGTCTGAAATTTCAAAGAGGAAATTACAAACTTCAGAAGCCATTCTAAACCTCAAATACAGTACAGGCTTTGCATTTCCTCTATTGCAGGGACGTTCTCCTGCAACAGGGTGATTACATTAACATCCTACCTATCTAGTTCCTTTTATACAAAATTAGTTCATTGACGAATAGAAGATTCACCATCAAACCTGGATTTATTTCCTATTTTTTCCTATGCTGTGCAGCATGGTTGTGCAAAGAAATTCCATTCAATTTGAGCTACGAAGGCTTCGGGAAAGCTAGCCCTGCTCACTTAATTTCCAAGTGTTAAGGCCCAAGTGTTAAGGCCCAAGTGTTAAGGCCCAAGTCGACTCCGTTGCAATAACGGGAAGACGGATCATTAGCTGAACATGTCAATGCATGCCACATCACAACTTCAATAACAAATGCCTACTTAATAATGAACAAATGCCTCTTCAGTAATCAGCTAATGGCTCTGGTTATAAATGATAAATAAATGTAGGGATGTAGAGCTTTCTCCTTTATCCCTTCATTTAACTAATTCAATCGCTTTATTTTATAATACTGGTTTCCTTGCTATATCAAATAAATCGAGGGTTTAAGTTGTGCAGTGAGTTTTATTTTTCATGCCAGCTCATAATCTGGATGTTGGGACAATGTCCACGATATCCATTAATGTCAGGAACTCGATGGTGGGACATTTGTCCATGATATCGGTTCGCCGCAAGAATCTCAATGTTGCCACATTTGTCCACGATATGAAATCACTGACTGCAAGCATCTCTTAGAAAAAAGGGTTCTTCAGCTGTCCCCATAGGAGAATCCTTTTTGGTTCCAGGTAGAACTATTTTGGGTTCCATGTAGGAAAGCGATCTACATATAACTCAGAAGGGTTTTAACTGGAAGCAAAAAGGGTTATTCAATGGTTTCTCCTATGGAGACAATCGTAGAACCCTTTAGGTTCTAGATAGCACATTTTGTTCTAAAAGTGTAATACATCACTGGTGGAAGCTTGGCCATAGGCATGTGCCTCCTTGCCGGTTTAGACATTGAGTGAGATCTTCCATCAGAGCAACCCAAATGCAGGCTTTCTATACTTGGTGGGAGGTGCCAATTCCAGCATTCTGATTGGTACTTGCACACAACCACACCTGATGCTTCTCTACCGTGAGTAGGCTCACACCTGAGGCTGTTTTCCTTGAGTAGCTGTAACGGTTTTCTTCCTGGGAAGGAGAGGAGGACCAAAATGCAGCGTGCTTATTGTTAAGCATCTTTAATACAGACGAAAACGTAAACACTATACAAATACAAAATAAGAAAACGTGGCAAAACCGAAACAGTCCTAACTGGTGCAGAGAACACAGAGACAGGAAACAATCACCCACAAGATACCTAAAGAATATGGCTGCCTAAATGTGGTTCCCAATCAGAGACAACGATAAACACCTGCCTCTGATTGAGAATCACTCCAGGCAACCATAGACTTACCTAGAACACTCAACTGAACACAACCCCATAGGCTACAAAAACCCTAGATAAGACAAAACACATAAATCACCCATGTCACACCCTGGCCTAACCAAAATAATAAAGAAACCACAGAATACTAAGGCCAGGGCGTGACAGGTACCCCCAAGTAGAACATCAAGGTTCTGTTTCCCTGCTCAGATGTTGCATGCATCAACCAATGGCTACGTGCCACGACACCATCTGTGCCAAGTTCAAAACACGTGAATGCATACAACTGGTATTTACAACTGAACAACTGGTAAATTCCCACCTCCCACTTGGTTACGAATGCAACATAACACCAAGCCATAAACATAAGAAGCAAGGTCAATAGGAAGACCAAGATGCTAGACTCTAGTTGACTAAGTCTAATTCTGAAAGGGGTCAGATGGTAGGAAATATTAAAGTCACACTTCCTGCTTTGATGAGGACGGGGGAAAGAGATGGAAATGGAAGATGGAATAATGGCTGTTCTGTTGTCCTCTCTGTCAGCCCACTTTTCATGAAAACATGATGGAAATGGAAGATGGAATAATGGCTGCTGTGTCACCCCACGTTTTCACATCTGTTCCTTTGTAAGCATGGAGTCACAGCGCTGATGGTGAAATGACCTGTTAGCAGTTAGCCCCCACTGCTACGTCTTACTGGCCGTCATAGTGACCACCTAGCTGTGTCTGTCGGACCAATCTGATGCACCAGACCAGCCACGACAATGACAGTGTTCAGAAAGTAGTGTTTTAGGGCACAGCTTGACACTAATACAAAACGAAGAATGGAAGTAGAAAATGTAATGCGAATGTTCTTGGTGAGAAAGTAGGCCGACCACTTCCTCTAACTACTCAGGTTTTCTTGGAATGTGATAAGTGTTAGCGCTGTGCCTCTGGCTTGGTTATTATTGAGAACATTAGTTATTATATGGAGACCTTACTGTGACCGTGGGACAGGATTCCTGTTATATAAGGACAAGACCATGGGACAGGATCCCTGTGAAGACACTGTAAGGACATGGACGTGTAATCACCAGCAGACATGTCAGAGGCATTAGGACACCCTTTAAGGCATGTCTGTCTGACTAACCAGCTGCACCAGACCAGCCACGATGGTGACGGGCTTCAGAAAGGAGGGTTTTAGGGCACAGCTTGATACAAAGAAACTTGAATCAAAAACAGAAAGTAAAAAAAGGTAAGGTCATGTTAGTAGATAATGTGTGTGTTTCTTGTTAGAAAAGTAGGCCAAAGCCTTCCTCACTCAGATTTCCTTGGGATATAATTTAAGCGCAATGGCTCTGTCTGAGATCACTGACCATTTATTGTGCGGACCTGAGACAATGGGACACGGACAGGATTCCACTAAGGACATTATAAGGACACTAGGGTGCACAAGTGCCAGCAGACATGGCTTTATCATCACACTAAAGGGCTTTACTTCAACAGGTGGACATGTACCTTATACAGTGGCAGCCATTGGAAACGCTTAGATGTCATAGCATGTGAGGTTATTTTGGGAGACCCTTTAAGGAAGGTCTAATGTTCTGTTGGCCATTAGCTGTATGGAATGTTTGTGTGCATTCCTCAGAGGAAAACAGGAACCGTCATGTACTTAGGCCAGGATTCAAATCGAGCCTGTGTTGTAGCACACAGTTAAAGGTCATTTCCGATTCAACCGACATCTGCAGCGTTTACCATGAATACCATCACTGCTGACACAGGAATGTTGCCTTTAAAAAGGTCTAAGGGCCCAGGGCTGGGTTTCTACTAGGCTGACATAGGGAATTCTTTTAAGATGGTCATACCAAGTATCATTTAGCTATTTGATTTGGACTTTTAGGACCTCTGTAAGTATGAAAACAAATATTTGATTAGACATTGAATTTGGCCTTACTGCTATTAGCCCACAAAAACACATTGAATAACAGCAGTTCTGTAAGGTTATACATGTATATGGTGTTGCCTACATAGATAACGCATGCAGACACGTGCACAAACACACACATACAATCACATGTGTCAGATAGCTACGCACGCACACACACATAGACACTTCACACACAGACACACCCCAGTTAATGATGCGATAGAAGTGAGTCAAATTACCAAATCGCCTTCTAGTGGCCTCATGGGTGGAATGTTTCATAATTTCATAATTAATAAACATATTTGTTTAAAGTGCGAAAATATGGTGTTTCTGTGTCAAATGGTTTTGTTATATTTCAGTTTTCTGTGATGTTTATAAAGTGTAATGTTGGGATGCAAACTCAAAATTAAATACACTATATATAAATGTATGCGAACACCCCTTCAAATTAGTGGATTCGGCTATTTCAGCCACACCTGTTGCTGACAGGTGTATAAAATCGAGCACACAGCCATGCAATCTCCAGAGACAAACGTTGGCAGTAGAAAGGCCTTACTGAAGAGCTCAGTGACATTCAACGTGGCACCATCATCAGATGTCACCTTTCCAGCAAGTCAGTTCATCAAATTTCTGCCCTGCTAGAGCTGCCCCGCTCAACTGTAAGTGCTGTTATTGTGAAGTGGAAATGTCTAGGAGCAACAACGGCTCAGCCGCGAAGTGGTAGGCCACACAAGCTCACAGAATGGGACAGCCGAGTGCTGAAACGGATAGCACGTAAAAATCATCTGTCTTCGGTTGCAACACTCACTGCCCAGTTCCAAACGGCCTCTGAAAGAAATGTCCACACAATAACTGCTCATTGGGAGATTCATGAAAGAGGTTTCCATGGCCCAGTAGCCGCACACAAGCCTAAGATCACCATATGCATTGCCAAGCGTAGTTGGAGGGGTATAAAGCTTGCCGCCATTGGACGCCGGAGCAGTGGAAATGCATTCTCCGGAGTTGTGAATCACGCTTTACCATCTGGCAGTCCGACGGATGAATCTGGGTTTGGCGGATGCCAGGAGAACGCTACCTGCCCCAATGCATAGTCCCAACTGTAAAGTTTGATGGAGGAGAAAGGCTGGTCTGGGGCTGTTATTAAAGGTTCAGGCCCCTTAGTTCCAGTGAAAGGAAATCTTAACATTACAGCATACAGTACAATGACATTCTAGGCCATTCTGTGCTTCGAAATTTGTGGCAACATTTTTGGGAAGGACCTTTCCTGTTTCAACATGACAATGCTCCCATGCACAAAGCGAGGTCCATACAGAAATGCTTTATCAAGATCGGTGTGAAAGAACCTGCCTGGCCTGCACAGAGCCCTGACCTCAACTCCATCGAACATCTTTGGGATGAATTGGAATGCCGACTGTGAGCCAGGCCTAATCACCCAACATCAGTGCCTGACCTCACTAATGCTCTTCAAATCAAATCAAATCAAATTGTGTTCGTCACATACACGTGTTTATCAGATGTTATTGCGAGTGTACTCTTGTGGCTGAATGGACACAGCAATGTTCCAACATCCACTGGAAAGCCTTCACAGAAGAGTGGAGGTTGTTATAGCAGCAAAGGGGGAACCAACTCCATATTAATGCCCATATTAATGCCCATGAACAAGCAAGTGTCCACATACATCTGGTAATGTAGTGTACATTTCAACTCTATATCTGACATGGTGCAGGTGTCCTATTTTTTTAAGCCCATAACCATGTGTGTGAGGAGTATACTTCTGTTTCAAAGTAGATTTATTTCAGACGACCAAGGAACACTCTGTGTGACCTTGATTTAGCCCACTGCAGTAAAAGGTTAACATGACCAGGAATACATTTGACAGATGAGTCACTTGTCTGGTTAATGCAGACCCGTAATTCCACTCATGACAATGTTGTTTCAGGGCACACAAGCTCCCATTGATGTGGCCGTCTGACTGCCTGTCAAGTATGTCTTATTGAGAGTGAATTTATCTGTATCCTTACTCAGTCTACTTAGTCTGTCTGATGTTGTCTTTAATCGTTGAAGCACACACATCACATCATGACATCATATAGGCACCATAAAGCATGATCAGTTATTTAGTTGACCCTGCTACCTTTCTATGAACTGGGCCACACAATGTGGGTCCCTGCCTGAATATGGCATCTGATACTCTTCCATGACCTGTAGCAATGTGAAATCTGCTGGGGAAGACGGAGGAAATACAAACGGTAAAGAATTTGGTCATGTGTCAAATATTTGCAGACAGTTGTACATGAGTGACTATCATGATGTTGGAAAAAGATAAGGAAGTTAAATGTCCCAATCGTGGTGGGAAGCAGGCACATGAATCCCCAGAATGCCCCGCAAGACGACAGGAAGAAAAAGCGACTCTTTCCGTCACCTTCGGAGTCTCTTTGTCTGTCTACTCCAGGTCACTGACTAAAACATGGTCCTCATCATGCTTCATTCTCCATGCATGCAATCTGACCTCTTCATAATAGCATACGGGTGGTTGTTGGTGTAGAGCCCTCAAACTCAACTCTGGACCTCAAAGCCAGTTCCATTTCATGTTTTCATTGTTCCCCTCTAATCAGGGACTGATTTAGACTTAGACAATTGATTATTAATGATAGAACAGAAAGCCAGCAGTCTCCAGACCTCGCAGGTGAAGGATTATGTACACCTGGTTTAGAGGTTGAAACTCAGCTCTGGACAAAGGCAGACAGACAGACTCAAACACACATCCCCCAACACAGAGACCAAAGCAGGTTAGTCACTGTGTTCGACGAAGCCATCCAGACCAGATGTTTCAACGCTATCATCACCCAGCACCGCCACACTGCCGGGGCATGGCTCCGACAGTCACTGGCTTACTAGTGCTATTCCATGCCGTCCCTAGGAGGGGTGCGTAACTTGAGTGGGTTGAGTCACAGATGTGATCTTCCTGTCCGGTTTTGTGCCCTCTCAGGTTTGTGTGGTAGAGGAGATCTTTGTAGACTACACTCAGCCTTGTCTCAGGGTAGTAAGTTAGTGGTCTGTGATATTCCTCTATCGGTGTGGGGGCTGTGCTTTTGCAAAGTGGGCAGAGTTTTATCCTGCCTGGTTGGCCCTGTCCGGGGGTATCGTCAGACTGGGCCACAATGTCCCCCAACCCACCCCTGTCTCAGTCTCTATGCTGCATTAATCTATGTGACAGGGGCTAGGGTCAGTCTGTTATATCTGGTGTAATTCTCCTGTCTTATCTGGTGTCCTGTGTGAACTTAAGTATGCTCTCTCTAATTCTCTCTCTCCCTCCGCTCCCCTCCCAGAGGACCTGAGCTCTGGGACCATGCCTTAGGACTACCTGGCTTGATGACACCTGGCTGTCCCCAGTCCACCTGGTCATGCTGCTGCTCCAGTTTCAACTCTTCTGCCTGCGTCTAGGGACCTGTTCACCGGATGTGCTACCTTGTCCTGGAACTGCTGTTTTTGACTCTCTCTCTCTCTAACTCACCTGCTGTCTCTAACTCTGAATGCTCGGCTATGAAAAGCCAACTGACATTTACTCCTAAATTACTGACCTTTTTCAAACTCTACAACCACTGTGATTATTTGTTTTACCTTGCTGGTCATCTACGAACGTTTGAACAGCTTGAAGAACAATCTGGCCTTAAATGGCCATGTACTGTTATAATCTCCACCCGGCACAGCCAGAAGAGGACTGGTCACCCCTCAGAGCCTGGTTCCTCTCTATGTTTCTTCCTAGGTTCCTGCCTTTCTAGGGAGTTTTTCCTAGGCACCGTGCTTCTACATCTGCATTGCTTGATGTTTGGGGTTTTAGGCTGGGTTTCTGTACAATACTTTGTGACATCTGCTGATTTAAAAAGGGCTTTATGAATACATTTCATTGATTGCTTGATTGTGTTACTTGGCTTTGTATTTTTTTATTTTACCCTTATTTAACTAGGCAAGTCAGTTAAGAACAAATTCTTATTATACAATGATGGCCTACCAAGGCCAAACCCTCCCCTAACCCGAACAACACTGGGCCAATTGTGTACCACCCTATGGGACTCCCGATCACGGCTGGTTGTGATACAGCCAGGGATCCAACCAGGGTCTGTAGGGAGATCTCTAGCACTGAGATGCAGTGCCTTAGACCACTGCACCACTCGGGAGTACAGGGGAACATGTCCATGTTGAAACACTGTGATTAAAGTAAACAGACATTGATGTGGCAGAAGGCAGGTGGTTATCATGTCAACATGTTTAGGCTTGTGTTGTAATGAATTGTGAAACTGTTGTTCATTTTGTCTATATTTACCTTTCAAAAGGTTTCACCTTTCAATAAAGTCTATTCATATAACCAATGAATAATGCATTGACAAAGTTATTTTCCATTTGAACATGGCAGGATTTCCAGGTGAATGTCCTGTTGACTTCAGAACAGCAGGTTAGAAGTAGAACGGGGTCAGAGTGAATGGATGGGGGAGAGAAGTGTTATAATGCCCCCCAGTCAGTCTAGTCAGTGTTCCAGGGCTACAGAGCAGAGGATTCATCACCCCACTGCCCCAGATTCAGGAGGAGAACCTCATACTGAGCCAGTCATCAACCTGCGTGGATGGAGTTAGACAATCAGTCATGGTGAAGTCCTGATGGCGAGGGACTGTTTGGTAAGGTTAGATAACAAATCAGACGTTCAAGGTATTGAGATGTGGAGTTGTTTTATTCCACCTAAACATTGCCTCATAAAAGCACAGAGTCTTGAAAGCGATCAGAAATTACTCATTAATTAACCCCTCCCAGTCTTGGTGACTGTTGAATAAAACAACAATTGTGAGATGTTAGAGTTATGGCGCTAATCCACTGCCAGTATTACAGCTATGGGTTTTCTATGTAACACAAGTTCCTGCTGCTATGAACATGTTCTGTTCTGAACCCAAACCGAGAGAGAGAGAAGCAGCATGGTGACCAAATTGGAGTTTTATAGTTTTACTGAGGTTCATACTTAATCATGACCAATTGATTTACACACTTTTTTTTTTACAAATGATAGAAGCAGAATATACTGAAAAAGTAATTGAGATAGTATTTTTATTGACCCTTATCTGGGCCAAGGCTCCACAATCAATATCAGATGAGTGCTGTGCTTACTCAAGCAAGCAGCACGTATGAATACATTTAGCTCACGAGTGACAGCTTATCATTGTGTCCTGGAATAGATAGAGTTCTAGTGCCTTCGGCTGGGGTTATTGAGAGAACTGGATGGGTGTTCCACTGTGAATTCATTTCAAATAATGTGACAAATCAGCCAACACTGAAACTGTTTCACCTTCCCATGGAGTGTGTCTATGTATGTCTATCAGCCAGCCAGCCAGCCAGCCAGCCAGCCAGCCAGTCAGTCTGTCTGTCTGTCTGTCTGCCTGTTCTGCCTCTTTCCCTCTCTGTCTGTCTGTCTGTCTGTCTGCTCTCACAGTCTGTCTTTGCCTATGCATAGGTGGGTGTGTGAGGCATGGCGAGTGTATAAAAATGACCCTGCTCCGTCCATAGGCTGATTAGATTAGGGCCTGAGCAGCACCTCTATTTCAGGCCCTCTTGTCCCCATCGTAAAGTTTGACCAGCCTGCTAAACCTAAGAACACATCCAAGGGCCTCATCATCATGGGTAAGAGGATGACTAGACTATTGGCTGGAGCTGATTCGGCGTGATGATCAATGGTCTTCCATCAAGAATGTCAGTTTATTTAGCATAATCTAAGGCAGGTATTCCCAAACTGGGAACGTGAATGCCGTCGGGGGTATGTCCATTTTTTTTAAATTTCAAACACTACATTTATATTTTCCAACTGGGCTATACATTTTGGTGAGGTTATTTTCTCGCCTGAGTAGCCTCGTTTCACTGCCCAAAATGAAATGAAACCATCTAGCATTCAGCTAAATAACAATACAATGTCAAATACAGGTAGCCTCGTCAAATAATTAACATCCAATCACATTAACCGTTATTCTCTCGAGGGAATTCCACTAACGGTCCGTATGTAGCCAAACATAGCTTCTGCTCATGTTGGTATCTGTACTGATGGTGCAAAAGCCATAACAGGGAGACATAGTGGAGTGGTAACTCTTGTGCAAGCAGTTGCTCCCAATCAAAATTAAAACAAGCGGTTCAGTGAAAATAAAATTGAATCAGAAGCCACTGCCAGATTTCTGGATTGGGCTGCACTCAGAGTATCCTTTCTTGGCAAATTGCGTTGTTAAGACACGGATGTCCTTTGCAACCACGTACCTTTGTGAGAGTGGATTCTCAGCCCTCATTAGCATGAAAACTAAATGCAGGCACAGACTGTGTGGGAAATGATTTATGACTGAGACTCTCTCTAATACAACCCAACATTGCAGAGTTATGTGCATCCTTTCAAGCCTTCTCATTAACCTGTGCTGAGTTATTCACCATTTCTGATGAACAAATAAGGTTTTATATGTCAGATGGTTAAATAAAGAGTAAAATGATTGATTATTATTATATTATTATTTGTTCCCTGGTCCTATAAGAGCTGTTTGTCACTTCCCACGAGCCGGGTTGTGACAAAAACTCACACTCATTCTTATGTTTAATAAATGTATTGTATAGTGTGTGTGTGGCAGGCTTACAATGATGGCAAATTTGAGAGTGTTTAACCCTGATGCTAGAGGGGGTACGCAGCTGGAGGTTGAATGTTTGAGGGGGTACGGAACTATACAATTGTGTGTAAGGCATAGACACAAAAAACTATAATACCTTTCAACTTTGGTTAAATTATCGCCTTGTTGTGTCGCAGGTTATGGTGAGTATTATTTGTTGCTGTTGTGCATGGCTCAATTGTATGAAATTAAAATGTAAGTGCAATTGGCTTTATAAGAACTGAACAATTCTAGCAGCACTACTGAATAGTAATTTGAGTGTGGAGTGAGGTTATGTATTAGTTTATGAATTAATTTATGAAGTAGGTAATGAATTAGGTTCTGAATTAGGTTACCAATTAGTTTCTGAATAAAAAAAAATCTGAATTAGTTTCTGAATTCATTTCCAAAGAGCAAACAAATTAAAGTAGTGCATCCTGAGGCTGTCTCCATGGTGATAGTGACTTGGATTGTGGCTGTGATGTGCTGTTGCTAAGCGCTGGCTAATCTCACCTCTCCTTATAAGCAAGTCATATGACTTGGGCTTCGGGGTTGGGTACAATTTTGGACAACATCTTCTGTACGCAAAAGAACCACATATGGTGTTAAAAGACTGTATGCCTTGTGTTCCTTTCTTCAATGTCCATGAGAAGCTGTGGTTATTTATACAGCTTTAAACTGTGTTGTACGTGGTGCAATTTCTGTAACTGTAACTGACAGTGAAGTTGATGTACTGTCTGTGATAACCATGCCTCCTCTCCCCTGTGTTTAATCACAGTCATTTACTCCACATGCTGACACTCTGAATATCTGTCAATGGATCTATGCTGAGAACCAACGTCATCACTTTCATGAGGAACAATATTCAACCAGCTTTATTCCAATGCAATATTCATATTAATGTCAATGGTATATTATTTCTTTGTCCATATCCTTGTTTGAGACTGTTGGAAATAAGATATGCACCTAAATTAGAACTGTTCTCTAGAGTAATGGTGGGTTGCAGGTGAATTTCTTTACTTAATATTCTAGCTCGGTTTCTATTTTCGGCTCATATCAATGCTGTTGGATGGGAGGTTGGTTGAAATGACCGAGTAGACTCTGAACATCACTACATCACTAACATACATGTATGTGGAAACTCTGCAGTAGGTTCTACCAGTTGGGTTCTATAGGTCTCAGAACAGTCCATGGAGCAACCTGAGTGAAACAAACACACACCTTAATGTATAGGCTACTGTAAAACGAATATTCCTGTTAGATTGTCTCTATAGTGACTGAACCAGAGGTTTTAGAAAGCTTTATTGTCATGAATATTAAACACATATCTCAGACTGGCACTTATATGTATTATAAACATTATAATCAAGAAGGGAAGAAAAATCATCAACCTCTTTTATAAAGTCAAATGAATAATAAAGTCAGGTATAACTGAACTCATCTCAGTCTTATGTAGCTGGCTTTAGCATGTCCCTGCATTCCTTCTTATTAAGTCTAACCTACATTTACCTACCTAGCTATAATCAACTACGTCAGTAGTGTTTTGATCGGTTGCAACCTACTGTCACGGCTGTCCAGGCCTCATGCCGGCCAGCCCCTATACTAAATGTCCCCGTGCCCTGTCTGCAGGGAGACATGCTCCTATTGCATAGATTCTATTTAATGAGTAATATACACTATCACCTGAATGTGACTAGGGTTCAGATTTCAAATAAAACAGTAAGTGTTAAAAAATAATGAACAAATGAATGTAGAATGTAGAAAATGGCTCAAGGTCTTGGGATGAATATTCTTTTTGACTGAGATAACAAAAAGCACACTGTGCAACAGACATAAGTGAGTGGTTGGTGGAGAGGTCAAGGTGAAGGTCAAGATGAGAAGACAAGGAGGTGAAGGATCTCTTGTTCTCTCTTCACTCTCATTCATTCTCACTTCAACCTGACCAAAGAAACAGCTTCATAGTCCCTCCATACCACTCGATAAAGAGGACTATTATAGATGACAAATACTGTATAGTTTGACATGTTTGTGTGACCTTATACCTCCCCAACACTTGAATATTTATAAATGTGTAGGCTATTTGTAGACAAAAAATACTTGCCCCTAATTGTATTATTGGTAGTTTCTCATCTCTCTATGCGGCTGTTTTGCTCCCAGTAAAACATGTAACCCAATAAACAATACTACAGAATGAAACACTCCCTTTACTGAGAAGAATATAATGACATTTATACAGCACTAGAGATCAAATAGGCCCAGGGATTTGTAGGTCCAACCATATTGCTATTGATTTCAGATTTATAAATCAAATTATTTCTGAGTTTTCGTGCTGAATATCTCAAAGGGACCGACAGAAACTTTAAATGCAGAAAGACGTCTTAATATCAGATGATGATTGGTGGACAGACTAGGACAGACTGGGGACAGAAAGATCTGTTCCCAACCAAGACTAAAATGACCTGTGTGGTCAACCTGAATCTCAACAACATATAAAGGCACTTCTGGGCCCCCGCTCTGTCGGCCATCTCTGCATTAAGATCCTTTATCTTCATAGTCCAAGAGAGAGAATAGAGCCGGCACTTTGTTTGGATGTGGGCTAGTTAGACATATTCCTGGAAGCCCGGGAGACCAAGTGGCGCAGCTGTCTAAGGCACTGCATTGCAGTGCTAGAGGTGTTGCTACAGACCTGGGTTCGATCCCGGACTGTATCACAATCAGCTGTAATTCCCATAGGGCAGAGCACAATTGGCCCAGCATCTTCCAGGTTAGGGGAGGGTTTAGCTGGGTTAGGGGAGGGTTTAGCTGGGTTAGGGGAGGGTTTAGCTGGGTTAGGCTGTCATTGTAAATAAGAATTTGTTCCTAACTGGCTTGCCTGGTTAAATAAAATTAATTTAAAAAAGGGCACTTCCCTCTCATTCTGTCACATTAGATATCATCATAACCAGTTCAGTCCACTTATTGATGTTATTGCTGTAACATATTGTTACTGGACAGACAGTGGTTTCCCTGTGATATGGGGTGGTGAAACACAGAAGATTACCAACAGCAGAAAGGATATCTTTTCTGGTTTCATTTTAATTGAGTCACTTTAAAAAATACCGTATATGTAGGTCAATGGCTGTTTTCCAGCCAATCCAATGGAGATGCAGCTCTTGCTTTAATTCATTACATTTTTATGTTGATCCATTATGATCTTCCAGTGGTACGTAGTAGAATACTTCAGCTGTGATTATTCATGAATTATTAAAGGTGCAATCAGTAGTTCAAACAATAACAAAGTAGGCACCCTGTCGCTGTTTTAATAAACAGCTGAAGGATGGGGCTGTAACCACTCTTAAATTAATTGACAGTGTTATGAATGCAAGGACTGTCCACCCATGATATAACAAAAACAGTTTTAACTATGTTTTTAGGCTATACAGCGTTTTTTTTTAAACATTTACTTAGTTTACAAACATTGGATTGAAACAAGCTTATATGTTGGTTTCTGATGGGGTATGACATTTGAACTAAGCTCATGAGGCATTTATCAACGATATTCTTCAAGAATCAGTGGGTTGATGTCATTAATTCAAAAGTCTGGAAATAAATGTAGCAATCACAGACTGCCCCTTTAATGCAAATTCTCAAGGATCAGAGTTGTTTGCCGTATACATAAAGCCTTAGAAACACAATAACACTTAACTTTATGGATAATATCATTTGAAACAGGGTTCACTTCCAGTTCAATTCAGGCGTTCAAAGAAACTCACTTTTCGTAAATTCCAAGATGCTTGTATCTCAATAGATGAGGTACATTATTTTAGGGTTGTTATGTTATGAAAACAACCTGTTTTGAATGAATAGGGCCTTATAATATATAATGTGTCTGGAACCCATAACTGAAATCAGTGTAGAACTGATGAAGCAGAGACAAACTACAAGCAGACTTGGTAACCAAAAGAAATGACATGGGAAAACAGTATTATTTTCCTAGGTTACCAGAACGGTCAATGTGTTACACAAAGGTTTAACAGTTCTTAAGGTTGACAGGAGTAGCCTACTCATTTGGGTTTAGGTGAGAACGTTCCAGCAGCTATTTGTTCCAGCAGCCTCATATAGTCTAATATCAGCATCTGGCTAAAGAACCACACCGCACCTGTCTCTGTATAGATGCTTCAGATGATACACAGTGGTCTAATTACCGACCAATGAACAGTTCCGTAGCTCCTGTCTCTGTATAGATGCTTCAGGGGATACACAGTGGTCTAATTACCGACCAATGAACAGGGCCGTAGCTCCTGTCTCTGTATAGATGTTTCAGATGATACACAGTGGTCTAATTACCGATCAATGAACAGGGCCGTAGCACCTGTCTCTGTATAGATGCTTCAGGGGATACACAGTGGTCTAATTACCGACCAATGAACAGGGCCGTAGCACCTGTCCACTCCGCCCTCATTACACAAACCCAGAGTTGGAGCTGGTCACAGCGAGGTGAGAGGAACCTGATTGAGGCCTTCTGTGATGAAACCCAATGTGTCCTCTCAGGCTCGAGTTAGAAGTGGTCAAAACTTGTAGAGCAGACTTGGAAAGTAGTGCTGTAAAATGTAATAAATGCTGTAAAATGTCATATGTGCTGTAAAATATAATAAATGCTGTAAAATGTAAAGAGTTCTGTAAAATGTAATAATTGCTGTAAAATGCTTTGTGCTGTAAAATGTAAGAAGTGATGTAAAATGTTATAAGACCAATACAGTAGTTAAGTCATGGTAAATTTCCTCTCTGTTGTATCTACTTATCAAGTATTGTCTTTATTGAGCAGAATTTGATTTTCAAATATCCAAATCAAACTTTATTAATCACATGCACCGAATACAACAGGTGTAGACCTTATAGTGAAATGCTTACTTACGAGCCCCCAACTAGCAATGCAGTTAAAAAAAATATGGACAAGAATAAGAGAAAAAAGTAACAAGTCATTAAAGAGCAGCAGTAAAACAACAATAGTGAGACTATATACATGTGGTACCGGTACAGAGTCAATGTACAGGGGCACTGGTTATTTGAGGTAGTATGTACATGTACGTAGAGTTATTGAAGTGACTATGCATAGATGACAACAACAGAGAGAAGGCAGGATGGATGGCAGGACCTGGATGGCAGGAAGCTTGGCGCCAGCGATGTACTGGGCCGTTCGCACTACCCTCTGTAGTGCATTGTGGTCGGAGGCCCGAGCAGTTGCCATGTCAGACAGTGATGCAGCCAGTCAGGATGCGCTCGATGGTGCAGCTGTAGAAACTTTTGAGGATCCAAGGACCCATGCCACATTTTTTCAGTCTCCTGAGGGGGAATAGGTTTTGTCGTGCCCTCTTCACGACTGTCTTGGTGTGCTTGGACCATGTTAGTTTGTTGGTGATGTGGACAAATCAAATCAAATTTTATTTGACACCAAGGAACTTGAAGCTCTCAACCTGTTCCACTGTAGCTCGGTCCTCTTTTTCCTGTAGTCCACAATCATCTCCTTTGTCTAAATCATGTTGAGGGAGAGGTTGTTTTCCTGGCACCACACGGCCAGGTCTCTGACTTCCACCCTATAGGCTGTCTCGTCATTGTCGGTGATCAGGCCTACCACTGTTGTGTCATCTGCAAATTTAATGATGGTGTTGGAGTCGTGCCTGGCCATGCAGTCATGAGTGAACAAGGAGTACAGGAGGAGACTGAGCACGTACCCCTGAGGAGTTCCTGTGTTGATCAGCGTGGCGAATGTGTTGTTACCTACCTTTACCACCTGGGGGCGGCCCGTCAGGAAATCCAGGATCCAGTTGCAGAGGGAGGTGTTTAGTCCCAGGTTCCTTCGCATATTGATGAACATTGAGGGCACTATGGTGTTGAATGCTGAGCTGTAGTCAATGAATAGCATTCTCACATAGGTGTTCCTTTGGTCTAGGTGGGAAAGGGCCGTGAAGAATACAATAGAGATAGCATCATCTGTGGATCTGTTGGGGTGGTATGCAAATTGGAGTGGGTCTAGGGTTTCTGGGATAATGGTGTTGATGTGAGTCATGACCAGCCTTTCAAAGCACTTCATGGCTACAGACATGAGTGCTACGGGTCGGTACACATCCTAGAAATCCGTCTGGCCCTGCGGCCTTGTGAATGTAGACCTGTTTAAAGGTCTTACTCACATTGGCTGCGGAGAGCGTGATCACACAGTCTTCCGGGAACAGCTGGTGCTCTCATGCATGTTTCAGTGTTATTTGCCTCGAAGCGAATATACAAGTAGTTTCGATCGTCTGGTAGGCTCGTGTCACTAGACAGCTCTCGGCTGTGCTTCCCTTTGTAGTCTGTAATGGTTTGCAAGCCCTGCCACATCCAACGAGCGACAGAGACGGTGTAGTACGATTTGATCGTAGTCCTGTTTTGACTATTTAAATGTTTGATGGTTCGTCGGAGGGCATAGCGGAATTTCTTATAAGCTTCCGGGTTAGAGTTCTGCTCCTTGAAAGCGGCAGCTCTAGCCTTCAGCTTAGTGTGGATGCTGCCTGTAATACATGGCTTCTGGTTGGGGTATGTACGTACGGTCACTGTGGGGATGACGCCATCGATGCACTTATTGATAAAGCCAGTGACTGATGTGGTGTACTCCTCAATGCCATCGGAGGAATCCCTGATCATGTTCCAGTCTGTGCTATTAAACAGTCCTTTAGCTTAGCATCAGCTTCATCTGAACACTTCTTTATCGGTCTTGTCACTGGTGCTTCCTGCTTTCATTTTTGCTTGTAAGCAGGAATCAGGAGGATAGATTTATGGTCAGATTTTCCAAATGGAGGGCGAGTGAGAGCTTAGTATGAGTCTGTGTGTGGAGTCAAGGTGGTCCAGAGTTTTTCCCTCTGGTTGCACATTTAACATGCTGATAGTAATTTGGTTAAACGTATTTAAGTTTCCCTGCGTTAAAGTCCCCGGGCTACTTGGAGTGCCGCCTCTGGTTGAACGTTTTCTTGTTTGCTTATGGCAGATTACAGCTCATTCAATGCTGTCTTAGTGCCAGCCTCTGACTGTGGTGGTATGTAAACAACTACAAAGAATACAGATGAAAACTCTCCTGTGGGGTTTGCAGGCAGGCAGGCAGGCAGGCAGGCAGCAGACAGACAGACAGACAGACAGACAGACAGACAGACAGACAGACAGACAGACACAGACAGACACAGACACACAGACACAGACACAGACACACAGACACAGACAGACACGCACACAGACAGACACGCACACAGACACGCACACACAGACACAGACACGCACACACACAGTCACACACACACACCTGGCCTGTTCACCTGGTTGGTTAGTAACTAATGTGACACACACACACAAGCAAAAGAGGAACCTTGTCTACAGTTTGGGAAGGAAGAAGGTGGGACTTCCTCTTAGCATAAATCCTGTCAACCAAACCACAGTGCCGGGAACATGGTGGCATAGTGCACTAAACCATTAATCAGTGAATGCAAGTGTGATTTATAAGCCTGCTGAATACAGGGAACATTGTATAACACACACCTTGCTTAGAGGTGCACGAACGGACTTACTAAAATTACAAATCATAAATCTTTCATTGACAGCAATGCACAATCTACAGTAAATTCAGCCGACCAGTGTCCCAGTCGAGTTGAGGAGGTGACACAGAGACCAGGTGGTTGGTGTGTGAAGAGCTGAAAGTCTTCTGAGTCACCAACAACCTCCTGCTCTATCTTTAGATAAACCCTATTAGATACTTCTAGGCTGCCTCCATCTGAACACAGCAGGAGTCCATACTCATTTGATTGGGAGGACTGCTGCCCCTGGTAACATGGCCTGCTGCCTCCTGTTAGATGACCTGCTGCCCCCTGTTAGATGACCTGCTGCCCCCTGTTAGATGACCTGCTGTCCCCTGTTAGATGACCTGCTGCCCCCTGTTAGATGACCTGCTGCCTCCTGTTAGATGACCTGCTGCCTCCTGTTAGATGACCTGCTGCCTCCTGTTAGATGACCTGCTGCCCCCTGTTAGATGACCTGCTGCCCCCTGTTAGATGACCTGCTGCCCCCTGTTAGATGACCTGCTGCCCCCTGTTACCTGCTGCCTCCTGTTAGATGACCTGCTGCCTCCTGTTAGATGACCTGCTGCCTCCTGTTAGATGACCTGCTGCCTCCTGTTAGATGACCTGCTGCCCCCTGTTAGATGACCTGCTGTCCCCTGTTAGATGACCTGCTGCCCCCTGTTAGATGACCTGCTGCCTCCTGTTAGATGACCTGCTGCCTCCTGTTAGATGACCTGCTGCCTCCTGTTAGATGACCTGCTGCCTCCTGTTAGATGACCTGCTGTCCCCTGTTAGATGACCTGCTGCCCCCTGTTAGATGACCTGCTGCCTCCTGTTAGATGACCTGCTGCCTCCTGTTAGATGACCTGCTGCCTCCTGTTAGATGACCTGTTAGATGACCTGCTCCCCTGTTAGATGACCTGCTGCCCCCTGTTAGATGACCTGCTGTCCCCTGTTAGATGACCTGCTGCCCCCTGTTAGATGACCTGACCTGCTGCCTCCTGTTAGATGACCTGCTGCCTCCTGTTAGATGACCTGCTGTCCCCTGTTAGATGACCTGCTGCCTCCTGTTAGATGACCTGCTGCCTCCTGTTAGATGACCTGCTGCCTCCTGTTAGATGACCTGCTGCCTCCTGTTAGATGACCTGCTGCCTCCTGTTAGATGACCTGCTGCCTCCTGTTAGATGACCTGCTGCCTCCTGTTAGATGACCTGCTGCCTCCTGTTAGATGCCTGCTGCCTCCTGTTAGATGACCTGCTGCCTCCTGTTAGATGACCTGCTGCCTCCTGTTAGATGACCTGCTGCCTCCTGTTAGATGGCCTACTGCCTCCTGTGAGGTGGGTGTTTCACTACCTTGACCTCTGGCCTATCGGATAGGATTAACTGCATAAAAATAGAATGAATAGAAGGGACAAATTGTTGACTTGAATGGGGACCGATAGACTAAATCCTGATAGATACCTCTTCAAAAACTGGGCCCAGAAGATCACAGACAACTATAACCTACCCAGAGCTCAGCACTGATCACGTGTTACCTCTGTGAAAACGGTGTGAGTTCAGCTAGTTTCAGTTTCCTCAACTGCCAGAGTCTGTCTCCATGCTATCCAAGGGTTATATAAAGCGGGTGTCCATGTCACATTCATTTGGACTACTAGGCTGAGGTTTAATGCAGTTTAGGGTGCAGCAAATTATCCACATCTGCCATCACATTGTTTGGAAAATGCAGACATGCTTTAGTGGCCTTAATTTCAGTTAATTTACCCAAGTGTGGAGAAAGTCAAGAGTCAAAACCCTTTGAATTATTGGTGACTCAGTAGTCTGGTTGATATGATACATGTGTGTGTATTTATCATGCACATAAGCCTATGTGGATACACATATGATATGTTGTATAAGGTGGAGGTCATTTTTCATTTCCAAAATGATTTCCTGCTGATGATATATTACTGTTGCCCTGTGTTGGGGTGCTCCCTCAAGCTCATCGTGTGGTTGTATGCAACCGCTCAGACAAAACAAAAACCCTTTCTAGTTCCAGTGCCATCTTGCGGTCTACAAACACGTGGCCGAAATCCGGAGTGCGCTCCTTCATTGCGTAGCGCGAGCTATACACGGATGGTTTTCACAGCAGCGTACAACAATCTAGATGTCTCGTGAAACAGAGTGAACGACGGTGTATGTTAATTTCTTGTTGACAATGAAGTGTGTTGTTGACATGAAATAAGCCTATGCAAATTAACTATTGTTATTCGTAGTAACCTTTGCACACAATAATAATTATTTGCACACAATAATGCACACGGTCCATCATAATAATACTCATGACCAAAATAAAGACACTATCATCTTGAGTATGTTGTCCTGTTTGAGGGGTATTGCGTTTGCAAAACACATGTTATTGCCATGGTAGATTACACCACTTTGTGGGACCCTTGAGTCCCCACCAAAAGAGGAGATTGACCATATTATGATTTTGCATTTATATTTATGAAAACAACTTTGGACGATGGTTATTATGTTAATAGAAATATTCATATGTATGAATTGAACTCAGCAACAAAAACATTATCTCTGCTTGAGTTTTTAGGTAGGCCGATATTTATATTGTTTTACACATAAATCATTTTTTTTTCTCTAAACAGTTTATATAATTACTGTCTGCTCATACATACGGACTAGGCAGACGGAGGCAACAACAAGAGCATAATAATAACCACAAACTTTCTCCCGTCAGACCAATGCGTAATGCATGACGCGCCTAGGAGGAGTGGTCAGCATCGCCTATATATACCCAGTCGCGCTCTTCCTCAGATTCAGCAAAGCAGCAGCGCTTACAAACAGACAAGATCCCTCTAGACTATTAGTGGTTGCATTCATTATCTCGCCTTCGCACCAAAGACACACATCGGTGCTCAAAGAAAAATAACATGTCTCCTTCCGAGAACGAGTTTAACATCCCGGCCAAAAATTGCCACCGGATGGTGATTCTGGGCTCTACAAAAGTTGGCAAGACGGCCATCATCTGTCGGTTTCTGAACGAAAGAGTCGAGGACCAGTACACCCCGACCATCGAGGACTTTCATAGAAAATTATACTGCATTCGGGGAGATGCGTACCAGTTGGACATCCTGGACACCTCTGGAAACCATCCCTTCCCCGCTATGAGGAGACTCTCTATCCTTACTGGTAAGCTTAACTCTGAACTAACAAAACAAATCATATGAATGAAAGCTACACTGGAATTTATAGCTACATCGAAATGATATGTGTGGGATGTTTTAATAAATCATGCATTCAGTAATGCTATATGCAACACTTTTCTTGTACACATTTAGCCTAGGCCTATGTAATGATGGACCTTTTCAGCTGTGATATTAATGTGCTTCCCCTTGCTCTTTCAGGTGACGTTTTCATCCTGGTGTTCAGTCTGGATAACAGAGACTCCTTCCAAGAGGTCCAGCGCCTGAAGCGTCAAATTTACGAGACCAAGTCCTGCCTGAAAAATAAAACCAAAGAGAACGTGGATGTCCCGATCGTTATCTGCGGGAACAAGTGTGACCGGGAGTTTAACCGGGAGGTTCAGCATGAGGAGATTGAGCAGCTGGTGGCTGGTGATGAGCAGTGTGCCTACTATGAGATCTCTGCAAAACGGAACACTAATATCGACCAGATGTTTCAGACTCTTTTTACCATGGCTAAACTGCCCAACGAGATGAGCCCGGACTCTCACCGCAAAGTTTCCTTACAGTACTGCGAAGTACTGCAAAACAGCAGAAGAAAATCTTTCAGAAATAAGAAATACAAAGACGGCGAGGCATACGGGATTGTGGAGCCGTTCGCGCGCCGACCAAGCGTGCACAGTGACTTGAGGTACATAAAAGAGAAAGCTATCGGAGGCGGACAGAGCAAACAGAGTTGCACCATCAGCTAAGCAATTTACTGACAATGTGCAGGATAATTGTAACGAAATACAACGAGAGGGATGATACCCGCCAGGCTTCTCGCCAGTGTGCGGAGTTCAGGATAACAGCACCCAGGGAGCAGTGACAGAAACGGGTGTGTATCCCAAACCATGCCAGGACTCGCCGAGAAGGTGCATGACATGGTCGGTCCGTCAGAAATGTCCCTGTGGAGTCAGGACTCTGAAAAGGGATGTAGCTTTAGAGAACCTACAGTGAGGTAGCCTATTCTTGTCAACTACATGCTGTAAAAATGCCTCTACTGGATTTAGAATGGAGCCTTCACCAATGGGTTGACTCTTGTTTACATTTAGCATTTTATTATGTTTTACATGGAAATGAACTTGAACACTTATTGCATTCTGAACAAATCTATGAATGTATATTTATTCTTCTGTCATCGTTTTACTTTTCACAAAGAAAGAAACATGAAGAGAAAATAAAACCATTTGACAACTATAGTACCATGTCTGTCATCCTTTTTATTGTGCTTGTATATTAACATTGATGGTAAATAAGGATATTCTCAGGTCTTCTCAGTGAAATGACATTTTTTAAGTATTGCCTAAAATTAATTTTTGAAGTACACTAAGTGTACAAAACATTAAGAACACCTTCCTAATATTTAGTTGCACCCCCCGTCCTTTCAAAGGCACTTAAATATTTTGTCTTGCCCATTCACCCTCTGAATGGCACACATACACAATCCATGTCTCAAGGCTTAAACATCCTTCTTTAACCTGGCTCCTCCCCTTCATCTACACTGATTGAAGTAGATTTAACAGGTGACAATATGGCCCAAATGTTCACTTCATTTGACTCTGTGCAGCTGGAGTTGTACAACGATTATGAGAAAAATATTGAACCATTTATCTTGGGTTAAAAATAGATGACTGAGAAGAGCAGTTGATGATAGTTCTCTAGAGTACTAATTTGTGAATAAATTAGCATTTCATTTGTCTGGATGATGGCATCAGAGGAGAAAATCAGTGTGAAAGTGAGATGTCTGGGTGACAGACAGTCTCTTCTTGAGACATTACTTTGATTAACCTCCCCATCTACAGTGAATATAATAAGCCTGCAGTCAGAAGCTACAGTATCTATGACGACAGTAGCACTCGCAATAGTTATAATTATTCTAAAAATACCACTTCATTAAGTCTGCCTAGCTAGTCTTGACACATTAATATGAGAAGTTAGTCAGATCTTCCAACTGTTTTTTTAAACATTTTTTTATTTCACCTTTATTTATCCATGTAGGCCAGTTGAGAACAAGTTCTCATTTACAACTGCGACCTGGCCAAGATAAAGCAAAGTAGTGAGACACAAACAACAGTTACACATGGAATAAACAAACATACAGTCAGTAACACAATAGAAAAGTCTATATACAATGTGTGCAAATGAGGTAAGATAAGGGAGGTAATGCAATAAATGGGCATTCGTGGCGAAATAATTACAATTTAGCAATTAAACACTGGAGTGATAGATGTGCAGAAGATGAATGTGCAAGTAGAGATACTGGGGTGCAAAGCAACAAAAAATAAATAACAGTATGGGGATGAGGTAGTTGGATGGGATATTTACAGATGGGCTATATACAGGTGTAGTGATCTGTGAGCTGCTCTGACAGCTAGCGTTTAAAGCTAGTGAGGGAGATATAAGTCTCCAGCTTCAGTGACTTTTGCAATTCGTTCCAGTCATTGGCTGTGGAGAACTGGAAGGAAAGGCAGCCAAACAAGGAATTGGCTTAGGGGTGACCAGTGAAATATACCTGCTGGAGCGCATGCTACGGGTGGGTGCTGCTATGGTGACCAGTGAGCTGAGATAAGGCGGGGCTTTAACTAAGCAAAGACTAAGGTAAAGCTTCCAACTGTACATTGGTTATTAATACAAATAAAGTTATTGGGTCAATGATGAATATTCATCAACCCGTAAGGCATGACGAGGTACTCATAATGCCCTGAGGTCGTACTGAAAGCCGTCTTTCACTCGTCTACCTCCCGGATCCGCACCAGGTTGTAAGCACTCCTGAGATCAAGTTTGGTGAAGAAGCACACCCCGTGCATTGACTCAATTGCCGTGGCAATAAGAGGTAGCGGGTAACTGTACCTCACAGTTATCTGATTAAGACCTCGATAGTCAATACACGGGCGCAGACCTCCCTCCTTCTTCTTCACAAAAAAGAAACTCGAAGAGGCAGGGGATGTGGAGGACCGAATGTACCCCTGACGCAGGAATTCAGAGACATGTGTTTCCATATGTCTCCGCCTGTGACAGAGGATACACGTGACTCCTGGGAAGTGCAGCATCTACCAGGAGATTTATTGCACAATCCCCCCATCGATGGGGTGGTAATTGAGATGGCTTATTTTTGGAGAAGGCGAGAGCCAAATCGGCATATTCAGGGGGAATGCGCACGGTGGACACCTGGTCTGGACTTTCCACCGTAGTAGCACCTACGGAAACCGCTAAACACCTCCCCGAGCACTCTCGTAACCACCCCGTGAGAGCCCTCCGTAGCCACGAAACAGTGGGGTCATGACAAGCTAACCAGGGTAGGCCTAGCGCCATAGGAAATGCAGGAGAGTCAATGGGAAAGAGACTGATTCTCTCGGTGTGACCCCCCGCATCACCATGCCCAGAGGAGCGGTGTCCTCCCTTATCAACCCTGACCCTAATGGTCGACTATCTAAGGCGTGAACTGGGAAGGGCGTAGCCACAGGAACGATGGGGATCCCTAAACTATGGTCAAATGATCTGTCAATAAAATTCCCAGCCGCGCCTGAATCGACGAGCGCCTTATGCTGGGAATGAGGGGAAAACTCAGGAAAAGTGACAAACAAAAACATGTTTGCAACAGAGGGCTCTGGGTGAGAATGGTGCCTTCTCACCTGGGGTGACGCCGGAGTGCCCTGTCTGCTGCCACGACCCGCAGAGGAACCAACGCGGCACCGACCGGCAGTGTGACCTCTGTGGCCACAAATGGTGCCTGAGACGGAACCTCCTCCGGTCTTCCTGAGCGCAGCACCTCCCAACTCCATTGGCATCAGAGCGGTGGTGCTGGGGGATGGAACCAACAGACCCCGATCTGGACATCTGCGGGTAGCCAGCAGGTTATCCAGCCGAATGGACAGGTCCACCAGCTGGTCAAAGGTAAGGGTGGTGTCCCTGTAGGCCAACTCTTGACGAACTTCCTCGCACAAATTGCAGCGATAGTGGTCGATCAGGGTCCTGTCATTTCATCCCGCTCCGTAGGCCAGGGTCCGAAAGTCCACAGTGAACTCCTGTGCACAAAAGAGGTTCACTCTATGCTCTGCCCTCGGACGGGTGGTCAAAGACTGCCCAGAAACGACGGATGAACTCCTGAAAGTGGTCCAGCACCGCATCCCCTTCCACCCACGCGGCGTTGGCCCACTCCAGGGCTTTCCCCGAGAGATGTGAGACGAGGGAGGACACTCTCTCACAGCCCAAAGAAGCCGGGTGGACGGTTGCCAGGTATAAATCCAACTGCAGCAGGAAACCCTAGCAGCGGGCAGCCGTCCGATCGTACTCCCCGCGGATAGTGAGGCGAATCCCACTGGAACTGTGTGCAGGGGGAGTGAGAAGTGTAGGCCCATGTTGTGCTGGGAGAGGCGCTGGAGGAACTCCCTGTCACTCCCAGCGGTCCATGGTTTGGACAACGCGGTCCAGGGCAGCGCCGAGATGGTGGATCATCACCTCTTGCTACACGAAGCGCTTCTCGACCCCTATACCAATACCAGGGGCAACTGCTCCTGCTGACTCCATATGGTTGGTGAGGAATTCTGTAAGGGGTGCGAAACTGGTGGCAGGGAAGTCAGACACAGGAGCGCAGAACTAGGTAATAGCAGGAGCAGTTTAATTGTAAAACCAACGGCATAATGAAATAAACAAACTTGGGTACAAAACCCGACGTGCACCAGTAACATGTGCACAAGCACTTACAATAAACAATTCCACACAAAGACATGGGGGGAACAGAGGGTTAAATACACAACAATAAATTAGGGAAACTGAAACCAGGTGAGTAGGAAAACAAGACAAAACAAATGGAAAATTAAAAATGGATCAACGATAGCTAGAAGACCGGTGATGCCAGCCCCCGAACACCCCCGAACAAGGAGAGGAAACGACTTCGGTGGAAGTCTTGACACTAATTCATCTATGATATGAAGTCAAGATCAATTAATTTTGAAACATTGAAAAGTATAACATTTCGATTGAGTAACGTTGTCAGAAAAATGTGATGAACTTGGATTGAAAATCAGCCCCCCAAAATTCCCCAACTCCTCTGGTTTTTACTCCATTTATCCCTTCTCTTTTCAGCTGTATAGGTCGTCATCTCTCTAACTGGACGATGGTCTATGTTCCTATCCTCCTAACGTCTGTGGTAGCTAAACACAAGACGAATATAATGACAGAGATATAGTGCAGGCGATAGTAAAATTACTTCCATTACATTAACATCTCCTAAATGCTATTGTAAACAACCTTTGAGTAACAGCCCACAGCTTAGTCTGAAACTCATACGTTGTATTGAAGATAAAAGATCTAGCCTACTGCAAATGAGTGTGAACCTAACTGAACTTAGTCATAATTCAGGTTTGCTGGTTACTGAACTGCACTTGTCACTTAACTGCATGACCACTATAATACCTTGCTTTCCTGCTCAAAAGTGACTCTTCCCTAACTAGAGGATCTGAGTTCTTCCAGGCCCTTAACCGTGCAGCCCTATCGTTGTTGCATATAGGCATCTATAAGGACACATATTCCCTCAACATCAAAACTGTAGTGATAAAGCATTAATACAACATTATGATAATAATTAAGTGCTGCTGACTTGAATTTAATAATAATAATAATGATCATGTTGTTAAACAGGGTTAAAACACGGCATAATACCTTTTAAAGGGTTCATAAATTACATTATGATAAACTGTAAGGTCTCCTCTTCAGGAGACCTCGGTGTGTGTGTTAAAACCTGTTTTGAGTGTTGTGGCCTTCAGACACTATCAGAAGGCGTCTACATTCAGACTCCTGTCTGGATCCCACCATGGTTATCTGGTTCTCCGAGATCACAAGGCTGCCACAGACCTGATGAAACCAGTCCCTTGTCAGAAGATACTTACACTGGTTCACCTTGTCATGAACCTATGCTTCTGATGAAAGGTCAAGTTTCGGTCAAACCCACTTCTGAGTTTTTACTTGCTGATAAGATGGTTCCTGCTGTCCGGGGGAAGTTAGATTTATTAAAATGTTGTTGCTAGTGAAAGTTACGTAAGGGGGATTGTGGAGGCTATATGAGTTACAGGATGTCTTGGACATTTTGCAGAACTTGGGGAGAAAATATCATATACTGTTATACTGTACTTTGTACCAACTTCTGCCTACAAATTATATTACTAAAATAGTATTTTTTAATACTTAAACAAAGAGTCTGTTTCCTTTCTATTACTAATGTATGTTTGATAATTATATAGACCTGATCATTTGTTGAAGAAATTGACCAACATTATCGTTACTTTTGTTTTTCACAATGTAATAAGGACAAAATATACCTTAACACATAAAAATACATAAATATGTTATTAATAAAATGTACACACATACACTACATTCCGTAAAAGCTCATGTCCTAAAAACACAAAATATATGTGTGTCATATAGAGTAACAAATGACATTGTGGTATAACAGTTACAGAATGACATAATCGTTACTCCGTATGACAAAAAACAGTTTGAACTTATTCTACAGGCAATTGCTTGGCCACCTATGAAAAAACTATGACCTTGATCTTCAGCTTTTTAATGTTACATTTCACATCAAATATGCTATTTTAAAATAAAAACAACATTAAAAATGTTTTTTAAGCATTGTACCATATGACACAGGATGTTGTACCATAGTGCACCAGTAAACGAAAAGGTGAAATTATCAATATTTTAGGGGGTCCTTCTGAATCTTCTTTCTGATGCAATATCCTGTCATGTGACTAGCGCAAAGCATTATGGTCTGAAATGGCTCCTGAATGTCTGTTATACTGAATGACATTGAATGAAATCCCAATGTAGAGACAAAAGTCTTTCAAGCATAAAAAATTTAATAAAGTTTAAGATCCTCACCATTATTTTTACTTATCAATATAGATGCTCTCACAATTATGGCACCAGAGTGTATTTGATTTTTATAGTAAAAAATGTTTTTGCATATTGCAAAAAACATTTTTGCATATTGATTTTAGTTTTGGTACTTCTGAACTCTATAGCTCCCGAAATTCCCATTAATCATAATGAATACTGTTATAAGCCGGTAAATAGGGGAAAGTTAAGTCTAATAATGCAGTGTTTATAAACATTTATTATGCCTCAGACACCAAAATAGACACGTCAGGTCATTAACCCTATTACAGATGAAGACATTTCTACTTTTCATCTCCTTAGCAAGATGAGCTTTGTGCAAAAAAGGTCACAGATCATGCAGCATTGAACTCTCTGGAACTGTCCAGAAAACAACCCTAGCCCCGAGGCACTGGTTAAGATCTGAGAGGAGTGGAAACTAGGTGTAAGAAACATGGGTAATATTCCATGAAGCTTAACAAAGGAAAATGTGGAGCTATGACTATATTTAGTGTACCTGTCTATTGAATACTTTCCCATCTACACAAGTGTCTTTAGGCGGGTAGTGCTTTTAGGCGGGTAGTGCTTTTAGGCGGGTAGTGCCTTGTAGAGCCTTTATGCGGTTAGAGCCTATATGGGGGTAGTGCCTTTAGGCGGGTAGTGCTTTTAGGCGGGTAGTGCCTTGTAGAGCCTTTAGGTGGGTAGTGCCTTTATGGGGGTAGTGCCTTTAGGCAGGTAGTGCTTTTAGGCGGGTAGTGCTTTTAGGCGGGTAGTGCTTTTAGGCGGGTAGTGCCTTGTAGAGCCTTTAGGCGGGTAGTGCCTTTAGGCGTGTAAAGTCTAGGGGTTGTTCCTGGACAAGGCCTTTGCTTTGGAGTTATCTTGCTGTTTCGTTACATACATAGAGTGGGGCTAATGTAGTCTAATAATGTTTTGAGTAAAAATGTTGGAAGGGTTTATGGTGAAGGTTAAAGATAGTGTTGATTCTATACTGAGATTGTTGACTTAAAGCCAGCTGCTGACCAACCTCACCTGACCCTGTGTGTACAGTATAGGGAGAGATATGAGACAGCTGCTGGGTCATGTTGATACCGTGCCTGGGGGAGACTTAAGTTGTGTTAGTTCAACTTCATACTGTATTAGATGAATCAATGCACAAGTCTTTGCTTTTAGCATTAAGTGCAACTGAGGTGAGGAGAATGAATCTAGTGCCTTTATGCAGACTCTGATATTAGCTCAGAAATGAGAATGTAGGTGTGCAGGGGCAGGGGCACAGGGGTACCAGGGGTACCAAAGGCTTAGAAGAATACGGTGTCTGAGGACGGTTAATGTTTTAAAAATAAAGGTTGATAGCATCTCCCAAAAATGACAATTTTAGAGCCATAAATCATCAGTGAAGTCTATGAGTATGAATACATTTGAATTATCCCATTCTATAAACCGAGTAGTTTCAGCAGAGGAATTCCTTCCTTCAGTGAGTTTAATCAAGGTCACCCTGTAGGCCAGGGGCTCTCAAACCTCTCCTCGTGAGGTGAGTTCGTTCAGGGATACAACAAAATTGTGAAACATCTGGGGCTCCATTAAGAGAGGTTTGAGAACCACTGCTGTAGCCTACTCTCAAAAAACTTCACTTCTGTCACAGTGTTTTTGTTTAGGGTGACCATTTTGTTCAAAACTTTTCCAAATGTAACAATTCCGTCCAGCTATTAATATGCACAGGAACAAAACATTTCTTACAGACGGGAACCAAGTGGGGACATTGTTTGGTAGGAACACAAGTAGGAGGTGAGGGGCAGCCTTGTACACAAAGTCTTCATCCCCGAGGGAGGAAGAGGAGGGGGGAAGGGTTGGATAGTGGAACGGAACAGTGGCAGGAACACACCTGAAGGTACATCCTCTACTCTCACAGGCTGCTGTGGCCACTTATAAATAACCCATGACACTGCTACTTTCTATCCTCAAACAGGCTGTGGTGGCCACACATAACCCATAACACTGCTCTGTAACAGGTACATCCTCTACTCAAACAGGCTGTGGTGGCCACACATAACCAATAACACTGCTCTGCAAAGCAAAAGGTTCATTATTATGAGAGAACACAACTGGACACAACCCCCCCACACACCACCCCCCCCTCAATAGTAGCAGCAGTTGTAACCATACCCACGTGGATAGTAGTAGCAGTTGTAACCATACCCACATGGATTAGTAGCAGCAGTTGTAACCATACCCACATGGATTAGTAGCAGCAGTTGTAACCATACCCACATGGATTAGTAGCAGCAGTTGTAACCATACCCACATGGATTAGCAGCAGTTGTAACCATACCCACGTGGATTAGTAGCAGCAGTTGTAACCATACAAAACGTGGATAGCAGCAGCAGTTGTAACCATACCCACATGGATTAGTAGCAGCAGTTGTAACCATACCCACATGGATTAGTAGCAGCAGTTGTAACCATACCCACATGGATAGTAGCAGCAGTTGTAACCATACCCACATGGATAGTAGCAGCAGTTGTAACCATACCCACATGGATTAGTAGCAGCAGTTGTAACCATACCCACATGGATAGTAGCAGCAGTTGTAACCATACCCACATGGATTAGTAGCAGCAGTTGTAACCATACCCACATGGATAGTAGCAGCAGTTGTAACCATACCCACATGGATAGTAGCAGCAGTTGTAACCATAACCATACCCACATGGATAGGAGTTGTAAACCATACCCACATGGATAGCAGCAGCAGTTGTAACCACACCCACATGGATTAGTAGCAGCAGTTGTAACCATACCCACATGGATAGCAGCAGCAGTTGTAACCACACCCACATGGATTAGTAGCAGCAGTTGTAACCATACCCACATGGATAGCAGCAGCAGTTGTAACCATACCCACATGGATAGCAGCAGCAGTTGTAACCATACCCACATGGATAGCAGCAGCAGTTGTCACCATACCCACATGGATTAGTAGCAGCAGTTGTCACCATACCCACATGGATTAGTAGCAGCAGTTGTAACCATACCCACATGGATAGTAGCAGCAGTTGTAACCATACCCACATGGATTAGTAGCAGCAGTTGTCAGTTGTAACCATACCCACATGGATTAGTAGCAGCAGTTGTCACCATACCCACATGGATTAGTAGCAGCAGTTGTAACCATACCCACGTGGATAGTAGCAGCAGTTGTAACCATACCCACATGGATAGTAGCAGCAGTTGTAACCATACCCACATGGATAGCAGCAGCAGTTGTAACCACACCCACATGGATTAGTAGCAGCAGTTGTAACCATACCCACATTAGTAGCATACCCACATGGATAGTAGCAGCAGTTGTAACCATACCCACATGGATAGTAACAGCAGTTGTACCCATACCCACATGGATTAGTAGCAGCAGTTGTAGTTGTAACCATACCCACATGGATAGTAGCAGCAGTTGTAACCATACCCACATGGATTAGTAGCAGCAGTTGTCACCATACCCACATGGATTAGTAGCAGCAGTTGTCACCATACCCACATGGATTAGTAGCAGCAGTTGTAACCATACCCACGTGGATAGTAGCAGCAGTTGTAACCATACCCACATGGATAGTAGCAGCAGTTGTAAACATACCCACATGGATAGCAGCAGCAGTTGTAACCACACCCACATGGATTAGTAGCAGCAGTTGTAACCATACCCACATGGATAGCAGCAGCAGTTGTAACCACACCCACATGGATTAGTAGCAGCAGTTGTAACCATACCCACATGGATAGCAGCAGCAGTTGTAACCATACCCACATGGATGGATAACCATATGGATAGCAGCAGCAGTTGTAACCATACCCACATGGATTAGTAGCAGCAGTTGTAACCATACCCACATGGATTAGTAGCAGCAGTTGTAACCATACCCACATGGATAGTAGCAGCAGTTGTAACCATACCCACATGGATAGTAGCAGCAGTTGTAACCATACCCACATGGATAGTAGCAGCAGTTGTAACCATACCCACATGGATTAGTAGCAGCAGTTGTAACCATACCCACATGGATAGCAGCAGCAGTTGTAACCATACCCACATGGATAGCAGCAGCAGTTGTAACCATACCCACATGGATAGCAGCAGCAGTTGTAACCATACCCACATGGATTAGTAGCAGCAGTTGTAACCATACCCACATGGATTAGTAGCAGCAGTTGTAACCATACCCACATGGATAGTAGCAGCAGTTGTAACCATACCCACATGGATTAGTAGCAGCAGTTGTAACCATACCCACATGGATAGTAGCAGCAGTTGTAACCATACCCACATGGATTAGTAGCAGCAGTTGTAACCATACCCACATGGATTAGCAGCAGTTGTAACCATACCCACGTGGATTAGTAGCAGCAGTTGTAACCATACCCACATGGATAGCAGCAGCAGTTGTAACCATGCCCACATGGATAGTAGCAGCAGTTGTAACCATACCCACATGGATAGCAGCAGCAGTTGTAACCACACCCACATGGATTAGTAGCAGCAGTTGTAACCATACCCACATGGATAGTAGCAGCAGTTGTAACCATACCCACATGGATAGTAGCAGGAGTTGTAACCATACCCACATGGATAGTAACAGCAGTTGTACCCATACCCACGTGGATTAGTAGCAGCAGTTGTAACCATACCCACATGGATAGTAGCAGCAGTTGTAACCATACCCACATGGATTAGTAGCAGCAGTTGTCACCATACCCACATGGATTAGTAGCAGCAGTTGTCACCATACCCACATGGATTAGTAGCAGCAGTTGTAACCATACCCACATGGATAGTAGCAGCAGTTGTAACCATACCCACATGGATAGTAGCAGCAGTTGTAACCATACCCACATGGATAGCAGCAGCAGAGTTGTAACCACACCCACATGGATTAGTAGCAGCAGTTGTAACCATACCCACATGGATAGCAGCAGCAGTTGTAACCATACCCACATGGATTAGTAGCAGCAGTTGTAACCATACCCACATGGATAGCAGCAGCAGTTGTAACCATACCCACATGGATAGTAGCAGCAGTTGTAACCATACCCACATGGATAGCAGCAGCAGTTGTAACCATACCCACATGGATAGTAGCAGCAGTTGTAACCATACCCACATGGATTAGTAGCAGCAGTTGTAACCATACCCACATGGATAGTAGCAGCAGTTGTAACCATACCCACATGGATTAGTAGCAGCAGTTGTAACCATACCCACATGGATAGTAGCAGCAGTTGTAACCATACCCACATGGATTAGTAGCAGCAGTTGTAACCATACCCACATGGATTAGCAGCAGTTGTAACCATACCCACGTGGATTAGTAGCAGCAGTTGTAACCATACCCACATGGATAGCAGCAGCAGTTGTAACCATACCCACATGGATAGTAGCAGCAGTTGTAACCATACCCACATGGATAGCAGCAGCAGTTGTAACCACACCCACATGGATTAGTAGCAGCAGTTGTAACCATACCCACATGGATAGCAGCAGCAGTTGTAACCATACCCACATGGATTAGTAGGAGTTGTAACCATACCCACATGGATAGCAGCAGTTGTAACCATACCCACATGGATAGCAGCAGCAGTTGTAACCATACCCACATGGATAGTAGCAGCAGTTGTAACCATACCCACATGGATGTAGCAGCAACCATACCCACATGGATTAGTAGCAGCAGTTTGCAGTTGTAACCATACCCACATGGATTAGTAGCAGCAGTTGTAACCATACCCACATGGATTAGTAGCAGCAGTTGTCACCATACCCACATGGATTAGTAGCAGCAGTTGTAACCATACCCACGTGGATAGTAGCAGCAGTTGTAACCATACCCACATGGATAGTAGCAGCAGTTGTAAACATACCCACATGGATAGCAGCAGCAGTTGTAACCACACCCACATGGATTAGTAGCAGCAGTTGTAACCATACCCACATGGATAGCAGCAGCAGTTGTAACCACACCCACATGGATTAGTAGCAGCAGTTGTAACCATACCCACATGGATAGCAGCAGCAGTTGTAACCATACCCACATGGATAGCAGCAGCAGTTGTAACCATACCCACATGGATAGCAGCAGCAGTTGTAACCACACCCATGTGGATAGCAGCAGCAGTTGTAACCATACCCACGTGGATTAGTAGCAGCAGTTGTAACCATACCCACGTGGATAGTAGCAGCAGTTGTAACCATACCCACATGGATAGTAGCAGCAGTTGTAACCATACGCACATGGATAGCAGCAGCAGTTGTAACCATACCCACATGGATTAGTAGCAGCAGTTGTAACCATACCCACATGGATTAGTAGCAGCAGTTGTAACCATACCCACATGGATAGTAGCAGCAGTTGTAACCATACCCACATGGATTAGTAGCAGCAGTTGTAACCATACCCACATGGATAGTAGCAGCAGTTGTAACCATACCCACATGGATTAGTAGCAGCAGTTGTAACCATACCCACATGGATTAGCAGCAGTTGTAACCATACCCACGTGGATTAGTAGCAGCAGTTGTAACCATACCCACATGGATAGTAGCAGCAGTTGTAACCATACCCACATGGATAGTAGCAGCAGTTGTAACCATACCCACATGGATAGCAGCAGCAGTTGTAACCACACCCACATGGATTAGTAGCAGCAGTTGTAACCATACCCACATGGATAGCAGCAGCAGTTGTAACCATACCCACATGGATTAGTAGCAGCAGTTGTAACCATACCCACATGGATAGCAGCAGCAGTTGTAACCATACCCACATGGATAGTAGCAGCAGTTGTAACCATACCCACATGGATAGTAGCAGCAGTTGTAACCATACCCACATGGATAGTAACAGCAGTTGTACCCATACCCACATGGATTAGTAGCAGCAGTTGTAACCATACCCACATGGATAGTAGCAGCAGTTGTAACCATACCCACATGGATTAGTAGCAGCAGTTGTCACCATACCCACATGGATTAGTAGCAGCAGTTGTCACCATACCCACATGGATTAGTAGCAGCAGTTGTAACCATACCCACGTGGATAGTAGCAGCAGTTGTAACCATACCCACATGGATTAGTAGCAGCAGTTGTAACCATACCCACATGGATAGCAGCAGCAGTTGTAACCACACCCACATGGATTAGTAGCAGCAGTTGTAACCATACCCACATGGATAGTAACAGCAGTTGTACCCATACCCACATGGATTAGTAGCAGCAGTTGTAACCATACCCACATGGATAGTAGCAGCAGTTGTAACCATACCCACATGGATAGTAGCAGCAGTTGTAACCATACCCACATGGATTAGTAGCAGCAGTTGTAACCATACCCACATGGATTAGTAGCAGCAGTTGTAACCATACCCACATGGATAGTAGCAGCAGTTGTAACCATACCCACATGGATAGTAGCAGCAGTTGTAACCATACCCACATGGATAGTAGCAGCAGTTGTAACCATACCCACATGGATAGTAGCAGCAGTTGTAACCATACCCACATGGATAGTAGCAGCAGTTGTAACCATACCCACATGGATAGTAGCAGCAGTTGTAACCATACCCACATGGATAGTAGCAGCAGTTGTAACCATACCCACATGGATAGTAGCAGCAGTTGTAACCATACCCACATGGATAGCAGCAGCAGTTGTAACCACACCCACATGGATTAGTAGCAGCAGTTGTAACCATACCCACATGGATAGCAGCAGCAGTTGTAACCATACCCACATGGATTAGTAGCAGCAGTTGTAACCATACCCACATGGATAGCAGCAGCAGTTGTAACCATACCCACATGGATAGTAGCAGCAGTTGTAACCATACCCACATGGATAGTAGCAGCAGTTGTAACCATACCCACATGGATAGTAACAGCAGTTGTACCCATACCCACATGGATTAGTAGCAGCAGTTGTAACCATACCCACATGGATAGTAGCAGCAGTTGTAACCATACCCACATGGATTAGTAGCAGCAGTTGTCACCATACCCACATGGATTAGTAGCAGCAGTTGTCACCATACCCACATGGATTAGTAGCAGCAGTTGTAACCATACCCACATGGATAGTAGCAGCAGTTGTAACCATACCCACATGGATAGTAGCAGCAGTTGTAACCATACCCACATGGATAAGCAGCAGTTGTAACCATACCCACATGGATTAGTAGCAGCAGTTGTAACCATACCCACATGGATAGTAGCAGCAGTTGTAACCACACCCACATGGATTAGTAGCAGCAGTTGTAACCATACCCACATGGATAGCAGCAGCAGTTGTAACCATACCCACATGGATAGCAGCAGCAGTTGTAACCATACCCACATGGATAGCAGTTGCAGCAGTTAGCAGCAGCAGTTGTAACCATACCCACATGGATTAGTAGGAGTTGTAACCATACCCACATGGATAGTAGCAGCAGTTGTAACCATACCCACATGGATAGTAGCAGCAGTTGTAACCATACCCACATGGATAGTAGCAGCAGTTGTAACCATACCCACATGGATTAGTAGCAGCAGTTGTAACCATACCCACGTGGATAGTAGCAGCAGTTGTAACCATACCCACATGGATAGTAGCAGCAGTTGTAACCATACCCACATGGATTAGTAGCAGCAGTTGTAACCATACCCACATGGATAGTAGCAGCAGTTGTAACCATACCCACATGGATTAGTAGCAGCAGTTGTAACCATACCCACATGGATAGTAGCAGCAGTTGTAACCACACCCACATGGATTAGTAGCAGCAGTTGTAACCATACCCACATGGATAGCAGCAGCAGTTGTAACCATACCCACATGGATAGTAGCAGCAGTTGTAACCATACCCACATGGATATAGCAGCAGTTGCATGGTAGCAGCAGTTGTAACCATACCCACATGGATAGCAGCAGCAGTTGTAACCATACCCACATGGATTAGTAGCAGCAGTTGTAACCATACCCACATGGATAGCAGCAGCAGTTGTAACCATACCCACATGGATAGTAGCAGCAGTTGTAACCATACCCACATGGATAGTAGCAGCAGTTGTAACCATACCCACATGGATAGTAACAGCAACCATACCCACATGGATAGTAGCAGCAGTTGTAACCATACCCACATGGATAGTAGCAGCAGTTGTAACCATACCCACATGGATAGTAGCAGCATGGATAGCAGTTGTAACCATACCCACATGGATTAGTAGCAGCAGTTGTAACCATACCCACATGGATAGCAGCAGCAGTTGTAACCATACCCACATGGATTAGTAGCAGCAGTTGTAACCATACCCACATGGATAGCAGCAGCAGTTGTAACCATACCCACATGGATAGTAGCAGCAGTTGTAACCATACCCACATGGATAGCAGCAGCAGTTGTAACCATACCCACATGGATTAGTAGCAGCAGTTGTAACCATACCCACATGGATAGCAGCAGCAGTTGTAACCATACCCACATGGATTAGTAGCAGCAGTTGTAACCATACCCACATGGATAGCAGCAGCAGTTGTAACCATACCCACATGGATAGTAGCAGCAGTTGTAACCATACCCACATGGATAGCAGCAGCAGTTGTAACCATACCCACATGGATTAGTAGAGCAGTTGTAACCATACCCACATGGATAGCAGCAGCAGTTGTAACCATACCCACATGGATAGCAGCAGCAGTTGTAACCACACCCATGTGGATAGCAGCAGCAGTTGTAACCATACCCACGTGGATTAGTAGCAGCAGTTGTAACCATACCCACATGGATTAGTAGCAGCAGTTGTCACCATACCCACATGGATTAGTAGCAGCAGTTGTCACCATACCCACATGGATTAGTAGCAGCAGTTGTAACCATACCCACGTGGATAGTAGCAGCAGTTGTAACCATACCCACATGGATAGTAGCAGCAGTTGTAAACATACCCACATGGATAGCAGCAGCAGTTGTAACCACACCCACATGGATTAGTAGCAGCAGTTGTAACCATACCCACATGGATTAGTAGCAGCAGTTGTAACCATACCCACATGGATAGCAGCAGCAGTTGTAACCATACCCACATGGATAGCAGCAGCAGTTGTAACCATACCCACATGGATAGCAGCAGCAGTTGTAACCACACCCATGTGGATAGCAGCAGCAGTTGTAACCATACCCACGTGGATTAGTAGCAGCAGTTGTAACCATACCCACGTGGATAGTAGCAGCAGTTGTAACCATACCCACGTGGATAGTAGCAGCAGTTGTAACCATACGCACATGGATAGCAGCAGCAGTTGTAACCATACCCACATGGATAGCAGCAGCAGTTGTGTGGATAGCAGCAGCAGTTGTAACCATACCCACATGGATTAGTAGCAGCAGTTGTAACCATACCCACATGGATAGTAGCAGCAGTTGTAACCATACCCACATGGATAGTAGCAGCAGTTGTAACCATACCCACATGGATAGTAGCAGCAGTTGTAACCATACCCACATGGATAGTAGCAGCAGTTGTAACCATACCCACATGGATAGCAGCAGCAGTTGTAACCATACCCACATGGATAGTAGCAGCAGTTGTAACCATACCCACATGGATAGTAGCAGCAGTTGTAACCATACCCACGTGGATAGCAGCAGCAGTTGTAACCATACCCACATGGATAGTAGCAGCAGTTGTAACCATACCCACATGGATAGTAGCAGCAGTTGTAACCATACCCACATGGATAGTAGCAGCAGTTGTAACCATACCCACATGGATAGTAGCAGCAGTTGTAACCATACCCACATGGATTAGTAGCAGCAGTTGTAACCATACCCACATGGATAGTAGCAGCAGTTGTAACCATACCCACATGGATAGTAGCAGCAGTTGTAACCATACCCACATGGATAGTAGCAGCAGTTGTAACCATACCCACATGGATAGTAGCAGCAGTTGTAACCATACCCACATGGATAGTAGCAGCAGTTGTAACCATACCCACATGGATAGTAGCAGCAGTTGTAACCATACCCAGTTGTAACATGGATGGATAGCAGCAGCAGTTGTAACCAACCCCATGGATATAGCAGCAGTTGTAACCAACCCATACCCACATGGATAGTAGCAGCAGTTGTAACCATACCCACATGGATAGTAGCAGCAGTTGTAACCATACCCACATGGATAGTAGCAGCAGTTGTAACCATACCCACATGGATAGTAGCAGCAGTTGTAACCATACCCACATGGATAGTAGCAGCAGTTGATAACCATACCCACATGGATAGTAGCAGCAGTTGTAACCATACCCACATGGATGATAGTAGCAGCAGTTGTAACCATACCCACATGGATAGCAGCAGCAGTTGTAACCATACCCACATGGATATAGCAGCAGTTGTAACCATACCCACATGGATAGTAGCAGCAGTTGTAACCATACCCACATGGATTGTAGCAGCAGTTGTAACCATACCCACATGGATAGTAGCAGCAGTTGTAACCACACCCACATGGATTAGTAGCAGCAGTTGTAACCATACCCACATGGATTAGTAGCAGCAGTTGTAACCACACCCACATGGATTAGTAGCAGCAGTTGTAACCACACCCACATGGATTAGTAGCAGCAGTTGTAACCATACCCACATGGATAGTAGCAGCAGTTGTAACCATACCCACATGGATAGCAGCAGCAGTTGTAACCATACCCACATGGATAGTAGCAGCAGTTGTAACCATACCCACACGTGGATAGTAGCAGCAGGTAACCATACCCACATGGATAGTAGCAGCAGTTACCCACATGGTAACCATACCCACATGGATAGTAGCAGCAGTTGTAACCATACCCACATGGATAGTAGCAGCAGTTGTAACCATACCCACATGGATAGTAGCAGCAGTTGTAACCATACCCACATGGATAGTAGCAGCAGTTGTAACCATACCCACATGGATAGCAGCAGCAGTTGTAACCATACCCACATGGATAGTAGCAGCAGTTGTAACCATACCCACATGGAGCAGCAGTTGTAACCACACCCACATGGATTAGTAGCAGCAGTTGTAACCATACCCACATGGATAGCAGCAGCAGTTGTAACCATACCCACATAACCATACCCACATGGATAGTAGCAGCAGTTGTAACCATACCCACATGGATAGTAACAGCAGTTGTACCCATACCCACATGGATTAGTAGCAGCAGTTGTAACCATACCCACATGGATAGTAGCAGCAGTTGTAACCATACCCACATGGATTAGTAGCAGCAGTTGTCACCATACCCACATGGATTAGTAGCAGCAGTTGTCACCATACCCACATGGATTAGTAGCAGCAGTTGTCACCATACCCACATGGATTAGTAGCAGCAGTTGTAACCATACCCACGTGGATAGTAGCAGCAGTTGTAACCATACCCAGTAGCCAGTTGTAAACATACCCACGTGGATAGCAGCAGCAGTTGTAACCACACCCACATGGATTAGTAGCAGCAGTTGTAACCATACCCACATGGATAGCAGCAGCAGTTGTAACCACACCCACATGGATTAGTAGCAGCAGTTGTAACCATACCCACATGGATAGCAGCAGCAGTTGTAACCATACCCACATGGATAGCAGCAGCAGTTGTAACCATACCCACATGGATAGCAGCAGCAGTTGTAACCACACCAGCATGGAGTGGATAGCAGCAGCAGTTGTAACCATACCCACTTGGATAGTAGCAGCAGTTGTAACCATACCCACATGGATAGCAGCAGCAGTTGTAACCATACCCACATGGATAGCAGCAGCAGTTGTAACCACACCCATGGATAGCAGCAGCAGTTGTAACCATACCCACATGGATTAGTAGCAGCAGTTGTAACCATACCCACGTGGATAGTAGCAGCAGTTGTAACCATACCCACGTGGATAGTAGCAGCAGTTGTAACCATACCCACATGGATAGTAGCAGCAGTTGTAACCATACCCCATGGATAGTAGCAGCAGTTGATATGGATAGCAGCAGCAGTTGTAACCATACCCACATGGATAGTAGCAGCAGTTGTAACCATACCCACATGGATAGTAGCAGCAGTTGTAACCACACCCACGTGGATAGCAGCAGCAGTTGTAACCACACCCACGTGGATAGCAGCAGCAGTTGTAACCATACGCACATGGATAGCAGCAGCAGTTGTAACCATACCCACATGGATAGTAGCAGCAGTTGTAACCATACCCACATGGATAGTAGCAGCAGTTGTAACCATACCCACATGGATAGTAACAGCAGTTGTACCCATACCCACATGGATTAGTAGCAGCAGTTGTAACCATACCCACATGGATAGTAGCAGCAGTTGTAACCATACCCACATGGATTAGTAGCAGCAGTTGTCACCATACGCACATGGATTAGTAGCAGCAGTTGTCACCATACCCACATGGATTAGTAGCAGCAGTTGTAACCATACCCACATGGATAGTAGCAGCAGTTGTAACCATACCCACATGGATAGTAGCAGCAGTTGTAAACATACCCACATGGATAGCAGCAGCAGTTGTAACCATACCCACATGGATTAGTAGCAGCAGTTGTAACCATACCCACATGGATAGCAGCAGCAGTTGTAACCACACCCACATGGATTAGTAGCCACAGTTGTAACCATACCCACATGGATAGTAGCAGCAGTTGTAACCATACCCACATGGATTAGTAGCCACAGTTGTAACCATAACCACATGGATAGTAGCAGCAGTTGTAACCATACCCACATGGATAGTAGCAGCAGTTGTAACCATACCCACATGGATAGCAGCAGCAGTTGTAACCACACCCACATGGATAGCAGCAGCAGTTGTAACCATACCCAGCAGTGTTGTAACCATACCCACATGGATAGTAGCAGCAGTTGTAACCATACCCACATGGATAGTAGCAGCAGTTGTAACCATACCCACATGGATAGTAGCAGCAGTTGTAACCATACACATGGATAGCAGCAGCAGTTGTAACCATACCCACATGGATAGTAGCAGCATACCCACATGGATAGCAGCAGCAGTTGTAACCATACCCACATGGATAGTAGCAGCAGTTGTAACCACACCCACGTGGATACCACATGGATAGCAGCAGCAGTTGTAACCATACCCACATGGAGTTGTAACCATACCCACATGGATAGTAGCAGCAGTTGTAACCATACCCACATGGATAGTAGCAGCAGTTGTAACCATACCCACATGGATAGTAGCAGCAGTTGTAACCATACCCACATGGATATAGCAGCAGTTGTAACCATACCCACATGGATAGTAGCAGCAGTTGTAACCATACCCACATGGATTAGTAGCAGCAGTTGTAACCATACCCACATGGATTAGTAGCAGCAGTTGTAACCATACCCACATGGATAGTAGCAGCAGTTGTAACCATACCCACATGGATAGTAGCAGCAGTTGTAACCATACCCACATGGATAGCAGCAGCAGTTGTAACCACACCCACATGGATTAGTAGCAGCAGTTGTAACCATACCCACATGGATAGCAGCAGCAGTTGTAACCATACCCACATGGATTAGTAGCAGCAGTTGTAACCATACCCACATGGATAGCAGCAGCAGTTGTAACCATACCCACATGGATAGCAGCAGCAGTTGTAACCATACCCACATGGATAGTAGCAGCAGTTGTAACCATACCCACATGGATAGTAACAGCAGTTGTACCCATACCCACATGGATTAGTAGCAGCAGTTGTAACCATACCCACATGGATAGTAGCAGCAGTTGTAACCATACCCACATGGATTAGTAGCAGCAGTTGTCACCATACCCACATGGATTAGTAGCAGCAGTTGTCACCATACCCACATGGATTAGTAGCAGCAGTTGTCACCATACCCACATGGATTAGTAGCAGCAGTTGTAACCATACCCACGTGGATAGTAGCAGCAGTTGTAACCATACCCATGTGGATAGTAGCAGCAGTTGTAAACATACCCACATGGATAGCAGCAGCAGTTGTAACCACACCCACATGGATTAGTAGCAGCAGTTGTAACCATACCCACATTGATAGCAGCAGCAGTTGTAACCACACCCACATGGATTAGTAGCAGCAGTTGTAACCATACCCACATGGATAGCAGCAGCAGTTGTAACCATACCCACATGGATAGCAGCAGCAGTTGTAACCATACCCACATGGATAGCAGCAGCAGTTGTAACCACACCCATGTGGATAGCAGCAGCAGTTGTAACCATACCCACGTGGATTAGTAGCAGCAGTTGTAACCATACCCACGTGGATAGTAGCAGCAGTTGTAACCATACCCACATGGATAGTAGCAGCAGTTGTAACCATACGCACATGGATAGCAGCAGCAGTTGTAACCATACCCACATGGATAGTAGCAGCAGTTGTAACCATACAGTTGTAACCACATGGATTAGTAGCAGCAGTTGTAACCATACCCACATGGATAGTAGCAGCAGTTGTAACCATACCCACGTGGATAGTAGCAGCAGTTGTAACCATACCCACATGGATAGTAGCAGCAGTTGTAACCATACCCACATGGATAGTAGCAGCAGTTGTAACCATACGCACATGGATAGCAGCAGCAGTTGTAACCATACCCACATGGATAGTAGCAGCAGTTGTAACCATACCCACATGGATAGTAGCAGCAGTTGTAACCACACCCACGTGGATAGCAGCAGCAGTTGTAACCACACCCACGTGGATAGCAGCAGCAGTTGTAACCATACGCACATGGATAGCAGCAGCAGTTGTAACCATACCCACATGGATAGTAGCAGCAGTTGTAACCATACCCACATGGATAGTAGCAGCAGTTGTAACCATACCCACATGGATAGTAACAGCAGTTGTACCCATACCCACATGGATTAGTAGCAGCAGTTGTAACCATACCCACATGGATAGTAGCAGCAGTTGTAACCATACCCACATGGATTAGTAGCAGCAGTTGTCACCATACCCACATGGATTAGTAGCAGCAGTTGTCACCATACCCACATGGATTAGTAGCAGCAGTTGTAACCATACCCACGTGGATAGTAGCAGCAGTTGTAACCATACCCACATGGATAGCAGCAGCAGTTGTAACCATACCCACATGGATAGTAGCAGCAGTTGTAAACATACCCACATGGATAGCAGCAGCAGTTGTAACCATACCCACATGGATTAGTAGCAGCAGTTGTAACCATACCCACATGGATAGTAGCAGCAGTTGTAACCATACCCACATGGATTAGTAGCAGCAGTTGTAACCATACCCACATGGATAGTAGCAGCAGTTGTAACCATACCCACATGGATAGTAGCAGCAGTTGTAACCATACCCACAAGGATATTAGCAGCAGTTGTAACCACACCCACATGGATTAGCAGCAGCAGTTGTAACCACACCCACATGGATAGCAGCAGCAGTTGTAACCATACCCACTTGGATAGTAGCAGCAGTTGTAACCATACCCACATGGATAGCAGCAGCAGTTGTAACCATACCCACATGGATAGTAGCAGCAGTTGTAACCATACCCACATGGATAGTAGCAGCAGTTGCATGGATAGTAGCAGCAGTTGTAACCATACCCACATGGATAGCAGCAGCAGTTGTAACCATACCCACATGGATAGTAGCAGCAGTTGTAACCATACCCACATGGATAGTAGCAGCAGTTGTAACCACACCCACGTGGATAGCAGCAGCAGTTGTAACCACACCCACGTGGATAGTAGCAGCAGTTGTAACCATACGCACATGGATAGCAGCAGCAGTTGTAACCATACCCACATGGATAGTAGCAGCAGTTGTAACCATACCCACATGGATAGTAGCAGCAGTTGTAACCATACCCACATGGATAGTAACAGCAGTTGTACCCATACCCACATGGATTAGTAGCAGCAGTTGTAACCATACCCACATGGATTAGTAGCAGCAGTTGTAACCATACCCACATGGATAGCAGCAGCAGTTGTAACCATACCCACATGGATAGTAGCAGCAGTTGTAACCATACCCACATGGATAGTAGCAGCAGTTGTAACCATACCCACATGGATAGTAACAGCAGTTGTACCCATACCCACATGGATTAGTAGCAGCAGTTGTAACCATACCCACATGGATAGTAGCAGCAGTTGTAACCATACCCACATGGATTAGTAGCAGCAGTTGTCACCATACCCACATGGATTAGTAGCAGCAGTTGTCACCATACCCACATGGATTAGTAGCAGCAGTTGTCACCATACCCACATGGATTAGTAGCAGCAGTTGTAACCATACCCACGTGGATAGTAGCAGCAGTTGTAACCATACCCATGTGGATAGTAGCAGCAGTTGTAAACATACCCACATGGATAGCAGCAGCAGTTGTAACCACACCCACATGGATTAGTAGCAGCAGTTGTAACCATACCCACATTGATAGCAGCAGCAGTTGTAACCACACCCACATGGATTAGTAGCAGCAGTTGTAACCATACCCACATGGATAGCAGCAGCAGTTGTAACCATACCCACATGGATAGCAGCAGCAGTTGTAACCATACCCACATGGATAGCAGCAGCAGTTGTAACCACACCCATGTGGATAGCAGCAGCAGTTGTAACCATACCCACGTGGATTAGTAGCAGCAGTTGTAACCATACCCACGTGGATAGTAGCAGCAGTTGTAACCATACCCACTTGGATAGTAGCAGCAGTTGTAACCATACGCACATGGATAGCAGCAGCAGTTGTAACCATACCCACATGGATAGCAGCAGCAGTTGTAACCACACCCATGTGGATAGCAGCAGCAGTTGTAACCATACCCACATGGATTAGTAGCAGCAGTTGTAACCATACCCACGTGGATAGTAGCAGCAGTTGTAACCATACCCACGTGGATAGTAGCAGCAGTTGTAACCATACCCACATGGATAGTAGCAGCAGTTGTAACCATACCCACATGGATAGTAGCAGCAGTTGTAACCATACGCACATGGATAGCAGCAGCAGTTGTAACCATACCCACATGGATAGTAGCAGCAGTTGTAACCATACCCACATGGATAGTAGCAGCAGTTGTAACCACACCCACGTGGATAGCAGCAGCAGTTGTAACCACACCCACGTGGATAGCAGCAGCAGTTGTAACCACACCACATGGATAGCAGCAGCAGTTGTAACCATACCCACATGGATAGTAGCAGCAGTTGTAACCATACCCACATGGATAGTAGCAGCAGTTGTAACCATACCCACATGGATAGTAACAGCAGTTGTACCCATACCCACATGGATTAGTAGCAGCAGTTGTAACCATACCCACATGGATAGTAGCAGCAGTTGTAACCATACCCACATGGATTAGTAGCAGCAGTTGTCACCATACGCACATGGATTAGTAGCAGCAGTTGTCACCATACCCACATGGATTAGTAGCAGCAGTTGTAACCATACCCACGTGGATAGTAGCAGCAGTTGTAACCATACCCACATGGATAGTAGCAGCAGTTGTAACCATACCCACATGGATAGCAGCAGCAGTTGTAACCATACCCACATGGATAGTAGCAGCAGTTGTAAACATACCCACATGGATAGCAGCAGCAGTTGTAACCATACCCACATGGATTAGTAGCAGCAGTTGTAACCATACCCACATGGATATCTGCAGCAGTTGTAACCATACCCACATGGATTAGTAGCAGCAGTTGTAACCATATCCACATGGATAGTAGCAGCAGCTGTAACCATACCCACATGGATTAGTAGCAGCAGTTGTAACCATACCCACAAGGATATTAGCAGCAGTTGTAACCACACCCACATGGATTAGCAGCAGCAGTTGTAACCACACCCACATGGATAGCAGCAGCAGTTGTAACCATACCCACTTGGATAGTAGCAGCAGTTGTAACCATACCCACATGGATAGCAGCAGCAGTTGTAACCATACCCACATGGATAGTAGCAGCAGTTGTAACCATACCCACATGGATAGTAGCAGCAGTTGTAACCATACCCACATGGATAGTAGCAGCAGTTGTAACCATACGCACATGGATAGCAGCAGCAGTTGTAACCATACCCACATGGATAGTAGCAGCAGTTGTAACCATACCCACATGGATAGTAGCAGCAGTTGTAACCACACCCACGTGGATAGCAGCAGCAGTTGTAACGTGGATAGCAGCAGCAGTTGTAACCATACGCACATGGATAGCAGCAGCAGTTGTAACCATACCCACATGGATAGTAGCAGCAGTTGTAACCATACCCACATGGATAGTAGCAGCAGTTGTAACCATACCCACATGGATAGTAACAGCAGTTGTACCCATACCCACATGGATTAGTAGCAGCAGTTGTAACCATACCCACATGGATAGTAGCAGCAGTTGTAACCATACCCACATGGATTAGTAGCAGCAGTTGTCACCATACGCACATGGATTAGTAGCAGCAGTTGTCACCATACCCACATGGATTAGTAGCAGCAGTTGTAACCATACCCACGTGGATAGTAGCAGCAGTTGTAACCATACCCACATGGATAGTAGCAGCAGTTGTAACCATACCCACATGGATAGCAGCAGCAGTTGTAACCATACCCACATGGATAGTAGCAGCAGTTGTAAACATACCCACATGGATAGCAGCAGCAGTTGTAACCATACCCACATGGATAGCAGCAGCAGTTGTAACCACCCATGTGGATACAACAGTTGTAACCATACCCACGTGGATTAGTAGCAGCAGTTGTAACCATACCCACGTGGATAGTAGCAGCAGTTGTAACCATACCCACATGGATAGTAGCAGCAGTTGTAACCATACCCACATGGATAGTAGCAGCAGTTGTAACCATACACATGGATAGCAGCAGCAGTTGTAACCATACCCACATGGATAGTAGCAGCAGTTGTAACCATACCCACATGGATAGTAGCAGCAGTTGTAACCATACCCACATGGATTAGTAGCAGCAGTTGTAACCATACCCACATGGATTAGCAGCAGCAGTTGTAACCATACGCACATGGATAGCAGCAGCAGTTGTAACCATACCCACATGGATAGCAGCAGCAGTTGTAACCATACCCACATGGATAGTAGCAGCAGTTGTAACCATACCCACATGGATAGCAGCAGCAGTTGTAACCATACCCACATGGATAGCAGCAGCAGTTGTAACCATACCCACATGGATAGTAGCAGCAGTTGTAACCATACCCACATGGATAGTAGCAGCAGTTGTAACCATACCCACATGGATAGTAACAGCAGTTGTAACCATACCCACATGGATAGCAGCAGCAGTTGTAACCATACCCACATGGATAGTAGCAGCAGTTGTAACCATACCCACATGGATTAGTAGCAGCAGTTGTCACCATACCCACATGGATTAGTAGCAGCAGTTGTAACCATACCCACATGGATAGTAGCAGCAGTTGTAACCATACCCACATGGATAGTAGCAGCAGTTGTCACCATACCCACATGGATTAGTAGCAGCAGTTGTCACCATACCCACATGGATTAGTAGCAGCAGTTGTCACCATACCCACATGGATTAGTAGCAGCAGTTGTAACCATACCCACATGGATCAGCAACCATAGTAGCAGCAGTTGTAACCATACCCACATGGATAGTAGCAGCAGTTGTAACCATACCCACATGGATAGTAGCAGCAGTTGTAACCATACCCACATGGATAGTAACAGCAGTTGTACCCATACCCACATGGATTAGTAGCAGCAGTTGTAACCATACCCATGGATAGCAGCAGCAGTTGTAACCACACCCACATGGATTAGTAGCAGTTGTAACCATACCCACATGGATAGCAGCAGCAGTTGTAACCACACCCACATGGATTAGTAGCAGCAGTTGTAACCATACCCACATGGATAGCAGCAGCAGCAGTTGTAACCATACCCACATGGATAGCAGCAGCAGTTGTAACCATACCCACATGGCAACTTAGTTGTAACCATACCCACATGGATAGTAACAGCAGTTGTATACCCACATGGATTAGTAGCACCCATACCCACATGGATAGCAGCAGCAGTTGTAACCATACCCACATGGATTAGTAGCAGCAGTTGTAACCATACCCACATGGATAGTAGCAGCAGTTGTCACCATACCCACATGGATAGTAGCAGCAGTTGTCACCATACCCACATGGATTAGTAGCAGCAGTTGTAACCATGCCCGTGGATAGTAGCAGCAGTTGTAACCACACCACATGGATTAGTAGCAGCAGTTGTAACCATACCCACATGGATAGCAGCAGCAGTTGTAACCACACCCACATGGATTATAGCAGCAATTGTAACCATACCCACATGGATAGTAACAGCAGTTGTACCCATACCCATGGATTAGTAGCAGCAGTTGTAACCATACCCACATGGATAGTAGCAGCAGTTGTAACCATACCCATGGATTAGTAGCAGCAGTTGTCACCATACCCACATGGATTAGTAGCAGCAGTTGTAACCATACCCACATGGATTAGTAGCAGCAGTTGTCACCATACCCACATGGATTAGTAGGAGTTGTAACCATACCCGTGGATAGTAGCAGCAGTTGTAACCACACCCACATGGATTAGTAGCAGCAGTTGTAACCATACCCACATGTGGATTAGTAGCAGCAGTTGTAACCATACCCACATGGATAGCAGCAGCAGTTGTAACCATACCCACATGGATAGCAGCAGCAGTTGTAACACATGGATAACAGCAGCAGTTGCACATGTGGATAGCAGCAGCAGTTGTAACCATACCCCATGGATTAGTAGCAGTTGTAACCATACCCACGTGGATAGTAGCAGCAGTTGTAACCATACCCACATGGATAGTAGCAGCAGTTGTAACCATACGCACATGGATGGCAACAGCAGTTGTAACCATACCCACATGGATTAGTAGCAGCAGTTGTAACCATACCCACATGGATTAGTAGCAGCAGTTGTAACCATACCCACATGGATAGTAGCAGCAGTTGTAGCCATACTGCATGGATTAGTAGCAGCAGTTGTAACCATGCCACATGGATAGTAGCAGCAGTTGTAGCCATACCCACATGGATAGCAGCAGCAGTTGTAACCACACCCACATGGATTAGTAGCAGCAGTTGTAACCATACCCACATGGATAGCAGCAGCAGTTGTAACCATACCCATGGATTAGTAGCAGCAGTTGTAACCATACCCACATGGATAGCAGCAGCAGTTGTAACCATACCCACATGGATAGTAGCAGCAGTTGTAACCATACCCACATGGATAGTAGCAGCAGTTGTAACCATACCCACATGGATAGTAGCAGCAGTTGTAACCATACCCACATGGATTAGTAGCAGCAGTTGTCACCATACCCACATGGATTAGTAGCAGCAGTTGTCACCATACCCACATGGATTAGTAGCAGCAGTTGTAACCATACCCACGTGGATAGTAGCAGCAGTTGTAACCATACCCACGTGGATAGTAGCAGCAGTTGTAACCATACCCACATGGATAGCAGCAGCAGTTGTAACCATACCCACATGGATTAGTAGCAGCAGTTGTAACCATACCCACATGGATAGCAGCAGCAGTTGTAACCACACCCACATGGATTAGTAGCAGCAGTTGTAACCATACCCACATGGATAGCAGCAGCAGTTGTAACCATACCCACATGGATAGCAGCAGCAGTTGTAACCATACCCACATGGATAGCAGCAGCAGTTGTAACCACACCCATGTGGATAGCAGCAGCAGTTGTAACCATACCCACGTGGATTAGTAGCAGCAGTTGTAACCATACCCACATGGATAGTAGCAGCAGTTGTAACCATACCCACGTGGATAGTAGCAGCAGTTGTAACCATACGCACATGGATAGCAGCAGCAGTTGTAACCATACCCACATGGATAGCAGCAGCAGTTGTAACCACACCCACGTGGATAGCAGCAGCAGTTGTAACCATACCCACATGGATTAGTAGCAGCAGTTGTAACCATACCCACGTGGATAGTAGCAGCAGTTGTAACCATACCCACGTGGATAGTAGCAG
>NC_088225.1:29236169-29254988 GCF_036934945.1 Oncorhynchus masou masou
ACATTAACCACATCACATTAATCAGATCACGTTAACCAGATCCCATTAACCAGATCCCATTAACCAGATCACATTAATCAGATCACGTTAACCAGATCCCATTAACCAGATCACATTAATCAGATCAGATTAACCAGATAACATTAACCAGATCACATTAACCAGATCACATTAATCAGATCACGTTAACCAGATCCCATTAATCAGATCACATTAACCACACCACATTAACCACATCACATTAACCAGATCCCATTAACCAGATCCCATTAACCAGATCCCATTAATCAGGTCACGTTAACCAGATCCCATTAATCAGATCACATTAACCACATCACATTAATCAGATCACGTTAACCAGATCCCATTAACCAGATCACATTAATCAGATCAGATTAACCAGATAACATTAACCAGATCACATTAACCAGATCACATTAACCAGATCACATTAACCAGATCACATTAACCAGATCACATTAACCAGATCACATTAACCATCTTTGTACAGTGCAATCATGTGTGGCCACAATAACACGGTGGCCTTAGTCATCCACAACATTCATTCATGGATTCCTTTTATACTATTACATACCTTCTTCCCCAGATGGGACTTCATCAAGCAGTATTATCATTATTTCCACTCATACTTACTCACTGATGCTCAAGGCTACTCATCCCCATTTAACCACTTTTGGAACAGAAGGGGCCAGGAAGATATAAAATTGGTTTGGCTTTTTCAGGAAAGATAATAGAGATGGAATAGAGAGAGTGAGACGGCAGCACACGTCCAGAGTGACTGCTGAGATCTCCTGTCAACATTCTGTTATGTCACCTACCTCAGTGCTCTGCACCAAGATATGTCCTGTCAACATTCTGTTATGTCACCTACCTCAGTGTGCTGCACCAAGACATCAAATCCAATCAAATCAAATGTATTTATATAGCCCTTCGTACATCAGCTGATATCTCAAAGTGCTGTACAGAAACCCAGCCTAAAACCCCAAACAGCAAGCAATGCAGGTGTAGAAGCACGGTGGTTAGGAAAAACTCCCTAGAAAGGCCAACACCTAGGAAGAAACCTAGAGAGGAACCAGGCTATGTGGGGTGGCCAGTCCTCTTCTGGCTGTGCCGGGTAGAGATTATAACAGAACATGGCCAAGATGTTCAAATGTTCATAAATGACCAGCATGGTCGAATAATAATAAGGCAGAACAGTTGAAACTGGAGCAGCAGCACAGCCAGGTGGACTGGGGACAGCAAGGAGTCATCATGTCAGGTAGTCCTGGGGCATGGTCCTAGGGCTCAGGTCCTCCGAGAGAGAGAAAGAAAGAGAATTAGAGAGAGCATATGTGGGGTGGCCAGTCCTCTTCCGGCTGTGCCGGGTGGAGATTATAACAGAACATGGCCAAGATGTTCAAATGTTCATAAATGACCAGCATGGTCGAATAATAATAAGGTAGAACAGTTGAAACTGTGTCCCATTATCATTCTGTTATGTCACCTGCCTCAGTGTGCTGCACCATGACATGTCCTGTCATCACTGTTATGTCACCTACCTCAGTGTGCTGCACCAAGACATGTCCTGTCACCACTGTTATGTCACCTACCTCAGTGTGCTGCACCAAGACATGTACTGTCAACATTCTGTTATGTCACCTACCTCAGTGTGCTGCACCATGACATGTCCTGTCAACATTCTGTTATGTCACCTACCTCAGTGTGCTGCACCAAGACATGTCCTGTCAACATTCTGTTATGTCACCTACCTCAGTGTGCTGCACCAAGACATGTCCCATTATCATTCTGTTATGTCACCTACCTCAGTGTGCTGCACCAAGACATGTACTGTCAACATTCTGTTATGTCACCTAGCTCAGTGTGCTGCACCAAGACATGTCCTGTCAACATTCTGTTATGTCACCTACCTCAGTGTGCTGCACCAAGACATGTCCCATTATCATTCTGTTATGTCACCTACCTCAGTGTGCTGCACCAAGACATGTCCTGTCAACATTCTGTTATGTCACCTACCTCAGTGTGCTGCACCAAGACATGTCCCATTATCATTCTGTTATATCACCTACCTCAGTGTGCTGCACCAAGACATGTCCTGTCAACATTCTGTTATGTCACCTACCTCAGTGTGCTGCACCAAGACATGTCCCATTATCATTCTGTTATATCACCTACCTCAGTGTGCTGCACCAAGACATGTCCTGTCAACATTCTGTTATGTCACCTACCTCAGTGTGCTGCACCAAGACATGTACTGTCCATTCTGTTAGCTGGAGGTCACCTACAGTGTGCTGCACCAAAGCATGTCCTGCCCTTCAAAGTATTCTTCATCACTGTTATGTCACCTACCTCAGTGTGCTGCACTGTTGTCCCATTATCATGTTATATCACCTACCTCAGTGTGCTGCACCAAGACATGTCCTGTCAACATTCTGTTATGTCACCTAGCTCAGTGTGCTGCACCAAAGCATGTCCTGTCATCACTGTTATGTCACCTACCTCAGTGTGCTGCACCAAGACATGTACTGTCAACATTCTGTTATGTCACCTAGCTCAGTGTGCTGCACCAAGACATGTGCAGAGGTAAAGCAACTGCCTAGAATGAACTGGTGTTGGACCGGGTGCTGGAGGTGGAGGGCTATTCTAATCTCTTCCACTGTGAAGGAGAGTTAGATATTAACAATCACGTGCTGTTGCTCTTAGCTAAGGCCCTTCAAAGTATTCTTCATTTAGTTATTACCTTTACAGCAGGGGTGTCAAAATCAATTCCTGGAGGGCCATGTGTACATTGGTTTTTGATTTTTCCTTCAAGGTTATGTCCAGTTAAGACCAAGACAACCAGGTAATGGGATTTCCTAACTAATCAGTGACCTTAAAAACTCTTAAGCATCCGCCCCTTTTTTTTTTACATTTTTGCCTTTAAAGCTTGGGAAATCTTTTTGTATCCAAATCCGGCTTTAAACTTCTTCTCAACAGTATCTCGGACCTGCCTGGTGTGTTCCTTGTTCTTCATGATGCGCTCTGCGCTTTTAACGGACCTCTGAGACTATCACAGTGCAGGTGCATTTATACGGAGACTTGATTGCACACAAGTGGATTGTATTTATCATCATTAGTCATTTAGGTCAACATTGGATCATTCAGAGAACCTCACTGAACTTCTGGAGAGAGTTTGCTGCACTGAAAGTAAAAGGGCTGAATAATTTTGCACGCCCAATTTTTCAGTTTTTGATTGTTAAAAAAGTTTGAAATATCACAAATAAATGTCGTATTCCACTTCATGATTGTGTCCCACTTGTTGTTGATTCTTCACAAAAAATACAGTTTTATATCTTTATGTTTGAAGCCTGAAAATGGCAAAAGGTCTACAAAGTTCAAGGGGCTGAATACTTTGCAAGGCACTGTATTTCAATTAACTGATTTTGTTATATGAACTATAACTCAGTAAAATATTTGAAATTGTTGCATGGCACACAGACACAGACACACACACACACACACACACACACACACACACGCCAGCTGTTCACCTTTGCCTGCTAGTTCAGGGGAATGAGAGGACAGTCTGTCCACTACTGCTCTGTGCTTTTGCAGAAGGAGATCTAGGCATACTATTCCCATTACCACCTAACCTTTTCCAGTGTAGAGTAGACACCTATCTCCTTCCCTCCCTCCCAAGCCTGGCTGTCTCTGTTCTCTCTACCGAACTGGGGACAGGGATAATGTTCTGGCCTTTCAAATTAAGCCATGTGATATTCTTAACTGAAGGTCTGGGGGTGATCCTACAGATGTAGGATCTCATTTGAGCCAGTTTGCTGCAGCAGGAAAATAATCCTGCAGCAACAGGACATTTGAAATATTATGTGGATTATAATGAATGGATAATTTTGTAAGAGTTGACACATTTTTCGTTAGGGCAAATCAAGATATATATTTCAAAGTGGAAATCACTACCTTTAGAAGCTGGGGACTTTTTAAAACTCAAAGTTTGCATTTCCTTCTGTATTGAAAATTTCTCAGCAACAAAAGAGAATTATCAAATTATGATCCAACATCTGTTACTGCTGCTGAAACTGAGTTTATGAAAGCAGCCCTGTTACTGCTTTGACATCGAGCTCAGTGTTGACTTTACTGTTGTTCTCCAGATCACATTCACCTTCAGGTGTTTGATTAAATTGACCTGGATTGGATTCATCCCTGAATCTTCTTGTTTGGTCTTTTAGTCATTCTATAGAATATAATGCAAGTCTGCATTGGGATTGTGCTGTAAAAACAGGATTTAATGCTTCATGTTTGTTTTCAATAGGAAAAGATATGTAATAAGTATGTTTGTGCTTTTTAGGATTTGTGAATAACTTTCACACACAAATTTTGAGAAAACAAGCATTCTATTATTCTGGAACAATAGAAAAGGGAATATATAATATAACCATAGATTTTCTGGACTGTCTTTTTTAGTATTTTTGTAAGACAAACCAGTTTTCCAAAACGTAAAAGCCATCTCTAAATAATACTTCAAGTAGAAGAACTTCAAGTTTCCTGCGAAGTTTCCGTTTTATTTCCAACTAACCCGTGACACAGTGACACAATAACCCAGTGAAACTATTCTCGTTTAAGTTGCGTTCACTTTTCTCATGACCCTCTGGTGATACATTTAGAACAATGTTTACTTAGGAAGGTACTCTCTCGTTCTGGTGTGACGCACAAATTAGGGAACTTAATAGAGCTGTCTCTTTCTCTGTCACACACACATGCACAAAATACACACATGCACACACACACATTCATGCAAGGAAACAGGCCCACACAAATATACTCATGCAAGCAGAAACACACAAACCCCAAAATGTGATGTATATAAACACAGAAACATTTGTTGAGTCTCTCTGTTCTGCTCTCCTTCCCTTCCTCTGTCTGCTCTGTCCTGGCGTGGTCAGTCTGATGGACAGTGCTGTTCTGTGAGGAGGTCCACCTGCTGTGATCATACTGTCCTCAGGACAACTCTCCATGGACACACTCTGTTAGCCTGGGGACTGATGAGTCTACTGCTCAGTTGCAGGCTGGGATACGATGCTGAAAGGATGAGAGATTACAATCTGTCTGTGCTACTAATTCATGTAGTTGTGGTTTCAACAGCTGGTGCTACTGCTACTACTGCTGCTAGAGACTGGGGACTGGGGGGAGTTGTGTCCATACTATTCTCTCTGTTACTGTGCTAGAGACTGGGGACTGGGGGGAGTTGTGTCCATACTATTCTCTCTGTTACTGCTGCTAGAGACTGGGGACTGGGGGGAGTTGTGTCCATACTATTCTCTCTGTTACTGCTGCTAGAGACTGGGGACTGGGGGGAGTTGTGTCCATACTATTCTCTCTGTTACTGCTGCTAGAGACTGGGGGGAGTTGTGTCCATACTATTCTCTCTGTTACTGCTGCTAGAGACTGGGGACTGGGGGGAGTTGTGTCCATACTATTCTCTCTGTTACTGCTGCTAGAGACTGGGGGGGGGAGTTGTGTCCATACTATTCTCTCTGTTACTGCTGCTAGAGACTGCTAGAGACTGGGGGGAGTTGTGTCCATACTATTCTCTCTGTTACTTGCTCTGTTATTCTCTCTGTTACTGCTGCTAGAGACTGGGGACTGTGGGGGAGTTGTGTCCATACTATTCTCTCTGTTACTGCTGCTAGAGACTGGGGGGGGGAGTTGTATCCATACTATTCTCTCTGTTACTGCTGCTAGAGACTGGGGGGAGTTAGAGACGGGGGGGGAGTTGTGTCCATACTATTCTCTCTGTTACTGCTGCTAGAGACTGGGGACTGGGGGTGAGTTGTATCCATACTATTCTCTCTGTTACTGCTGCTAGAGACTGGGGACTGGGGGGAGTTGTATCCATACTATTCTCTCTGTTACTGCTGCTAGAGACTGGGGACTGGGGGGAGTTGGGAGTTGTGTCCATACTATTCTCTCTGTTACTGCTGCTAGAGACTGGGGACTGGGGGGGAGTTGTGTCCATACTATTCTCTCTGTTACTGCTGCTAGAGACTGGGGACTGGGGCGGAGTTGTGTTCCTACTATTCTCTCATCTTTAGATGTGCTCATCTGACCTTTTGCAGAGCAGTGTTATGGTTATGTGGCCACGACAGCCTGTCTGAGTAGAGGATGTACCTGCACACCAGGTGTGTTCTTGACACTGTTCCGTTCTACTATTCAACCCTTCCCCCCTCCTCTTTCTACTCCAGGGATGGAGACTTTGTGTGCAGGGCTGCCCCTCGCTTCCTACGTTTGTTCCTGCCAATCAATGTCCCCACTTTGTTCTGTCTGTAAAAATGCTGTGTTCCTGTGCTTATTAATAGCTGGACGGTATAATTACATGAGGAAGAGCTTTGAACAAAATGGCCGCCCCAAACAAAAACACAGTGGCAGATTGAGTGTGGATTATTTGAGAGTACAGTCTGACCCTGTTTAAACCCATTGAAGGAAGACTGGCCATGTAGAAATCTCTGCTTCAACTATTCTGCTGATAGAATGGGATAGTGGGATCATTGGTCCCACCTCTACCTAAAAAAGAATGGGACTGACAGCGGCAAACATGCAATGTTTTATTTATTTTTATTTTTACAGTCAAATCACCTTTAAATAAAGTCAAAACAAATGATTGAGTTGATTTGGCCAAGTTGACCCTATCGCTCTCATTCATTTTTAGCTAGCGGTGGCTAAAGTTACCTGAAGTTTGCAGTGTATTACAGTTTCTCCTGGCCCATAGACTACTTTCAGGGTAAGAACCATTTCACATAAATGCTGAACTTCTCCTTTAATTCAATTGTCCCCACCCCCCCAATTTCATGTCAGATTCTGCATGAATGCACTTGAAGCTTGCTCCTTACCTCAGCTACCCTTAATACTAAAAGCAAAGACTTGTGCATGTATTCATTTGATTTAAAAAATATATATAGGGTACCAGTCAAAAGTTTGGACACACACACCCATGTATTTTTAGTATTTTCTACATTATAGAATAATACTGAAGACATCAGCACTATGAAATAACACATACGGAATAATGTCGTAAACATTTTTTTTAACATATCAAAATATGTTTGAGATTTGAGATTCTTCAAAGTAGCCACCCTTTACCTTGATGACAGCTTTGCACACTCTTGGCATTCTCTCAACCAGTTTCATGAGGTAATCACCTGGAGTGCATATCAATTAACAGGTGTGCCTTATTAAAAGTGAATTTGTGGAATTTCTTTCCTTCTTAATGCATTTGAGCCAATCAGTTGTGTTGTGACAAGGTAGGGGTGGTAAACATCAGATAGCCCTATTTGGTAAAATACCAGGTCTATATTAAGGCAAGAACAGCTCAAATGAGCAAAGAGAAATGAACGTCCATCATTACTTTAATGCATGAAGGTCAGTCAATTCGGAAAATTTTAAGAACTGTCAAGTGCAGTCGCAAAAACCATCAAGCGCTATGATGAAACTGTCTCTCATGAGGACTGCCACAGAAAGGAAGACCCAGAGTTACCTCTGCTACAGAAGAAAAGTCCATTTGAAAAATTCAGCCCAAATAAATGCTTTACAGAGTTCAAGTAACAGACACATCTCAACATCAACTATTCAGAGGAGACTGTCTGAATCAGGCCGTTATGGTAAATATGCTGCAAAGAAACCACTACTAAGAAGGAGAGCAATGGACATTAGACTGGTGGAAATCTGTCCTTTGGTCTTCTGGGTCCAAATTTGAGAATTTTTTTTTTCAGACGCAGAGTAGGTGAACGAGTTTGCGCTTAGTGGGATGATCATTTGTTTTTCAACAGCAAAATTACCCAAAACACACCTCCAGGCTGTGTAATGGCTATTTGCCAAAGAAGGAGAGTGTTGGAGTGCTGCGTCAGATGACCTGGCCTCCATGATCACCCCACCTCAACCCAATTGAGATGGTTTGGGATGAGTTGGATTGCAGAGTGAAGGAAATGCAGCCAACAAGTGCTCAGCATATGTGGGAACACCTTTAAGACGGCTGGAAAGCATTCCAGGTGAAGCTGGTTGAGAGAATGCCAAGAGTGTGCAAAGCTGTCATCGAGGCAAAGGGTGGCTACTTTAAAGAATCTATAATAAATTTTAAAAATTGTATTTGTTTAACACTTTTTTGGTTACTACATGATTCCATATGTGTTATTTCATAGTTGTGATGTCTTTACTATTATTATACAATGTAGAAAACAGTAAAAATAACTAAAAACCCTGCAATGTGTAGGTGTGTCCAAACTTTTGACTGGTACTGTATTTTATAAACAATATAAAACTTACACATACAAACGACTACATCATGCAAACATCACTACATCATATACCTGCTAGCCACCGTCCCTATCTCCAGAACACATCACTTTCTGCCACATAGCCTCAAACTGCATCATTTTGTTTCTCTTCATCGCCCACGCTCTTCCATTTTTTGAATAAAGCATTTGACCTTTCCATTGTGTGATGACAGAGGATTGGCTGAAATCCAGTTTGAGTATATATATTTTTTGGGGGTTAGATAATTGATTAGAAGAGTTTTCTCCAACCCATCAGGTATCTCACTGCACCCTCATATGTCAAATCTTGAAATATACAAACAGATGAATTAAAAGTACATTTACATTGTAATACCTCTGACATCCATCTTTCTAACTCCACCAATAACTTTGCTATTTTGTAATCAGAGGCATGAATTATTGAGTCATTAGTAGTTTTACACTTGAGACATGACTGTCATTGTGCTGTAGAATTAGTGATTTTTTTATCTTGTATAATACATGCTATACATTCGTTTATACTGGAGTAAGCATACTCTTTCATTAACTGTAATTCCTTTAGTTATGTTTCAACATTCCCTCCATCTTGTGCCAATATCAGTTATTTTTAAATCGTGGTTCAAATAGTTCATTTTTTTCTGACAGATTTTCAATTGTACAGCATCTCTGGAAAGTTTTGTATAGCTTACCTATCATATGAATATCCTTTACCTACTCAAATAGTATTCCCTCAAGATTGCTCTGATATTGAAAAGATTTTAAATCAAAGTTTTGTGATATAAAACTTTTAAGTTGGATGTACTTGAAAGTATCTACATTGGTCAACCCAAAATTGCTTTTTAAAGCTGTTATGGAAATTAATGTATTTCCTATTACCAAGTCATTTACGGTTTCTATGCCTTTAGTTTTTCATGTGGGCTAATTTATCAATGAATTCTGAAAAGCTATCCAAGGATTGTTCCATAAGGTTGCGTTTCTAGGGAGTGATATTGGTTCTTGTGAAATATGTTCCATTTTCTTCCATATCGTTATAATGTTATTAAATATGAAGTTGTTTGTGTTCTTAGCTTTATCCTTTGAAAATAGACATGTAAAATGATTCCGGGGATGAGCATGTACATTTTCAACATGTACCCATTGTTCCTCTTTAGAGCACCCATTGTACCCATTGTTCCTCTTTAGAGCACCCATTGTACCCATTGTTCCTCTTTAGAGCATTTAACTATATGTCGCAAGTGAAAGCCTTGGACATGAAAGCCTTGGGTTATTTTCCCATTGAAAGTATGTTTTGACAGAGTGTACTTTTAAAAAGCACGTCTTCGGTGGGGTTATTGGTATTACTGAAAATAAATACTAAAACTTTGGCAGCCATGACATTCTAAAGATGTTCTTCCACCTGTGAGATTTAAGGTGAGATTATTCCATTTAATTAGATCTGTTTCATATTTGTTGTTTGTTGCCACTTATCCTAAGTATTTCATATTGTTTGTGCTCCACTTAAAGGATTGCTGTAGATTGTGAATTATTATTTTTAATTTTCCTATTGCCATCTTTTTTTATTCATGTAAATCTTAGAACCTGATATTTTGTTGTATTCTGCAAATATTTTTAGCAATTGGGGCTTGGTCAGGTATATCAGGAGATCATCTGCAAATAAGTTTAGTTTAAATGAATGTTTACTAATACCGATACATGTTACATTTGGGTCATGTCTAATTATTTTAGCAAGTGGTTCAATTGCCAGTGAAAACATGAGGGGAGATGCCTGTCTTTTGCCCCTTTCTAAATCAATTGCATCAGATAATGTATTATTTGTTTATAGTTTTGCTGAAGGAGATTTCTACGGAATTTTTAATACATTTATTATTTAATTGATTGATCTTATACAGTATGAAAATGAACTTCTCCTCCGGGCATGTTAAATGTAGCCAGGTGGTAAAAGCACATAGCTGTATTCATTTATATCCACTACATGGCACAGCCTAAGTCTCCTCCGGACATGTTAAAACGTTTAACAACACAACCTAAGTCTCCTCCGGACATGTTAAAACGTTTAACAACACAACCTAAGTCTCCTCCGGACATGTTAAAACGTTTAACAACACAACCTAAGTCTCCTCCGGACATGTTAAAACGTTTAACAACACAACCTAAGTCTCCCCCGAACATGTTAAAACGTTTAACAACACAACCTAAGTCTCCTCCGAACATGTTAAAATGTATAACAACACAACCTAAGTCTCCTCCGGACATGTTAAAACGTTTAACAACACAACCTAAGTCTCCCCCGAACATGTTAAACAAGTTGAACCAACACAACCTAAGTCTCCTCCGAACATGTTAAAACGTTTAACAACACAACCTAAGTCTCCTCCGAACATGTTAAAACGTTTAACAACACAGCCTAAGTCTCCCCCGAACATGTTAAAGAAGTTGAACCAACACAACCTAAGTCTCCACCGGACATGTTAAAACGTTTAACAACACAACATAAGTCTCCTCCGGACATGTTAAAACGTTTAACAACACAACCTAAGTCTCCTCCGGACATGTTAAAACGTTTAACAACACAACCTAAGTCTCCTCCGGACATGTTAAAACGTTTAACAACACAGCCTAAGTCTCCTCCGGACATGTTAAAACGTTTAACAACACAACCTAAGTCTCCTCCGAACATGTTAAAACGTTTAACAACACAACCTAAGTCTCCTCCGAACATGTTAAAATGTTTAACAACACAGCCTAAGTCTCCTCCGGACATGTTAAAACGTTTAACAACACAACCTAAGTCTCCTCCGAACATGTTAAAACGTTTAACAACACAACCTAAGTCTCCTCCGAACATGTTAAAACGTTTAACAACACAACCTAAGTCTCCTCCGAACATGTTAAAACGTTTAACAACACAACCTAAGTCTCCTCCGACATGTTAAACGTTTAACAACACAGCCTAAGTCTCCTCCGACATGTTAAACGTTTAACAACACAACCTAAGTCTCCTCCGAACATGTTAAAACGTTTAACAACACAACCTAAGTCTCCCCGAACATGTTAAAACGTTTAACAACACAACCTAAGTCTCCTCCGAACATGTTAAAACGTTTAACCAACACAACCTAAGTCTCCTCCGAACATGTTAACAACAAACTAAGTCTCCTTGTTAAAACAACACAACCTAAGTCCTCCGAACATGTTAAAACGTTTAACAACAACCTAAGTCTCCTCCGAACATGTTAAAACGTTTAACAACACAGCCTAAGTCTCCCCTGAACATGTTAAAACGTTTAACAACACAACCTAAGTCTCCTCCGAACATGTTAAAACGTTTAACAACACAACCTAAGTCTCTCCGAACATGTTAAAACGTTTAACAACACAACCTAAGTCTCCTCCGAACATGTTAAAACGTTTAACAACACAACCTAAGTCTCCTCCGAACATGTTAAAACGTTTAACAACACAACCTAAGTCTCCCCAAACATGTTAAAACGTTTAACAACACAACCTAAGTCTCCTGAACATGTTAAAATGTTTAACAACACAACCTAAGTCTCCTCCGAACATGTTAAAACGTTTAACAACACAACCTAAGTCTCCTCCGAACATGTTAAAACGTTTAACAACACAGCCTAAGTCTCCTCCGAACATGTTAAAACGTTTAACAACACAGCCTAAGTCTCCTCCGGACATGTTAAAACGTTTAACAACACAACCTAAGTCTCCTCCGAACATGTTAAAACGTTTAACAACACAACCTAAGTCTCCTCCGAACATGTTAAAACGTTTAACAACACAACCTAAGTCTCCTCCGAACATGTTAAAACGTTTAACAACACAACCTAAGTCTCCTCCGAACATGTTAAAACGTTTAACAACACAACCTAAGTCTCCCCCGAACATGTTAAACAAGTTGAACCAACACAACCTAAGTCTCCTCCGAACATGTTAAAACGTTAACAACACAACCTAAGTCTCCCCCGAACATGTTAAAGAAGTTGAACCAACACAACCTAAGTCTCCACCGGACATGTTAAAGCAGTTTAACAACAAGTTTAACCAACACAACCTAAGTCTCCTCTGGACATGTTAAACAAGTTGAACCAACACAACCTAAGTCTCCTCCGGACATGTTAAAGAAGTTTAACCAACACAACCTAAGTCTCCTCCGGACATGTTAAAGAAGTTGAACCAACACAACCTAAGTCTCCTCTGGACATGTTAAAGAAGTTAACCAACACAACCTAAGTCTCCTCCGGACATGTTAAAACGTTTAACAACACAACCTAAGTCTCCCCCGAACATGTTAAAGAAGTTGAACCAACACAACCTAAGTCTCCTCTGGACATGTTAAACAAGTTTAACCAACACAACCTAAGTCTCCTCTGGACATGTTAAACAAGTTTAACCAACACAGCCTAAGTCTCCTCCGGACATGTTAAAGAAGTTGAACCAACACAACCTAAGTCTCCTCCAAACATGTTAAAACGTTTAACAACACAACCTAAGTCTCCTCCGAACATGTTAAAACGTTTAACAACAACCTAAGACTCCTCCGAACATGTTAAAACGTTTAACAACACAGCCTAAGTCTCCTCCGAACATGTTAAAACGTTTAACAACACAACCTAAGTCTCCTCCGAACATGTTAAAACGTTTAACAACACAGCCTAAGTCTCCTCCGAACATGTTAAAACGTTTAACAACACAGCCTAAGTCTCCTCCGAACATGTTAAAACGTTTAACAACACAACCTAAGTCTCCTCCGAACATGTTAAAACGTTTAACAACACAACCTAAGTCTCCTCCAAACATGTTAAAACGTTTAACAACACAGCCTAAGTCTCCTCCGAACATGTTAAAACGTTTAACAACACAACCTAAGTCTCCTCCGAACATGTTAAAACGTTTAACAACACAACCTAAGTCTCCTCCGAACATGTTAAAATGTTTAACAACACAACCTAAGTCTCCCCTGAACATGTTAAAACGTTTAACAACACAACCTAAGTCTCATCCGAACATGTTAAAACGTTTAACAACACAACCTAAGTCTCCTCCGAACATGTTAAAACGTTTAACAACACAACCTAAGTCTCCTCCGAACATGTTAAAATGTTTAACAACACAACCTAAGTCTCCTCCGGACATGTTAAAACGTTTAACAACACAGCCTAAGTCTCCACCGGACATGTTAAAACGTTTAACAACACAACCTAAGTCTCCTCCGAACATGTTAAAACGTTTAACAACACAACCTAAGTCTCCTCCGAACATGTTAAAACGTTTAACAACACAACCTAAGTCTCCTCCGAACATGTTAAAACGTTTAACAACACAGCCTAAGTCTCCGAACATTTTCAACCTAAGTCTCTCCAAACATGTTAAAACGTTTAACAACACAACCTAAGTCTCCTCCGAACATGTTAAAACGTTTAACAACAACCTAAGACTCCTCCGAACATGTTAAAACGTTTAACAACACAGCCTAAGTCTCCTCCGAACATGTTAAAACGTTTAACAACACAGCCTAAGTCTCCTCCGAACATGTTAAAACGTTTAACAACACAACCTAAGTCTCCTCCGGACATGTTAAAACGTTTAACAACACAACCTAAGTCTCCTCCGGACATGTTAAAACGTTTAACAACACAACCTAAGTCTCCTCCGAACATGTTAAAACGTTTAACAACACAGCCTAAGTCCTCCGAACATGTTAAAACAACAACACAGCCTAAGTCTCCTCCGAACATGTTAAAACGTTAACAACACAACCTAAGTCTCTCCGAACATGTTAAAGCAGTTTAACAACACAGCCTAAGTCTCCTTAACATGTTAAAATGTTTACCAACACAACCTAAGTCTCCTCCGAACATGTTAAACTAAGTCTCCTAACATGTTAAAACGTTTAACAACACAACCTAAGTCTCCTCTGAACATGTTAAAAAGTTTAACAACACAACCTAAGTCTCCTCCGAACATGTTAAAATGTTTAACAACACAACCTAAGTCTCCTCCGGACATGTTGTTTAACAACACAGCCTAAGTCTCCACCGACATGTTAAAACGTTTAACAACACAACCTAAGTCTCCGAACATGTTAAAAAGTTAACCAACACAACCTAAGTCTCCTCCGAACATGTTAAAACGTTTAACAACACAACCTAAGTCTCCTCCGAACATGTTAAAACGTTTAACAACACAACCTAAGTCTCCTCCGAACATGTTAAAAGTTTAACAACACAACCTAAGTCTCCTCCGGACATGTTAAAACGTTTAACAACACAACCTAAGTCTCCTCCGAACATGTTAAAAGTTTAACAACAACCTAAGTCCTCCGAACCAACACACAGCCTAAGTCTCCTCCGAACATGTTAAAACGTTTAACAACACAACCTAAGTCTCTCCGAACATGTTAAAACGTTTAACAACACAGCCTAAGTCTCCTCCGAACATGTTAAAACGTTTAACAACACAGCCTAAGTTCCTCCGAACATGTTAAAACGTTTAACAACACAACCTAAGTCTCCTCCGAACATGTTAAAACAAGTTTAACAACACAACCTAAGTCTCCTCCAAACATGTTAAAACGTTTAACAACACAGCCTAAGTCTCCTCCGAACATGTTAAAATGTTTAACAACACAACCTAAGTCTCTCCGAACATGTTAAAACGTTTAACAACACAACCTAAGTCTCCTCCGAACATGTTAAAACGTTTAACAACACAACCTAAGTCTCCTCCGAACATGTTAAAACGTTTACCAACACAACCTAAGTCTCCTCCGAACATTTTAAAACGTTTAACAACACAACCTAAGTCTCCTCCAAACATGTTAAAACGTTTAACAACACAACCTAAGTCTCCTCCGAACATGTTAAAACGTTTAACAACAACCTAAGACTCCTCCGAACATGTTAAAACGTTTAACAACACAGCCTAAGTCTCCTCCGAACATGTTAAAACGTTTAACAACACAGCCTAAGTCTCCTCCGAACATGTTAAAATGTTTAACAACACAACCTAAGTCTCCTCCGAACATGTTAAAACGTTTAAAACACAACATAAGTCTCCTCCGGACATGTTAAAACGTTTAACAACACAACCTAAGTCTCCTCCGAACATGTTAAAACGTTTAACAACACAGCCTAAGTCTCCTCCGAACATGTTAAAACGTTTAACAACACAGCCTAAGTCTCCTCCGGACATGTTAAAACGTTTAACAACACAACCTAAGTCTCCTCCGAACATGTTAAAACGTTTAACAACACAGCCTAAGTCTCCTCCGAACATGTTAAAATGTTTAACAACACAGCCTAAGTCTCCTCCGAACATGTTAAAACGTTTAACAACACAACCTAAGTCTCCTCCGAACATGTTAAAACGCGAACAACACAACCTAAGTCTCCTCCGAACATGTTAAAACGTTTAACAACACAACCTAAGTCTCTCCGAACATGTTAAAATGTTTAACAACACAACCTAAGTCTAACACAGCCTAAGTCTCCGGACATGTTAAAACGTTTAACAACACAGCCTAAGTCTAACAACACAACCGGACATGTTAAAACGTTTAACAACACAACCTAAGTCTCCTCCCGAACATGTTAAAACGTTTAACAACACAACCTAAGTCTCCTCCGAACATGTTAAAACGTTTAACAACACAACCTAAGTCTCCTCCGAAACTAAAACGTTTAACAACACAACCTAAGTCTCTCCGAACATGTTAAAACGTTTAACAACACAACCTAAGTCTCCTCCAAACATGTTAAAACGTTTAACAAACAACCTAAGTCTCCTCCGAACATGTTAAAACGTTTAACAACAACAGCCTCCGAACATGTTAAAACGTTTAACAACACAGCCTAAGTCTCCGAACATGTTAAAACGTTTAACAACACAACCTAAGTCTCCTCCGAACATGTTAAAACGTTTAACAACACAGCCTAAGTCTCTCCGAACATGTTAAAACGTTTAACAACACAGCCTAAGTCTCCTCCGAACATGTTAAAACGTTTAACAACACAACCTAAGTCTCCTCCGAACATGTTAAAACGTTTAACAACACAACCTAAGTCTCCTCCAAACATGTTAAAACGTTTAACAACACAGCCTAAGTCTCCTCCGAACATGTTAAAATGTTTAACAACACAACCTAAGTCTCCTCCGAACATGTTAAAACGTTTAACAACACAACCTAAGTCTCCTCCGAACATGTTAAAATGTTTAACAACACAGCCTAAGTCTCCTCCGAACATGTTAAAACGTTTAACAACACAGCCTAAGTCTCCTCCGAACATGTTAAAACGTTTAACAACACAACCTAAGACTCCTCCGAACATGTTAAAACATTTAACAACACAACCTAAGTCTCCTCCGAACATGTTAAAATGTTTAACAACACAACCTAAGTCTCCTCCGAACATGTTAAAACGTTTAACAACACAACCTAAGTCTCCTCCGAACATGTTAAAACGTTTAACAACACAACCTAAGTCTCCTCCGAACATGTTAAAGAAGTTGAACCAACACAACCTAAGTCTCCTCCGAACATGTTAAAACGTTTAACAACACAACCTAAGTCTCCTCCGAACATGTTAAAGAAGTTGAACCAACACAACCTAAGTCTCCACCGGACATGTTAAAGCAGTTTAACAAGTCTAACCAACACAACCTAAGTCTCCTCTGGACATGTTAAACAAGTTTAACCAACACAACCTAAGTCTCCTCCGGACATGTTAAAGAAGTTGAACCAACACAACCTAAGTCTCCTCCGGACATGTTAAAGAAGTTGAACCAACACAACCTAAGTCTCCTCTGGACATGTTAAAGAAGTTAACCAACACAACCTAAGTCTCCTCCGGACATGTTAAAACGTTTAACAACACAACCTAAGTCTCCCCCGAACATGTTAAAGAAGTTGAACCAACACAACCTAAGTCTCCTCTGGACATGTTAAACAAGTTTAACCACAACCTAAGTCTCTGGACATGTTAAACAAGTTTAACCAACACAGCCTAAGTCTCCTCCGGACATGTTAAAGAAGTTGAACCAACACAACCTAAGTCTCCTCCAAACATGTTAAAACGTTTAACAACACAACCTAAGTCTCCTCCGAACATGTTAAAACGTTTAACAACAACCTAAGACTCCTCCGAACATGTTAAAATGTTTAACAACACAGCCTAAGTCCTCCGAACATGTTAAAACGTTTAACAACACAACCTAAGTCTCCGAACATGTTAAAACGTTTAACAACACAGCCTAAGTCTCCTCCGAACATGTTAAAACGTTTAACAACACAGCCTAAGCTTCTCCGAACATGTTAAAACGTTTAACAACACAACCTAAGTCTCCTCCGAACATGTTAAAACGTTTAACAACACAACCTAAGTCTCCTCTAAACATGTTAAAACGTTTAACAACACAGCCTAAGTCTCTCCGAACATGTTAAATGTTTAACACAACCTAAGTCTCCTCCGAACATGTTAAAACGTTTAACAACACAACCTAAGTCTCCTCCAACATGTTAAAATGTTTAACAACACAGCCTAAGTCTCCTCCAACATGTTAAAACGTTTAACAACACAGCCTAAGTCCTCCGAACATGTTAAAACGTTTAACAACACAACCTAAGACTCGAACATGTTAAAACATTTAACAACACAACCTAAGTCTCCTCCGAACATGTTAAAATGTTTAACAACACAACCTAAGTCCCCTCCGAACATGTTAAAACGTTTAACAACACAACCTAAGTCTCTCCAACATGTTAAAACGTTTAACAACACAACCTAAGTCTCCTCCGAACATGTTAAAGAAGTTGAACCAACACAACCTAAGTCTCCTCCGAACATGTTAAAACGTTTAACAACACAACCTAAGTCTCCTCCGAACATGTTAAAGAAGTTGAACCAACACAACCTAAGTCTCCACCGGACATGTTAAAGCAGTTTAACAAGTCTAACCAACACAACCTAAGTCTCCTCTGGACATGTTAAACAAGTTTAACCAACACAACCTAAGTCTCCTCCGGACATGTTAAAGAAGTTGAACCAACACAACCTAAGTCTCCTCCGGACATGTTAAAGAAGTTGAACCAACACAACCTAAGTCTCCTGGACATGTTAAAGAAGTTAACCAACACAACCTAAGTCTCCTCCGGACATGTTAAAACGTTTAACAACACAACCTAAGTCTCCCCCGAACATGTTAAAGAAGTTGAACCAACACAACCTAAGTCTCCTCTGGACATGTTAAACAAGTTTAACCAACACAACCTAAGTCTCCTCTGGACATGTTAAACAAGTTTAACCAACACAGCCTAAGTCTCCTCCGGACATGTTAAAGAAGTTGAACCAACACAACCTAAGTCTCCTCCGAACATGTTAAACAAGTTTAACCAACACAACCTAAGTCTCCTCCGGACATGTTAAAGAAGTTGAACCAACACAACCTAAGTCTCCTCCGGGCATATTATTGACATGACCCAACAGCTGTC
>NC_088225.1:29255088-29363111 GCF_036934945.1 Oncorhynchus masou masou
GCCTGTCTCTCTCACCCTTGCCCCGCCTGTCTCTCTCACCCTTGCCCCGCCTGTCTCACTCACCCTGTCTCTCCTGCCCCGCCTGTCTCACTCACCCTTGCCCCGCTTGTCTCTCACCCTTGCCCCGCCTGTCTCTCACCCAAGCCCCGCCTGTCTCTCACCCTTGCCCCGCCTGTCTCCCCCCCTTGCCCCGCCTGTCTCCCCCTTGCCCCGCCTTGCCTCGCCTCTCCCCTTGCTCTGTCTCTCTCACCCTTGCCCCGCCTGTCTCTCCCCGCCTCACCCTTGCCCCGCCTGTCTCTCTCACCCTTGCCCCGCCTGTCTCCCCCTGCCCCGCCTGTCTCCCCTTGCCTCGCCTGTCTCTCTCACCCTTGCCCCGCCTGTTTCCCCCTGCCCCGCCTGTCTCCCCCACTCTCAACAGTCTCTCTTCCTTTGCCGATCTAATAGGACATTAAAAGCCTCAGGAAGTTGAAGGGAGGGTTACTGCTGACACTGAGGAATAGTACAGGGTCTGGCTGGCAGGCTGCATGGGAATGAGTGTGTGTGAAATGGGGGGGGGGGGGTAGGAATGGATTTTTACCCAGGGAAGAGGGCCCGAGGGTTGGGGTGCAGGGGGGTGCGGTTGCAACATTGACAGTGGTAGCTGTGTTTTGACTGGAGCTCTGGTGCAATGCAGAAAGTTAGGAGGGGTGCTGGAAGGCATCAACAGAAGCATCTCTCTTGAAGAGCTGAGGGGGAGGGTCTGGAGCAGAGAGTTAATGATAATGAGGTGTAGGAGGGACTGTCTTTAGAGCACTCGCCTGCCTTGTCTGCCTACTTACGATCACAATCACACTTCCTGCATCCTTCCTCTCTTTCTCCTCTTTCTCTCAACTTTCTGCTTCTTTCTCGCTCTCTCGTTCATATAAGCCTTCTAACAGCCTCATTCTACTCTCCATCTCTTGCTCTGAACCCTGTTCCTGGAGAGTTCCTGTTGGTTTTAACATCCGAATCCAACATGGCGTCGCAGTCAGACGTCTTTGTCCTGTCGTGTCCCTTGTATATCTCGTTTTACATCTTTTTCTTCGCATATCTTTTAAAAATATTTTCCTAAACCTCAACTTCTCAATACTCTCCTGCAACCCGCCTCACCCAATGTGATGTGGATCTGCTTTTTTATAAAGTATTTCTATTTACTTCGGATCTGGAATCCCTCAACTGAAGCTAGCCAGCTAACTACCTACCATCTATCAGTGAGAAAATCATTGCTAGCGGTCATCAGCTAACCTTTAGCTTGGAAATCTCTTGCCAGTTCGAACAACGTGACTCAAACCAGAGCATAACGGACCTATTTCTCTCCATATCCCCGGATTCCTACCTCAAACTCTGAACATTTTCATCTGGATCTTCGCAACTAGCTAACCGCAATCCCGGGTGAGCACTCCTGGCTAGATTTTCCATCCCGGAGCAAGCACCAATTAGCCTGAAGCTAGCCCGGCTAGGGCTCCTGTGCTACCACTGATGCCAACTCCTGGGCTACAATATCCGGACCCGGTCTACTGCCGGTACGGGGCACGGAACACCGCCAATCCTCTACGAATGAAATACCGACATAATCTGCCTGAGGTTTCCAACAGGCCCCTCGGGCGCGACGTCCTCTGAAGGCCCATTCTGCTAACAGCGGCCTACCAGCTCCTTAGAGCTACTTGGAACCCTACTAATCAAAAGACTGGTCTATCAACGTCACCGCACGAAGACGCAAAAACAGACTTACCCCCATCGTGACGTCCCCCAAAGGCTAACTTGCTAGCCCCTGTCTGCTAACTGCTAGCTTGCCTGCCCCGTCAACTAACTGTTAGCTTGTTAGCATCGGCCTACTAACTGTCCGAATCGCCGTGTACCCAGTGTACCCATAAGTTCACTTTGCTACGCATGCCTCTCTCTAATATCAATATGCCTCGTCGATTACTGTCCTGGTTAGTGATTACTGTCTTATTTCACTGTAGACCCTCTAGCCCTGCTCAATATGCCTTAACCAACCATGTTGTTCCACCTCCTACATATGCGATGACATCATGTGGTTTAAACGTCTCTAGAGACAACATCTCTCTCATCATTACTCAATGCCTAGGTTTACCTCCAATGTACTCACATCCTACCTTACCTTTGTCTGTACACTATGCCTTGAATCTATGCTATCGTTCCCAGAAACCTGCTCCTTTTACTCTCTGTTCCGAACGTGATAGACGGCCAGTTCGTATAGCCTTTAGCCGTACCCTTATCCTACCTCTCCTTTGTTCCTCTGGTGATGTGGTGGTTAATCCAGGTCCTGCAGTGCCTAGCTCCACTCCCACTCCCCAGATGCTCTCATTTGTTGACTTCTGTAACCATAAAAGCCTTGGTTTCATGCATGTTAACTTTAGAAGCCTACTCCATTAGTTTGTTTTACTCACTGCTTAATAAGCACACTCTGCCAACCCGGATGTCCTAGCAGTGTCTGAATACTGGCTTAGGAAAACCACCAAAAACCCTGAAATCTCCATCGCTAACTATAACATTTTCCCCCAAGATAGAACTGCCAAAGGGGGCGGTGTTGCAATCTACTGCAAAGATAGCCTGCAGAGTTCTGTATTAGTATCCAAGTCTGTATGCAAACAATTCGAGCTTCTACTTCTAAAAATTCCCCTTTACAGAAAGAAGTCTCTCACTGTTGCCGCTTGCTATAGACCTCCCTCTGCCCCCAGCTGTGCCCTCGATATCATATGTGAATTGATTGCCACCCATCTATCTTCTGAGCTCGTGCTAATAGGGGACCTAAACTAGGACATGCTTAAGCATCTCCAATCCAAAATTAAATCTAGAATCGGCTTCCTATATCGCACAAAGCATCTTTCACTCAAGCTGCCAAACATACCCTCGTAAAACTGACCATCCTGCCGATCCTCGATTTCGGCGACGTCATCTTTAAAATAGCCTCCCAACACTCTACCCAACAAACTGGATGCAGTCTATCACAGTGCCATCCGTTTTGTCACCAAAGCCCCATACACTACCAACCATTGCGACCTGTACGCTCTCGTTGGTTGGCCCTTGCTTCATACTCGTCGCCAAACCCACTGGCTTCAGGTTATCTACAAGTCTCTGCTAGGTAAAGCCCCGCCTTATCTCAGCTCACTGGTCACCATAGCAGCACCCACTCTTAGCATGCGCTCCAGCAGGTATATCTCACTGGTCCCCCCTAAGCCAATTCCTCCTTTGGTCGTCTTTCCTTCCAGTTCTCTGCTGCCAATGACTGGAACGAACTGCAAAATCTCTGAAGCTGGAGACTCACATCTCCCTCACTAGCTTTAAGCACCAGCTGTCAGAGCAGGTCACAGATCACTGTACCTGTACATAGCCCATCTGTAAACAGCCCATCTATCTACCTACCTCATCCCCATACTGTATTTATTTATTTTGTTCCTTTGCACCCCAGTATCTCTACTTGCACATTCATCTTCTGCACATTCTACCATTCCAGTGTTTAATTGCTATATTGTAATTACTTCACCACCATGGCCTATTTATTTCCTTAACTTACCTCATTTGCACTCACTGTATATAGACTTTTTGTTTTCTTTTGTTCTACTATATTATTGACTGTTTTGTTTATTCCATGTGTAACTGTGTTGTTGTATGTGTCGAATTGCTATGCTTTATCTTGACCAAGTCGCAGTTGCAAATGAGAACTTGTTCTCAACTAGCCTATCTGGTTAAATAAAGGTGTTCTCAACTAGTCTACCTGGTTAAATAAAGGTGTTCTCAACTAGCCTACCTGGTTAAATAAAGGTGTTCTCAACTAGTCTACCTGGTTAAATAAAGGTGTTCTCAACTAGCCTACCTGGTTAAATAAAGGTGAAATAAAAAAACTCCAACCCTGTTCCTGGAGAGTTACAGTCCAGTAGGTTTTAACTCCAACCCTGTTCCTGGAGGGTTACAGTCCTGTAGGTTTTAACTCCAACCATGTTCCTGGAGAGTTACAGTCCAGTAGGTTTTAACTCCATTAACCTACATTAACCTACAGGAGGATAGCTCTCCAGGAACACGGTTGGCATTTAAACCTACAGGAGGGTAGCTCTCCAGGAACAGGGTGGAGGGCCCTGACTAGCCTGTGTGTGTGTTATCAGGCTCCAGTCTAAATGTGATTCTCCTTCGCCTGTCACTATTAGACCCCGCCCCTCTCCAATTGATCCCATTCATCCCAGTGTGATAAGCCCCACCCACTCCAGACTGAATGAAAACAGAGCTTAGTGTATGTGGCCCTGAATGTCCAGTTTACTGCACCATCATCAATCCTCCCCGGGCTCCTAAGGCCGTGCAACAACATAGATGTGTGTGTGTCCTATTTCAGTGATATGATGATATAACTGCAATCTTATATCACCACCGTGGCAGTCATAACTGTGTAGGTGGACAATAGCCTCGTCTACTCTCACAGTGTATCTGGTCCTTCTATGATGAATGTTTAGTGGCTGCAGCCTGCCGGCAGCATTACTCTGGGCTCTGTGGAGATGACATGGTAGGAAAATTAGACGTTTTCCTGACACTCCCCCTGCTGGCCAGAACTGCACACTGCAGCTCTTTCACCATGGTTAGGAGAGGGAACACAAGGAATCAGTCACTGTGAGAAACAGACTCATGACTCAGAGACAGGCCACAGTGTAATGTCAATGCATTTACTGCCTTTCTATCTGTCTGCCAATGTGGCATTGTGGAGGCAGCTTGTGTCCCCTGCTAGAACGTAGTCATTTAGCGGTCTAACTATGGCTCCACACCTCACACAAATTGGAGCCGTTGTTGGTTTTGCTTGAATGTTGTTTGCATCACTGGATGTTGCTTCACAATGCTTTGCTCCCTCACAAGTAAGAACATATATCTTTGGAAAACACTGACTCCAGTGACAGGAGGATCACTGGGTGCCAAGGGCTGGAGTTAAAACCTACTGGACTGTAACTCTCCAGGAACAGGGCTGGAGTTAAAACCTACTGGACTGTAACTCTCCAGGAACAGGGCTGGAGTTAAAACCTACTGGACTGTAATTATCCAGGAACAGGGCTGGAGTTAAAACCTACTGGACTGTAACTATCCAGGAACAGGGCTGGAGTTAAAACCTACTGGACTGTAACTCTCCAGGAACAGGGCTGGAGTTAAAACCTACAGGACTGTAACTCTCCAGGAACAGGGCTGGAGTTAAAACCTACTGGACTGTAACTCTCCAGGAACAGGGCTGGAGTTAAAACCTACTGGACTGTAACTCTCCTGGAACAGGGTTGGAGTTAAAACCTACTGGACTGTAACTCTCCAGGAACAGGGTTGGAGTTAAAACCTACTGGACTGTAACTCTCCAGGAACAGGGTTGGAGTTAAAACCTACTGGACTGTAACTCTCCAGGAACAGGGTTGGAGTTAAAACCTACTGGACTGTAACTCTCCAGGAACAGGGTTGGAGTTAAAACCTACTGGACTGTAACTCTCCAGGAACAGGGTTGGAGTTAAAACCTACTGGACTGTAACTCTCCAGGAACAGGGTTGGAGTTAAAACCTACTGGACTGTAACTCTCCAGGAACAGGGTTGGAGTTAAAACCTACTGGACTGTAACTCTCCAGGAACAGGGCTGGAGTTAAAACCTACTGGACTGTAACTCTCTAGGAACAGGGCTGGAGTTAAAACCTACAGGACTGTAACTCTCCAGGAACAGGGCTGGAGTTAAAACCTACTGGACTGTAACTCTCCAGGAACAGGGCTGGAGTTAAAACCTACTGGACTGTAACTCTCCAGGAACAGGGCTGGAGTTAAAACCTACTGGTTAACTCTCAGGAACAGGGTGGGAGTTAAAACCTACTGGACTGTAACTCTCCAGGAACAGGGTTGGAGTTAAAACCTACTGGACTGTAACTCTCCAGGAACAGGGTGGGAGTTAAAACCTACTGGACTGTAACTCTCCAGGAACATGGTTGGAGTTAAAACCTACAGGACTGTAACTCTCCAGGAACAGGGTTGGAGTTAAAACCTACTGGACTGTAACTCTCCAGGAACAGGGTTGGAGTTAAAACCTACTCTGTAACTCTCCAGAACAGGGCTGGAGTTAAAACCTACTGGACTGTAACTCTCCAGGAACAGGGCTGGAGTTAAAACCTACTGGACTGTAACTCTCCAGGAACAGGGCTGGAGTTAAAACCTACTAGACTGTAACTTCCTCAGGGTTGGAGTTAAAACCTACTGGACTGTAACTCTCCAGGAACAGGGCTGGAGTTAAAACCTACTGGACTGTAACTCTCCAGGAACAGGGCTGGAGTTAAAACCTACTGGACTGTAACTCTCCAGGAACAGGGCTGGAGTTAAAACCTACTGGACTGTAACTCTCCAGGAACAGGGCTGGAGTTAAAACCTACTGGACTGTAACTCTCCAGGAACAGGGTTGGAGTTAAAACCTACTGGACTGTAACCTCCAGGAACAGGGCTGGAGTTAAAACCTACTGGACTGTAACTCTCCAGGAACAGGGTGGGAGTTAAAACCTACTGGACTGTAACTCTCCAGGAACAGGGTTGGAGTTAAAACCTACTGGACTGTAACTCTCCAGGAACAGGGCTGGAGTTAAAACCTACTGGACTGTAACCCTCCAGGAACAGGGTTGGAGTCTAAAACCTACTGACTGTAATGTCCAGGAACAGGGCTGGAGTTAAAACTACTGGACTGTAACTCTCCCCTTTACAAAGGTTCTCCATGCTGTCTCTGGTGTCGGGTTGTTTTATTGGACTGTAACTCTCCAGGTGAGGGTTGGAGTTAAAACTTTGTGTCTGTTCTCTCCAGGAACAGGGTTGGAGTTAAAACCTACTGGACTGTAATCTCCAGGAACAGGGTTGGAGTGTTCTTACTGGACTGTAACTCTCCAGGAACATGGTTGAAATGGAGTTAAAACCTAGACTTTAACTCTAATATTTCTCCTGCTCTATTCCACATTTCCTTCCTCCCTCTCTCCACTCTCCCAGGAACAGGTCGTTAACGCCTGTTTCTGATGGCTTTCTCTCTTTCTCCCTCTGATTTAATGTGGCTCCATCTTTGGACTCCCTTTACTCTCTCCATGCTCAATCTGTCGGGTTGTCCATTTCTCCTCCCTTCTCCATCTCTCCCACTCTCTCTGCTGTCTTTCTCTCATTTCTCCATCCCTCTGTGTTCTCTCCCACTCTCTCACTGTCTTTCTCTCATTTCTCCATCCCTCTCTCCATCTCTCCCACTCTCTCCGCTGTCTTTCTCTCATTTCTCCATCCCTCTCTCCATCTCTCCCACTCTCCAGCTGTCTTTCTCTCATTTCTCCATCTCTCTCCATCTCTCCCACTCTCTCTGCTGTCTTTCTCCATTTCTCCATCCCTCTCTCCATCTCTCCCACTCTCTCTGCTGTCTTTCTCTCATTTCTCCATCCCTCTCTCCATCTCTCCCACTCTCTCTGCTGTCTTTCTCTCATTTCTCCATCCCTCTCTCCATCTCTCCCACTCTCTCTGCTGTCTTTCTCTCATTTCTCCATCCCTCTCTCCATCTCTCCCACTCTCTCTGCTGTCTTTCTCTCATTTCTCCATCCCTCTCTCCATCTCTCCCACTCTCTCTGCTGTCTTTCTCTCATTTCTCCATCCCTCTCCATCTCTCCCACTCTCTCTGCTGTCTTTCTCTCATTTCTCCATCCTCTCCATCTCTCCCACTCTCTCTGCTGTCTCTCTCATTTCTCCCATCCCTCTCTCCATCCTCCATTCTCTCCTCTGTCTTTCTCTCATTCATCACTACAACCAGTACAGAGCTCCTCCATATGGTGTCTTTCTCTCATTTCTCCATCCCTCTTTGGTCCATCTCTCCCTACTCTCTCTCATCAGAGAGCTGTCTGTCTTCTCATCAGAGTAGAATCTCCTATCCCTCTGTCCATCTCTCACAAGAGCAGCATCAGGGCTATGGGACTGTCTTTCTCTCATCAGATCTGTCTTTGGTCTCCAGCATCAGGGCTATGGGACTGTCTTTCATCTCAGGGCTCCATCCCTGTCTCCATCTCTCATCTCTCAGAGCTCTCAGCTGTCTCTGTCTTTCTCTCATCAGAGCAGCATCCATCCCTCCATTGTCTTTGGTCATCAGAGCAGCATCAGGGCTATGGGACTGTCTTTGGTCATCAGAGCTCCAGGGCTATATGGACTGTCTTTGGTCACAGAGCAGCATCAGGGCTATGGGACTGTCTTTGGTCATCAGAGTAGAATCAGGGCTATGGGACTGTCTTCGGTCATCAGAGCAGCATCAGGGCTATGGGACTGTCTTTGGTCATCAGAGCAGCATCTGTCTTTGGTCAGGGCTATGGGACTGTCTTTGGTCATCAGAGCAGCATCAGGGCTATGGGACTGTCTTTGGTCATCAGAGTAGAATCAGGGCTATGGGACTGTCTTTGGTCATCAGAGCAGCATCAGGGCTATGGGACTGTCTTCGGTCATCAGAGCAGCATCAGGGCTATGGGACTGTCTTTGGTCATCAGAGCAGCATCAGGGCTATAGGACTGTCTTCGGTCATCAGAGCAGCATCAGGGCTATGGGACTGTCTTTGGTCATCAGAGCAGCATCAGGGCTATGGGACTGTCTTTGGTCATCAGAGCAGCATCAGGGCTATGGGACTGTCTTTGGTCATCAGAGCAGCATCAGGGCTATGGGACTGTCTTTGGTCATCAGAGCAGCATCAGGGCTATGGGACTGTCTTTGGTCATCAGAGCAGCATCAGGGCTATGGGACTGTCTTCGGTCATCAGAGCAGCATCAGGGCTATGGGACTGTCTTTGGTCATCAGAGCAGCATCAGGGCTATGGGACTGTCTTTGGTCATCAGAGCAGCATCAGGGCTATGGGACTGTCTTTGGTCATCAGAGCAGCATCAGGGCTATGGGACTGTCTTTGGTCATCAGAGCAGCATCAGGGCTATGGGACTGTCTTTGGTCATCAGAGCAGCATCAGGGCTATGGGACTGTCTTTGGTCATCAGAGCAGCATCAGGGCTATGGGACTGTCTTTGGTCATCAGAGCAGCATCAGGGCTATGGGACTGTCTTCGGTCATCAGAGCAGCATCAGGGCTATGGGACTGTCTTTGGTCATCAGAGCAGCATCAGGGCTATGGGACTGTCTTTGGTCATCAGAGCAGCATCAGGGCTATGGGACTGTCTTTGGTCATCAGAGCAGCATCAGGGCTATGGGACTGTCTTCGGTCATCAGAGCAGCATCAGGGCTATGGGACTGTCTTTGGTCATCAGAGCAGCATCAGGGCTATGGGACTGTCTTTGGTCAGCAGCATCAGGGCAGCATCAGAGCAGCATCAGGGCTATGGGACTGTCTTCGGTCACCAGAGCAGCATCAGGGCTATGGGACTGTCTTTGGTCATCAGAGCAGCATCAGGGCTATGGGACTGTCTTCGGTCAGAGCAGCATCATATGGGACTGTCTTTGGTCATCAGAGCAGCATCAGGGCTATGGGACTGTCTTTGGTCATCAGAGCAGCATCAGGGCTATGGGACTGTCTTTCATCAGAGCAGCATCAGGGCTATGGGACTGTCTTTGGTCATCAGAGCAGCATCAGGGATGGGACTGTCTCTCATCAGAGCAGCATCAGGGCTATGGGACTGTCTTTCCTCAGAGCAGCATCAGGGATGTGTCTCTTTCTCTCCCTCTCTGTCTTTCCTCCCATGTTTTCTCTCTCTGCTGCCAGAGAAAACTCTAGAATATTTATTTCGTACATCTCTACTCTAACACGTCTCTCTCTCTCCGTCTCTCTCTCCGTCTCTGTCTCCCTCTCCGTCTCTTTCTCCGTCGGTCTCTCTCTTTGTCTGTGTCGCTCGCTCGCTCTCACTCACTCAGCACTCACTCACTCACTCACTCACTCACAACGCCCCCTCACTTCACCACGTCCCCCTCCTCTCCCTGTGGCCTCAGGCCCTGCAGAGCTCAGTGTGGCAGGTCCACTAAAGACCAGGCATTCTAATGGTTCTATAAAGCCCTCTCTCTGAGGCACTGCGTCACACTCTCACACTCCAGCTGCTGTCAGTGTGTCAAAGATGCTTTCTCCCACCATGCATGAATCCAACCAGGAGCATGGTGTGCTGTGTGGACAAGCAGAATGTCTGCTTTTATATATTGTACCACATGGTGTTTCTCAAAGGGCCCAACCATCACTACTCTGTCTGCCTTCATCTTAGGGCTGTTACGGTGACTGTATTACCGTCATGACCACAGTCAAATTACACACAAACGTTTCGTCATGGTAACTAGGCTTTTCCAAAGCTTCTCTCTGATGAGTAGTAGCCTACCAAACTTGCTAACTGCCAGTCGCTATTGGCCTGGTACCTAGCGTTCTGTTGTCCCTCTAATTACTCTGACATAAATGTAATCCAGAATCAAATCAAACACATCATGAGAACCCATGAGCTCATGTTGCACAACGTTTCTATAGGCTAGTCAAATGACGTGAGAACAGAGTTTTGATGGCCTGTTAAAAAGAGGATCAATTCAGTACAGTGACATGTATCCCCCCCCCCCTTTACAACTGGTGTAGCCTACCAGGCATATATAGGCACCACGTGAGTTTCAACTTTGGGGAAGCTCATTTTCACCATAAAAATGCACCCTTATATTAAAGCATTCCATGAATCATCACATGTGCAAATGTATGTACGATAATCTACTATTCGTAATGTGATGAGTAGATTGGATAGTAATTTCAGATAATAAAATAACTAAACTAGTGTATGCATAAAGAGTGTTCAGTGCATGACTGAGCCCGTACAGGGTAGAGTAGACCTAGACTGTATCAGATACGCTTCTTCATTCTTTGCATGAGTAAAATGTGGCCTTTTCATAAACACATTCATTTCTACTACACTTTATATGACTGGAGACGTTAGCAGAATCTTTTTTAATATGTCGAATTCCAAGGTAGCCTACTCTGCTGACAGACACATCAATAAAACCAACGTTGTTCATATAATAGGTTACCAGAACGGGAGACGCAAGTACAATATGACGTCCATCTAAACTGGAGGAGGAAATTATTGTCCAAAAACAAACTTTTTAAGTAACACTGAACCCCCCCCACCCCCCTAATGACAATGAAAATACATTAGTATTTTAATTGTTTTTTTTCTCTACAGCAATAACCATTTGCTTTCTAAACAATGTTTTCCTGTGATTGTATTTTGAAATATTACAATATGCCTGGCTTGGCCTCTACTTTTCCCAGACAGTCGCAACCAAACAATAATCTGCCCAAATTGTACGTGCTGCCTTTCCTTCTGATTGTAGGCAATATATTTAAATGTTTTTTTTAAAGATAAGCTAATGATCCTCTGTCGCCAAATCATGCTATAGTTGCTTATTTAGAAGTATGACATGTATTTCTGTATAGAAAGTATTAGGCTCAATAGGCTATATAATTTTGGCAATTCAATTGACTTTAAGGAAAGCTTCCCCCTAATGGACACGCCGCCTATGTTTGAAAAGGAAACACCTAACCGCACGTAACATCCATCTTCTATTTGAGTGCAGGCTACGATGACATCTTTCTTTTCAATGCTCAGATGTCAATGTATATTCTTTTTAATTCTGAATCTCTCTCTCAACTCCTTCTCTCTCTCCGTCCCCTCCCTTTCCTCCCCCTCTCTCGTCACCTTCCCTTCCATCCCTTTCCTCCCCCCTCTCTCGTCACCTTCCCTTCCATCCTTCTATCGCCCCTCTTTGTCTCTCTCGCCCCCTGCAGGCCAAATCATGTATCTGTCACATGTGTGGCGCCCACCTGAACCGGCTCCACTCCTGTCTCTCCTGCGTCTTCTTCGGCTGCTTCACAAAGAAACACATCCACGAGCACGCCAAAAACAAACGACACAATCTAGGTAAAAATGTGCACGTGCTAGCTTATGTTGTCATGACCATTATCTCTCTCTCTCACACACACACACACACACACATACAGACACAGGCAGATTCAGGCCTCTCTCTGCCTGAGAGAACTGTCCTCTTCAGAGACATTGAGCAGAGCCCGTCCTTCTCCGTAGCATTAACGTTCTACTGGGAGCCAGTACTTAGTCTCAGGCAGACAAATGTCATTCTCTAAGCCTGTCTGTTCCCCTGTCAGCTCTGTGGGAGGGCTAGACATGTTTAATCCTCAACCACATAGAGTATGAATGACCCTGTGATTCTTACATGGTAATTATCCAAGTCTGTCTCCTATTTAGTGCACTACATTTGACCGGGGTCCACAGGGCTCTGGTAAGAAGTAGTACACTGTGAAGGGAACGGGGTGCCGTTTGGGACGCTGGCGGAGAAATATCACAGATCCATTGGAATTTCCATTTGATTATATTTCTATGTAATTATGGGTCTATATACAGTACAGATAAGTAAAAGGATGTAATTGCCGGGCTGTGATATTGTCTGAGGAGAATGGTGACAGATGAATGAGGGTGGTAATGCTAAGGTAATCTGTTAGGGTGTGATAGAGGTTAAAGGTTCTGGGGGGGGGGTCACAGTAAGGTTTTGATCTATACACACACACACACACACACACACACACTGAGCCGTGTGTCGTCTTTCAGTGGGGTGTCACAGTAAGGTTTTGATCTATACACACACTTATACACACACACACACAAACACACACACTGAGCCGTGTCGGTCGTTCAGTGGGGTGTCACAGTAAGGTTTTGATCTATACACACACACACACACACAACAAATACACTGAGCCGTGTCGGTCGCTCCTGTCATCACGCCCTACCCCAGCCCCCCAGACTCCCACCACAGTGTTAATTAGGTCAGGGCTTTCCACAGTAGCACACTCACTCACTGTGCATTGTACCATTAATCAAATGAACCCCTGACTCCCAGCTGTTCCTCTGGATTCCTTCACTTCCTTCATCCTCCTCCTCCTCTGTGTGTCTGCCAGATTTATTTTTAACTTCCTCTGTGGTGTTGTACACAGAACTCTCTCTCCTTTTCTCTGGTTCCATGGTTACCACATCAGTCAAGGCCTTTCTCAGTGCATGCCTGTTGCCATTGGACACAGAGATGATGCGCTTCTTCTAGCTCGCTCTTCTCTCACACAACGCCCCATTTACATTTTCTGTATAATTGTTTAGGCCTATCCATCAATTGTCCCTTTTCCCTCTCCTGGATCCTCCTAGTTCCGAGACAAACCTTTTAGTATCCAAATGTGCAGGGGTTCTATTTGGCTGTCCATGAGTTGCATGTTTCGTCACAATATTGTTTTGAACGTTTGTTTTGGACAGATGCCCGGCTGAGCATTCTTCTCAATGTGCCGATGAAGTGCATTACAGTGTAACGCTCTAACCACTAGGCTACCTGCTGGTTACTGGCCCAACGCTCTAACCACTAGGCTACCTGCTGGTTACTGGCCCAACGCTCTAACCACTAGGCTGCCTGCTGGTTACTGGCCCAACGCTCTAACCACTAGGCTACCTGCTGGTTACTGGCCCAACGCTCTAACCACTAGGCTACCTGCTGGTTACTGGCCCAACGCTCTAACCACTAGGCTACCTGCTGGTTACTGGCCCAACGCTCTAACCACTAGGCTACCTGCTGGTTACTGGCTGGTTACTGGCCCAACGCTCTAACCACTAGGCTACCTGCTGGTTACTGGCCCAACGCTCTAACCACTAGGCTACCTGCTGGTTACTGGCCCAACGCTCTAACCACTAGGCCCTGCTGGTTACTGGCCCAACGCGCTCTAACCACTAGGCTACCTGCTGGTTACTGGCCCAACGCTCTAACCACTAGGCTACCTGCTGGTTACTGGCCCAACGCTCTAACCACTAGGCTACCTGCTGGTTACTGGCCCAACGCTCTAACCACTAGGCTACCTGCTGGTTACTGGCCCAACGCTCTAACCACTAGGCTACCTGCTGGTTACTGGCCCAACGCTCTAACCACTAGGCTACCTGCTGGTTACTGGCCCAACCACTAGGCTCCTAACCAACCACTAGGCTACCTGCTGGTTACTGGCCCAACGCTCTAACCACTAGGCTACCTGCTGGTTACTGGCCCAACGCTCTAACCACTAGGCTACCTGCTGGTTACTGGCCCAACGCTCTAACCACTAGGCTACCTGCTGGTTACTGGCCCAACGCTCTAACCACTAGGCTACCTGCTGGTTACTGGCCCAACGCTCTAACCACTAACCTGCTGGTTAGGCTACCTGCTGGTTACTGGCCCAACGCTCTAACCACTAGGCTACCTGCTGGTTACTGGCCCAACGCTCTAACCACTAGGCTACCTGCTGGTTACTGGCCCAACGCTCTAACCACTAGGCTACCTGCTGGTTACTGGCCCAACGCTCTAACCACTAGGCTACCTGCTGGTTACTGGCCCAACGCTCTAACCACTAGGCTACCTGCTGGTTACTGGCCCAACGCTCTAACCACTAGGCTACCTGCTGGTTACTGGCCCAACGCTCTAACCACTAGGCTACCTGCTGGTTACTGGCCCAACGCTCTAACCACTAGGCTACCTGCTGGTTACTGGCCCAACGCTCCACTAGGCTACCTGCTGGTTACCACTAGGCTACCTGCTGGTTACTGGCCCAACGCTCTAACCACTAGGCTACCTGCTGGTTCCTGGCCCAACGCTCGAACCACTAGGTTACCTGCTGGTTACTGGCCCAACGCTCAAACCATTAGGTTACCTGCTGGTTACTGGCCCAACGCTCGAACCACTAGGTTACCTGCTGGTTACTGGCCCAACGCTCTAACCACTAGGCTACCTGCTGGTTACTGGCCCAACGCTCGAACCACTAGGCTACCTGCTGGTTACTGGCCCAACGCTCAAACCACTAGGTTACCTGCTGGTTACTGGCCCAACGCTCTAACCACTAGGCTACCTGCTGGTTCCTGGCCCAACGCTCTAATAGGATAAGTAATCCTTCTCACCCCCCCTTAAATGATTTAGATGCACTATTGTAAAGTGGCTGTTCCACTGGATGTCAGAAGGTGAATTCACCAATTTGTAAGTCGCTCTGGATAAGAGCGTCTGCTAAATGACTTAAATGTAAATGTAATGTAACCACTAGGCTACCTGCTGGTTACTGGCCCAACGCTCTAACCACTAGGCTACCTGCTGGTTAATGGCCCAACGCTCTAACCACTAGGCTACCTGCTGGTTACTGGCCCAACTCTCTAACCACTAGGCTACCTGCTGCCCCTAATGACAACGTTGCCATCTGGCTAAAGTAAATTCGACGACCATGATAATGCTGGCAAAGTAGTTTCCTACTAAATATTTGACTACTTTAGCAATGTCATCGTATTTCCAGGCACTATAGTGTAATTTAGATGAAATAGTAGTTAACCCTAGTCTTTCTGAACGGACGCTATCACCACTTTATGGCACCACTATGGCGCCCGTCGGTAGAGGGCTTGAGAACTTTCATAAGTGGCATGACGCTTAGTGACAGAGGTGCAACCTATGAATAAATAGGTTGTCACGGCAACAGAAGAACCCAGGTATTGTTACCATGGTGTTGGAGAACATAGGCTAGTGGAAAGAGCAGGGGAGGTAGATGTGATGGACATGCACGCACACACAGTCCTACAAAAAAAACACTCTGTGACACACACACACACACACACACACACACACACACACACACACACACACACACACACACACCTTCCCTACGTGATAGTTCTCTAATTCTCCAATGCAAGCAGCAATGACATGGAACGACACAAGGCTCAAGTCAATAGAGGAGTGGAACACACAGAAAGTGCTTGTCTTCATGCTGGCCACATCAATGATGAGGTTAGACGTGCAATCAACACAAGCTGTTGTTCTGTAGGAAATATCTAGTTCTAATGGTTTTGTATTCCTTCTTTCTCTCTCCCTTCCAGCAATAGACTTATTATATGGTGGAATATATTGTTTCGTGTGCCAAGACTACATATACGACAAAGAGATGGAACAGATTGCCAAAGAAGAACAGAGGAAAGCCTGGAAATTGCAAGGTACAGTGTTGCTGGTCTCCAGCAGCTCAGGCAACGCTACTTTTCTGTGTCTGTTTTATCTCCCCCCAGTCAATAATTGATTTATTCCTTCATGTATTTTAACCTTTATTTATTTAACCACTTTCTCATACAGATCACAATGTGTGGAGCTATGATAAACTGCATCCAGTGATTTTAAAGTAGTGGCAGCTGCATTCACATACACTATATATACCATACAAAAGTATCTGGACACCCCTTCAAATGATTGGATTCAGCTATTTCAGCCACACTCGTTGCTGACAGGTGTTTAAAATCGAGCACACAGCCATGCAATCTCCATAGACAAACATTGACAGTAGAATGGCCTTACTTAAGAGCTCAGTGACTTTCACCATAATAGGATGCCACCTTTCCAATAATTAGTTTGTCACACTTCTGCCCTGCTAGAGTTGCCCTGGTCAACTGTAAGTGCTGTTATTGTGAAGTGGAAACGTCTAGGAGCAACAATGGCTCAGCCGCGAAGTGGTAGGCCACACAAGCTCTCAGAACGGGACCGCTGAGTGCAAAAGCGTGTAGTGCGTAAAAATCGTCTGGTTGCAACACTCACTACCGAGTTCCAAACTGCCTCTGGAAGCAACGTTAGGACAACTGTTCGTCGGGAGTTTCATGAAATGGGTTTCCATGGCTGAGCAGCCTCACACAAGCCTAAGATCACCATACGCAATGCCAAGCATTGGCTTCACCATCTGGAAGTCTGACGGACGAATCTGGGTTTGGTGGATGCAAGGAGAATGCTACCAACCCAAATGCGTAGTGCCAACTATAACGTTTGGTGGAGGAGGAATGATGGTCTATGGCTGTTTTTCCTGGTTCGGGCTCGGCCCCTTAGTTCCAGTGAAGGGAAATCTTAATGCTACGGCATTCTTGATGATTCTGTGCCTCCAACTTTGTGTCAACAGTTCGGGGAAGGCCTTTTCCTGATTTAGCATGACAATGCCCCCGTGCACAAAGCGAAGTCCATACAGAAATGGTTTGTTGAGATCAGTGTGGAAGAACTTGACTGGCCTGCACAGAGCCCTGACCTCAAGGCCATCAAACACCTTTGGGATAAATTGAAACGGCGACTGCGAGCCAAGCCTTAATCGCCCAACATCAGTGCGTGACCTCACTAATGCTCTTGTGGCTGAATGGAAGCAAGTCCCAGCAGAAAGCCTTCCCAGAAGAGTGGAGGCTGTTATAGCAGCAAAGGGGTGACCAACTCCATATTAATGCCCATGATTTTGGAATGAGATGTTCAAGGTGTCCGTATACTTTTGGTCATGTATTAGTACAATTATTTGTTTAAGTGATTTTAACATATTGGACCATGGCAGGCATATAGCCTTTACATGGTCCATATTAACAGGTATGCTATTAGCGATCAGCATTATCACCTGTAGTCCAACTGATGCAGCGTAGTGACTATAAATACATAGGCGGAAGCATGGGGTAGTCAATCTGGGTTTACCCTATTGGGCTAATCGTTAGCTAGATCCCAAATGTAATCTTTTATCTAGTTAGGATCCTATTGGTGAATGAAACAAAGTGAATCTAATGTAGCCTACCTGTTAGGGTAACTTGGGGTAAACCTGCCTGTACCTCTCACAGAAACCACTTCATGTCACCATGAATCTGTCATTCCATTTGAAGAAATGATTGTGAGCTAGGGTGGTGTTTTACCCCAAGTTAGATGATCCGTGTTACATTTAACCCCACTCTCCTCTGCACTCACGGCAAATTGCGGAGCGCTAACATTCTTAATCATGGTATTGCTAAAAACTCTGGGTTTAAAAAGATCCATTTCGCACATATTGAAGAGTTGACCCTAATAAATAAAGTTAGGAATGGAAAGCTGGGATCCTCTGGGGCGGCAGGTAGTGGTTAGGCCGTTGACTAGTAACCGAAAAGTTGCCGGATCAAATCCCGAGCTGACAATGTGAAAGTCTGTCGTTCTGCCCCTGAACAAGGCAGTTAACCCACTGTTCCTAGGGCATCATTGAAAATAAGAATTTGTTCTTAACTGACTTGCCTAGTTAAATAAATAAAATAAACAAAGCCATCAACTGCTGTTTTCCAAGACTTGTGCATTGACTGCTTGTCAAGACTTGTGCATTGAAAGTCTGCAGAAATATTGTCAGATCCATATTTTTGGGCCGTGGCATCAATGGTTTCCCTCAATGTCACTCAACTGTAAAATACACCACCTGGAATGAAGCAAATGAGGCCACTGGACTCCTTCGGTTCAACTGTTTTTCAATTTTTGAAAATCTGTTTTAATTTTTGAAAATCCAAATATTCCAACTCATAATAGACACATGATCATATACAAATGTTCAAGGTTTGAAATTATTGTTTTAGTCAAATATTCTATCGGTTTGGGGGTCAGTCTGCAGTCTCCATTATTTTTGTCATTATGTTCTGGCCCCAACCATTCGCTCAAGAAAACATTTTCCCACGGGCCAAATCTAGTTAATAATCCCTGCAATAGATCTCCATCATAGCCTGGTCCCAGATCTGTTTGCCAAATCTTATGGTCACCGGTGTGACAATTACCATAGGAGTTGGCAGGACAGCACAAACATATCTGAGACCAGGCTACCTTTATCACGGATCAGGATGAAAATATGGATGGTTTGGTCAATGTCTCAACGATGTCTCTGTCTTTGTGACCAGGTGTAGGGGAGAAATACTCTACGTGGGAGCCTACGAAGCGAGAGCTGGAGTTATTACGGCACAATCCAAAGCGAAGGAAAATCACTACAAACTGCACCATCGGTGAGATATAGGCTGGTCCGCTCTCCGCACAACCTTATGAAGTGCTAGTAGCAGGGTCGATTTCATCACCCAGGCGTGTGTTGTCTGTATAGTCCAGGTGTCTGTGGTGTTGTCTGTATTGTCCAGGTGTCTGTGGTGGTGTCTGTATAGTCCAGGTGTCTGTGGTGGTGTCTGTATAGTCCAGGTGTCTCTGGTGGTGTCTGTATAGTCCAGGTGTCTCTGGTGGTGTCTGTATAGTCCAGGTGTCTGTGGTGGTGTCTGTATAGTCCAGGTGTCTGTGGTGTTGTCTGTGGTGGTGTCTGTATAGTCCAGGTGTCTGTGGTGTTGTCTGTATAGTCCAGGTGTCTGTGGTGTTGTCTGTATAGTCCAGGTGTCTGTGGTGTTGTCTGTATAGTCCAGGTGTCTGTGGTGGTGTCTGTATAGTCCAGGTGTCTGTGGTGGTGTCTGTGTAGTCCAGGTGTCTGTGGTGGTGTCTGTATAGTCCAGGTGTCTGTGGTGGTGTCTGTGTAGTCCAGGTGTCTGTGGTGGTGTCTGTGTAGTCCAGGTGTCTGGTGGTGTCTGTGTAGTCCAGGTGTCTGGTGTTGTCTGTATAGTCCTGGGTCACTTATGTGTTTATGTTGGGCTAGAGAGGAGTAATGAGTCTGTGTACCAGGGGCAGCAGGCAGAAGCCAGAGAGGAGAGGGAGGGAGAGAGAGAGGGAGAGAGAGAGGAGAGAATGCACTGTTCCTTCTTCAATGACAAGTTCACACAACAAGGATGGTCTCTTCTCTCTTTCTCTGACGCTCTCTGTTTCTCAAACTAGATTCAAACTTACTTACGCCTCTGTTTCATTCTTCCTCTCCTCTCTCAATCTCTTTTCCTCTCTGCAGTTATCTCGCTTGATTTTGTAGAGTCTTCCTACTTTGTTCTCTTCCTCCCTCTCACTGTAATGAAACACTCGTAGAGAGGCCAGCCCAGCTGTCTCGGGGTGTGTGGAGTGGGTCGAGTCTGGAGAGTTTAACCCCCAGCCCAGAGCTCTATTCCTGGGCCAAACAGGCTGGACCAGTCCCAGGCTCCACACTGGGCCTCACCTGATCTGTTCACACAGGCCTTTGTGGTGGACCACAGCTTTTATCTGCACTAGCCCAAACCATGGCTGGATTACGCTAGCCCAAACCATGGCTGGATTACGCTAGCCCAAACCATGGCTGGATTACGCTAGCCCAAACCATGGCTGGATTACGCTAGCCCAAACCATGGCTGGATTACGCTAGCCCAAACCATGGCTGGATTACGCTAGCCCAAACCATGGCTGGATTACGCTAGCCCAAACCATGGCTGGATTACGCTAGCCCAAACCATGGCTGGATTACGCTAGCCCAAACCATGGCTGGATTACGCTAGCCCAAACCATGGCTGGATTACGCTAGCCCAAACCATGGCTGGATTACGCTAGCCCAAACCATGGCTGGATTACGCCAGCCCAAACCATGGCTGGATTACGCTAGCCCAAACCATGGCTGGATTACGCTAGCCCAAACCATGGCTGGATTACGCTAGCCCAAACCATGGCTGGATTACGCTAGCCCAAACCATGGCTGGATTACGCTAGCCCAAACCATGGCTGGATTACGCTAGCCCAAACCATGGCTGGATTACGCTAGCCCAAACCATGGCTGGATTACGCTAGCCCAAACCATGGCTGGATTACGCTAGCCCAAACCATGGCTGGATTACGCTAGCCCAAACCATGGCTGGATTACGCCAGCCCAAACCATGGCTGGATTACGCTAGCCCAAACCATGGCTGATTACGCTAGCCCAAACCATGGCTGAAATTTAGCCATGGCTGTCAAATAAAGATTAATGTCGCTAGCCCAAACCATGGCTGTTATTAATGCTAGCCCAAACCATGGCTGATGTGAATGCCCAGCCCAAACCATGGCTGTTAGAGCGTAATGCCCCTCTCTGTTACAGGAGATGTGAATGTTAAACCATGTGAATGTTAGACGTAGCCCAAACCATGGCTGGAGATTGAATGCTAGCCCAAACCATGGCTGATGTCGCCAGCCTCTCTGTTACAGGGCTGGAATGTTAGCGCCAGCCTTCCTGTTACAGGAGATGTGAATGTTAGCTAGCCCAAACCATGGCTGTTACGCTAGCCCAAACCATGGCTGTGAATTTAGCGCTAGCCCAAACCATGGCTGGAATTACGCTAGCCCAAACCATGGCTGTGAATTACGCTAGCCCAAACCATGGCCGTAATGTACCCCAGCCCAAACCATGGCGAAATTTAGCACATTTAAAAAATGTTAGAGCTGTTTATTACTTGTCTTTGTCCCTGTCAAATGTGAATGTTAGAGCGTAATGTCCTCCTCTGTAAATTAATGTCAGAGCGTAATGTCCTCCTCTCTGTTACAGGAGTAGTGAATGTCAGAGCGTAATGTCCTCCTCTCTGTTACAGGAGTAGTGAATGTCAGAGCGTAATGTCCTCCTCTCTGTTACAGGAGATGTGAATGTTAGAACGTAATGTCCTCTCTGTTACAGGAGATGTGAATGTTAGAGCGTAATGTCCTCCTCTCTGTTACAGGAGATGTGAATGTTAGAGCTGTGCTTCTCTTGATTGTTTGTCCTGAAGATGGGCCTACTTTTTCACATTCCCCCTCTCTCTCTACACCCCCCCGTCTCCCGTAAGGTTTACGAGGGTTGATCAACCTGGGCAACACGTGCTTCATGAACTGCATCGTCCAGGCCCTCACCCACACCCCCCTGCTGCGTGACTTCTTCCTGTCCGACAGGCACAAGTGTGAGATGCAGTCCAACTCCTGTCTGGTGTGTGAGATGTCACAGCTCTTTCAGGAGGTAAGGCCGGAGCTGGGGGGATAGGGTGGCAATCTGCTCAATTCCTTAAAAAATTCCCAAATTCCCAGGTTTTTCAGAAATTGTTGTTGGAGAATCCCAGTTCCCGGAATCATGAGGGAATAATCAGGGAGGGAGTCCTCCAACAGGGATTTCTGGGAAAGACTGGAATGTTGCAACCCTAGGGCGGTCAAATGCAGTCTTCTAGGGGTTTGGGAGGCCAAATGAAAACATATGAGACGGAATTACAGCCAGTCAGACATAGAAATGGAATGACTAACCACATCAAAACAGAATGTTCTCCCAGACTAACAGACTGACTGGATCACTGCGTTGTGGAGCTGGAGGGAAACAACTCTGTCTGAGAGAAATGAACAGAGTTCAAGAAGAATGCCCTGCCATATTATACAGCTGCACTATTTGGCATTTTGTTTAAACTCAACTCACCAGTCTGTGTGAGGGTGGGGGGATTGTCTGTCTCCATACTTATCTCTAAATGCTAGGCTCCTTACCAATCGTTCACCGTTCTGAATGTGTTTAGTACAGTCAGTTGGTTAGATTACATCTACTAAACTCAATGCTCCCTGATCATTATAGAACTGGTGCTCAGGTGTCTCCTCCCCCCCCCCCCCCCCACTCTCTGGTGTGTATATACACTGAGTGTACAGAATGTTAGACCTGCTCTTTCCATGACATAGTCAAGGCTTAAACATCCTTCTTTACACTGTCTCCTTCCCTTAAGCTACACTGATTTGAAGTGTATTTAACAAGTGACATCAGTAAGGGCTCATAGCTTTCCCCTGGATTCACCTGGTCAGTCTATGTCAGTGGTTCCCAACTCCAGTCCTCCACCCCCCCGACAGCACACACTTTTGTTGTAGCCCCAGATAAACAAACACCTGGTTCAACTCATTGAGGGCCTGATGATGAGTTGACAAGTCGAATCAGGTGTTCAGATGTGACAGTGAATGGTGATTGAACTGGTGTCTGGAGTAGACCAAGGAGAAAAGTGAAAAGCATACCCTTGGAGAATATTTGTCATGTTACAATGGGAACTAGAATAAAAGTTTCAGAACAAACTTTGTGCTTGCTGAGAACTATTCAGCAAGAGAGCATATCTCTGTTCTCACACACACTTCTCTTCCCTCTCTCCCAATCACATTGTTCATTCCTGCTCCACGCGTTCCTCTTTCCCTTTGAACCTAGAGCATGCAGCACCATCATCAGTACCAGGAAAGAGGGGCTGTTCCTCTGACTTTGTACCCACACACAGCTCCTCTCAGCCAGGGAGGAGTTGGTCTTTGATCAGCCCCTCCCTGTCTTCCTTTTTATAGACTCTTTGGTTTGTCAGCCTGCTTCAAGCTGCAGCGGAGGACCAAAGAGCCTGTAAGATACAAGATATAAGCTTGTTAGTGCGTGCGTGATTTCCTCAAATCTCAATCAGGCCTCAGAAGGAGAGTCAAGAGTCAGGAGATTAAAGGTGTGTGTGTGTGTGTGTGTGTGCCGTAATAGGCAGGGCTTGGTTGTGCATTCAAGCAGAGCACTCCTTTCATTATGGTGTTCTCTCCATCTCACACCCTGACCTAGACTGTCAGTCATCCTATCCCCATAGCAACCTGGAGATTCAGCAGTCTGGTTTGACCCACCCTCTCTGGAAGTTCAGTAACTAGCATTCACTAACAAATAATAGCGTTTGATGTTTTTTTCTACATAGAAGATCAAACAAAATGATTGCCTGAGCATCTTCTGAACTTCCCAATACCTTTCTGATGCATTTCAGTCACTTCAAACCAGACTTCCTTCAGATAGAAATACTGTCAAAGTACTGAAACAGATTTGTAAGAGACTGTCATAGTACTGTAAACGGATTTGTAAGAGACTGTCATAGTACTGTAAACAGATTTGTAATAGACTGTCATAGTACTGTAAACGGATTTGTAATAGACTGTCATAGTACTGTAAACTGATTTTGTAATAGACTGTTGTCATAGTACTGTAAATGGATTTGTAATAGACAGTCATAGTACTTACTGTAATTGGATTTGTAATAGACTGTCATAGTACTGTAAATGGATTGGTAATAGACTGTCATAGTACTGTAAATGGATTTGTAATAGACTGTCAAAGCTCCAAATAAAAAAGTGAACATTGTCCATTGACTACAACACTTTTTTTTTTACATGGTGGGGGTCATGAAATGTTTTAAATATCTAAATGGGGTCACGGTTCCAGAAAGGTTTGAAACCCTGTGCTAAGGTCTCAGCTGTACAAAGAAAAACATGTTTCAGTGAAGATACAAGTTGAGTCTCGGTACATTTAACAACATGGCTGCCAGATGTTAAATCCCTGTCCTCCCCATTTCCTACTTTCTCTCCACAGTTCTACTCGGGCCACCGTTGGCCCCACATTCCCTTCCGGCTGCTGCACCTGGTATGGACTCACGCACGTCACTTAGCGGGCTACGAGCAACAGGATGCCCACGAGTTCCTCATCGCAGCACTGGACGTGCTGCACCGCCACTGTAAAGGAGACACCGCCCGTAAGTATCGCTGTCCTGACTTACTTAAATACTGTGGGAAAGTTTCATTTAACTTACTGATAAATACACTATAGTACTGTGTTATGGTTAAAGGGAAGTGACGCTGAGGTTGTGCTATATTGTATTTCTTCAGTGTAACTGAACGGAGATGTTCTGATTCTAGCTGAATAGAGACAAGTGGGTTTCATCAAGACAAAATGGATGATAAATGTATGAGATCTACACTGTAATCGTCTGGGTAAAAAGGAAATCATCTGTTCTCCTACAGTTCAAATAGGTTAGAAGAGAGAACCGATTTGTCACGTCTGTCTGCCTGCATAAATTCTGCATGCGCTGAATCCTCAGTCGTGTCAATTGAAACTCCACTTTAGCCGAGGAGACACGTCTGTGTCAAATCTACCCATAATGCAGTGTGTTGTCCGCACTCAGCACCAGTGGAAATGTACTGAAGGGGAAGATTGAAGGGAAGTGACAATGCCAAGCACCGAAGGGACCGAGAGGATTGTGGGGTGGAATGATAATGTGCCCCACTGCACCGCCATGACACAGAGGGAGGGACCTGGCAGTAAGGAGGCTTCTGATTCGCCAGAATTGTAGAGGGAGTTTAGAGGTGCTAGACAGGCTTCACTGCAGTGGGGAGAGAGCGAGGGGTGGGGGGTGAGACAGAGAGTGGGGGGACAAAGGGGGAGGGGGTGCGACAGAGAGGGTGACAGACAGTGAGAAGGGGGGGGGGGGGTGAGAGAGTGAAAGAGTCCTTTAAAAGTGCAAAGGTGTCCACTGTGTTGATGTGTGCTCGCTCTCCATCTGTCTCTGTGTTCTGTTACCTAGGAGACGACAACGGGAAGAAGGCCAACAATCCAAACCACTGTAGCTGCATCATTGACCAAATTTTCACTGGCGGCCTCCAATCAGACGTCACCTGTCAAGTCTGCCAGTAAGTGTGTGCCTCATTCCGTGTTCTTTCCACTAGCCAACATCCCCCATGTTTAAAATCTGTGTGGGGGGGGGGGTGAGAGTGAGAGAGTGTGTAAGAAAGTGAAGGTTATATGTGTCAAGACTGCTAAAATACTCACGTTTGACATTTTGACATCCTCTCAAAGGACTTCCTACATTGCCAAGAGGCAAGAACTCCCTTCCTCTGCTTTCACCTCCTTCTCCCTCTTCTCCTCTGTATCCTCTTCCATCTTACCCCCTCACCCTTCTTCCTCTGATCTCAGCTACCTCCCTCCATCCTTTTCCCCCTGATCTCAGCTACCTCCCTCCATCCTTTTTCCCCAACACTATCCTGATGTATCAGTCTGGAGTGACCCTTTTCTAACCTGCTCTCATCTTTACCAGTCTCCCAACACTGCCGCTTCACTGCACTCCTCTCATATTTAAGTCATGTCCTCCCCTCCTGGTGAAGCTGCTGTTGGGAGGAGGTTCTCTAGATGCTGGGCTGTCCTGTCACATTTACACAGAGCTCACTGTACTCTAGGGCACTCAACTGCACTCTACACAGTGCAACACAGCTAGCCGGGCTCAGCCACACCTGGCCACACACAACACAGAAGCTAGCTCCAGAATACCTGGCTGTAGGGCTAGCTCCAGAATACCTGGCTGTAGGGCTAGCTCCAGAATACCTGGCCGTAGGGCTAGCTCCAGAATACCTGGCCGTAGGGCTAGCTCCAGAATACCTGGCCGTAGGGCTGCTCCAGAATACCTGGCCGTAGGGCTAGCTCCAGAATACCTGGCCGTAGGGCTAGCTCCAGAATACCTGGCCGTAGGGCTAGAATACCTGGCCAGAAGATACCTGGCCGTAGCTCCAGAATACCTGGCCGTAGGGCTAGCTCCAGAATACCTGGCCGTAGGGCTAGCTCCAGAATACCTGGCCGTAGGGCTAGCTCCAGAATACCTGGCCGTAGGGCTAGCTCCAGAATACCTGGCCGTAGGGCTAGCTCCAGAATACCTGGCCGTAGGGCTAGCTCCAGAATACCTGGCCGTAGGGCTAGCTCCAGAACCTGGCCGTAGGGCCTCCAGAATACCTGGCCGTAGGGCTAGCTCCAGAATACCTGGCCGTAGGGCTAGCTCCAGAATACCTGGCCGTAGGGCTAGCTCCAGAATACCTGGCCGTAGGGCTAGCTCCAGAATACCTGGCCGTAGGGCTAGCTCCAGAATACCTGGCCGTAGGGCTAGCTCCAGAATACCTGGCCGTAGGGCTAGCTCCAGAATAGAATCCTGGCCTCCTACTGGGCTGGTAATCCCTACACTTAGGGTAATATCCCCCTAACTGGAAGTGAGACGATGGTAAATCCCCTAAGGAGACTGGAAGGAGACGGTGGTAATATCCCCCTAACTGGAAGGAGACGGTGGTAATATCCCCCTAACTGGAAGGAGACGGTGGTAATATCCCCCTAACTGGAAGGAGACGGTGGTAATATCCCCCTAACTGGAAGGAGACGGTGGTAATATCCCCCTAACTGGAAGGAGACGGTGGTAATATCCCCCTAACTGGAAGGAGACGGTGGTAATATCCCCCTAACTGGAAGGAGAATATCCCCTAACTGGAAGGAGACGGTGGTAATATCCCCCTAACTGGAAGGAGGAGGTAATATCCCCCTAACTGGAAGGAGAGGTGGTAATATCCCCCTAACTGGAAGGAGACGGTGGTAATATCCCCCTAACTGGAAGGAGACGGTGGTAATATCCCCCTAACTGGAAGGAGACGGTGGTAATATCCCCCTAACTGGAAGGAAGACGACCCCCTAACTGGAAGGAGACGGTGGTAATATCCCCCTAACTGGAAGGAGACGGTGGTAATATCCCCCTAACTGGAAGGAGACGGTGGTAATATCCCCCTAACTGGAAGGAGACCCCCTACTGGTAATATCCCCCTAACTGGAAGGAGACGGTGGTAATATCCCCCTAACTGGAAGGAGACGTAATATCCCCCTAACTGGAAGGAGACGGTGGTAATATCCCCCTAACTGGAAGGAGACCCTAACTGGAAGGAGAGCGGTGGTAATATCCCCCTAACTGGAAGGAGACGGTGGTAATATCCCCCTAACTGGAAGGAGACGGTGGTAATATCCCCCTAACTGGAAGGAGAATATCCCCCTAACTGGAAGGAGGCGGTGGTAATATCCCCCTAACTGGAAGGGTAATATCCCCCTAACTGGAAGGAGACGGTGGTAATATCCCCCTAACTGGAAGGAGACGGTGGTAATATCCCCCTAACTGGAAGGAGAATATCCCCCTAACTGGAAGGAGGCGGTGGTAATATCCCCTGGAAGGAGACTAACTGGAAGGAGACCCTAACTGGTAATATCCCCCTAACTGGAAGGAGACGGTGGTAATATCCCCCCCCTAACTGGAAGGAGACGGTGGTAATATCCCCCTAACTGGAAGGAGAATATCCCCTAACTGGAAGGGTAATATCCCCCTAACTGGAAGGAGACGGTGGTAATATCCCCCTAACTGGAAGGAGACGGTGGTAATATCCCCCTAACTGGAAGGAGACGGTGGTAATATCCCCCTAACTGGAAGGAGACGGTGGTAATATCCCCCTAACTGGAAGGAGACGGTGGTAATATCCCCTGGAAGGAGACGGTAATATCCCCTGGAAGGAGGAAGGAGACGGTGGTAATATCCCCCTAACTGGAAGGAGACGGTGGTAATATCCCCCTAACTGGAAGGAGACGGTGGTAATATCCCCCTAACTGGAAGGAGACGGTGGTAATATCCCCCTAACTGGAAGGAGACGGTGGTAATATCCCCCTAACTGGAAGGAATATCCCCCTAACTGGAAGGAGGCGGTGGTAATATCCCCCTAACTGGAAGGAAGAGACGGTGGTAATATCCCCCTAACTGGAAGGAAGGAGACGGTGGTAATATCCCCCTAACTGGAAGGAGACGGTGGTAATATCCCCCTAACTGGAAGGAAGGAGACGGTGGTAATATCCCCCTAACTGGAAGGAGACGGTGGTAATATCCCCCTAACTGGAAGGAGACGGTGGTAATATCCCCCTAACTGGAAGGAGACGGTGGTAATATCCCCCTAACTGGAAGGATCCCCCTAACTGGAAGGAGACGGTGGTAATATCCCCCTAACTGGAAGGAGACGGTGGTAATATCCCCCTAACTGGAAGGAGACGGTGGAAGGAAGGAGACGGTGGTAATATGGAAGGAGGCCCCCCCCTAACTGGAAGGAGACGGTGGTAATGTCCCCCTAACTGGAAGGAGACGGTGGTAATGTCCCCCTAACTGGAAGGAGACGGTGGTAATATCCCCCTAACTGGAAGGAGACGTGTAATGTCCCCCTAACTGGAAGGAGACGGTGAATTCCAAACTGGTGGAAGGAGACGGTGGTAATATCCCCCTAACTGGAAGGAGACGGTGGTAATATCCCCCTAACTGGAAGGAGACGGTGGTAATATCCCCCTAACTGGACGGAGACGGTGGTAATATCCCCCTACTGGGCGGAGACCACCTATCTTTGTATCACTCTATTGAATTGCAAACTGGTGCGCTTGGCTGAACCGAATGTATGTACACACACACACACACACACACACACACACACACACACACACACACACACACACACACACACACACACACACACAGTGTGGATAAAAGCTTATGCACCATGACCATCTATCACCCTTCCCCATGACTACTAACAACACACACCAGTCTTTATTACCTCCATAACTCACCCATACACACATGATGTATCTCATTGGCTGTCTCCCCTCCCCTCTAGCGGTGTGTCCACCACGATAGACCCATTCTGGGACATCAGTCTGGACCTGCCGGGCTCGTCCACTCCCTTCTGGCCCCTTAGCCCCGGGGGAGACGGCTCAACGGTCAACGGAGAGAGCCACCTTTCAGGGGCCACCACGCTCACAGACTGTCTACGCAGGTAGAGCACACCAAACGACTGTCTGTCCCCAGGTCTTTCACCAAAGCATTTACTGTAAACATTACACTTACAAAAGTTTCAAAAGATTTAAGACATTTCAAATTATGTCTGTATACAATGGTGTTTGTTTGTCACTGGTTGCCCTTTTCTTGTGGCAACAGGTCACACATCTTGCTGCTGGTATTTCACCCAGTAGATATGAGAGTTTATCAAAATTGGATTTGTTTTTTGAATTGTCTCTGTTATTTAATGAATGACAATTTGCTCTTTATCTTCCATCTTCTCTGTTACCTGTCCTCACTTCCTCTCTCTTCCTCTTCCTCTTGTACTTCATCACCAGTCACAGCCTGGTTGCTGCAGCATGACTCATTAAAGGCACAGACAGGCATGATTCTGAGGGGTGAACACATTGTTACAGTATACACACTTGGGGTCTGTTCCAATAGCCACACTTAGCATAGCACTGGGAATGAAGCAATGTGTTGGGCACACATTCTTAGTGGTATGCTAGTGTGGAGGTTGGATTGTTTTTGTTTATTCAGGTCCCCGTTTAGCGTTTGCCAAGTAGCAGCTCTTCTTCCTGGGGTCCTTGTCTTGGGAACATGTGCTGCAGTGTGTGAAGTCTTTCTCTCTGGCTGATGACCAGTATCAGTCCTCAGTCACATCGTTGACCATCAGTGTTGGCCTCCCCCCTACAGAAAACGGTTGGCTTCACTGTTCCATCCAGGCGTGGTCTGGTCACTGCTTAGCATTATAGTGCAGCCTCTGGCAGTGTAACCATGGAAACTGACCTGTTATGTATCACTACAAACACATTCTGTTGTCTTTATATCGGTCTTTTAATACGCTGAGTGGACAAAACATTAGGAACACCTGCTCTCTCCATGACTTAGACTGACCAGTTGAATCCGGGGTTGGAGGCAGTAGGTGCCAGGCGTACCGGTTTGTGTCAAAAACTGCAACGCTGCTGGGTTTTTCACTTTCAACAGTTTCCAGTGTAGATGAAGAATGGTCCTCCACCCAAAGGACATCTAGCCAATTTGACACAACTGTGGGAAGCATTGGAGTCAACATGGGCCAGCATCCCTTTCGACACCTTGTAGTCCATGCCCTGCGGGATTGAGGCTGTTCTGAGGGGGTGCAGCTTAATATTAGGAAGTTGTTCCTAATGTTATGTACACTCAGTGTGTTTCTACATTATCTGTCTCTGTACCCTCTGTATGTATTATCTTCCCTCTTTCTCTCTTCCTCCACCACCCCTCCTTTCTCACCCTCTCCTTCTCTCTCTCATATTCTCTCTCCTCATACTCTCTCCTCATATTCTCTCTCTCCCTCATATTCTCTCTCTCTCCTCATATTCTCTCTCTCTCCTCATATTCTCTCTCTCTCATATTCTCTCTCTCTCCTCATACTCTCTCCTCATATTCTCTCTCTCTCCTCATATTCTCTCTCTCTCCTCATATTCTCTCTCTCTCCTCATATTCTCTCTCTCTCCTCATATTCTCTCTCTCTCCTCATGCTCTCCTCATGCTCTCTCGCTCTCCTCATGCTCTCTCGCTCTCCTCCTCTCTCGCTCTCCTCATGCTCTCTCGCTCTCCTCATGCTCTCGCTCTCCTCATGCTCTCTCTCTCTCGCTCTCCTCATGCTCTCTCTCTCCTCATGCTCTCTCTCTCTCCTCATGCTCTATTTCTCTCTCCTCATGCTCTCTCTCTCTCTCTCCTCATGCTCTCTCTCTCCTCATGCTCTCTCGCTCTCATGCTCTCTCACTCTCATGCTTTCTCTCCCCATGCTCTCCTCATGCTCTCTCGCTCTAATGCTATCTCGCTCTCATGCGCTCGTGCTCTCTCGCTCTCATGCGCTCGTGCTCTCTCGCTCTCATGCGCTCGTGCTCTCTCGCTCTCATGCGCTCGTGCTCTCTCGCTCTCATGCGCTCGTGCTCTCTCGCTCTCATGCGCTCGTGCTCTCTCTCTCTCATGCGCTCTCTCTCGTCTCTCTCTCATGCGCTCTCTCGCTCTCCTCCTGCGCTCGTGCTCTCTCCTCATGCGCTCGTGCTCGCTCTCCTCATGCGCTCGTGCTCTCTCTCTCTCATCTCATGCTCGTGCTATCTCGCTCTGCTCGCTCTGCCTCATGCGCTCGCTCGTGCTCGCTCTCCTCCTGCGCTCGTGCTCGCTCTCCTCATGCGCTCGTGCTCGCTCTCCTCATGCGCTCGTGCTCTCTCGCTCTCATGCGCTCGTGCTCGCTCCCCTCATGCGCTCGTGCTCGCTCCCCTCATGCGCTCGTGCTCGCTCCCCTCATGCGCTCGAGCTCGCTCTCCTCATGCGCTCGTGCTCGCTCTCCTCATGCGCTCGTGCTCGCTCTCTCCTCAAGCTCTCTCGTTCTCTCGCTCTCCTCTCTCTCCTCATCTCTCGCTCTCCTCAAGCTCTCTCGTTCTCTCGCTCTCCTCAAGCTCTCTCGCTCTCCTCAAGCTCTCTCGTTCTCTCGCTCTCCTCAAGCTCTCTCGTTCTCTCGCTCTCCTCAAGCTCTCTCATTCTCTCGCTCTCCTCAAGCTCTCTCGCTCTCCTCAAGCTCTCTCGCTCTCTCTCCTCTCGCTCTCTCAAGCTCTCGCTCTCCTCAAGCTCTCTCGCTCTCCTCCAAGCTCTCTCCTCAAGCTCTCTCGTTCTCTCGCTCTCCTCAAGCTCTCGCTCTCCTCTCCTCAAGCTCTCTCGCTCTCTCAAGCTCTCGCCTCCTCAAGCTCTCTCGTCTCTCGCTCTCCTCAAGCTCTCTCGCTCTCCTCAAGCTCTCTCGCTCTCCTCAAGCTCTCTCGCTCTCCTCAAGCTCTCTCGTTCTCTCGCTCTCCTCAAGCTCTCTCGTTCTCTCGCTCCCCTCAAGCTCTCTCTCTCCTCAGTCTTTCTCTTAATATTCCACTCCCTCTTTCTGCAGGTTCACTCGGCCTGAGCATCTAGGAAGCAGTGCCAAAATCAAATGTGGCGGTTGCCATAGTTACCAGGAGTCCACCAAACAGCTGACGATGAAGAAGCTCCCCATCGTGGCGTGTTTCCATCTCAAAGTGAGTCTCTCTCTGCTCCTCTCTGCTCCTAGCCAATCACAAGAGGACCTCTAAGGACCAGCCATGACCACTAAGGACAATCTATTGAAAAATAATATAAGAACTTATCATATAATAATGAAGTATAATAATATGTAATAAATATATTGAAATATACGAATATAAGAAAATATCATGTTACACAATGCATTCTCACTGTATACTTATAGATCCCTATTATAACTACTGGTAGAAGGATTTGTGTGTGGAAAGATTTGCCTTCCATTACTGTCACTACACACACACACACAGAGAGTCACACACACAGTCTTCTACACGGTTTATTTATGGAGTATGGGGAAGCCATACATAAACTTTTAAAAATATTCCTAGGACTATGCTGAACGTGGGAATCTCTCTTCTCTTCAGACTGATCCATCTATTACCATCAGGGCTCCAGTCTGACAGAGCTCTCTACTTCTCACACGTAATCCCTCCCTTCAGAATGACAAGAAGATCAGGGAGGAGTCTAAATAATGTCTCTCTCTCTCTCTTCCCTCCCCCTCTGCTCTCCTTCTACCCCTCTCCCTCTTCCCCTCTCTCCTTTCTGCCCCCCTTCTCTCTCTTTTCCCTCTTCTCTCTCTTTCCCCCCTTCTCTCTCTTTTCCTGCCCCCTTTCTCCTATCTGCCCCCTTTCTCCTATCTGCCCCCTTTCTCCTATCTGCCCCCTTTCTCCTATCTGCCCCCTCTCTCCTATCTGCTCCCCCTTCTCTCTTTCCCCCTTCTCTCTCTTTCTGCCCCCTTCTCTCTCTTTTCCCCCTTCTCTCTCTTTTCCCCCTCTCCTTTCTGCCCCCCTTCTCTCTCTTTTTCCCCCTTCTCTCCTTTCTGCCCCCCACTTCTCTCTTTTCCCCCTTTTCCCCCTTCTCTCCTTTCTGCCCACCCCTCTCTCTCTTTTCCACCTTCTCTCTCTTTTCCCCCTTCTCTCCTTTCTTCCCCCTCTTCTCTCTCTTTTCCCCCTCCTTTCTGCCCCCTTCTCTTTCCCTCCTCCCCTCTTCTCTTCTTTCTCTCCCTCCTAACTCTCCCTCTCTTCTCTCCTCTCCCCCTCTCTTCTCTCCTTCTCCCCCTCTTCTCTCGCTCCTCTCCCCTTCTCTTCTCTCCCCCTCTCTTCTCTTCTCTCCCTCCTACCTCCTGGGGTGTAGCGGTTTGAACACTCTGCCAAACTGAGGAGGAAGATCACCACCTATGTCTCCTTCCCTCTAGAGCTGGACATGACACCTTTCATAGCTTCCAGGTGAGGTCTCACACACACACACACACACACACACTGCAGATCTAAGCTCTGGTTTGGAAATAAAAAACCCTCACTCCTCGTGCTCCCGCACTATAAAATAATGATGTGTATGAACGCTGTGTGTTCTCCATCCTCCACCTTCCTACTGTCTATCGTATACCCTGCCTTCCTACTGTCTATCATATACCCTGCCTTCCTACTGTCTATCATATACCCTGCCTTCCTACTGTCTATCGTATACCCTCCCTTCCTACTGTCTATCGTATACCCCGCCTTCCTACTGTCTATCATATACCCCGCCTTCCTACTGTCTATCATATACCCCGCCTTCCTACTGTCTATCATATACCCTGCCTTCCTACTGTCTATCATATACCCCGCCTTCCTACTGTCTATCATATACCCCGCCTTCCTACTGTCTATCATATACCCTGCCTTCCTACTGTCTATCATATACCCCGCCTTCCTACTGTCTATCGTATACCCCGCCTTCCTACTGTCTATCATATACCCCGCCTTCCTACTGTCTATCGTATACCCTGCCTTCCTACTGTCTATCGTATACCCTGCCTTCCTACTGTCTATCGTATACCCTGCCTTCCTACTGTCTATCGTATACCCTGCCTTCCTACTGTCTATCGTATACCCTGCCTTCCTACTGTCTATCGTATACCCTGCCTTCCTACTGTCTATCGTATACCCTGCCTTCCTACTGTCTATCGTATACCCTGCCTTCCTACTGTCTATCGTATACCCTGCCTTCCTACTGTCTATCGTATACCCTGCCTTCCTACTGTCTATCGTATACCCTGCCTTCCTACTGTCTATCGTATACCCTGCCTTCCTACTGTCTATCGTATACCCTGCCTTCCTACTGTCTATCGTATACCCTCCCTTCCTACTGTCTATCGTATACCCTGCCTTCCTACTGTCTATCGTATACCCTGCCTTCCTACTGTCTATCGTATACCCTGCCTTCCTACTGTCTATCGTATACCCTGCCTTCCTACTGTCTATCGTATACCCTGCCTTCCTACTGTCTATCGTATACCCTGCCTTCCTACTGTCTATCGTATACCCTGCCTTCCTACTGTCTATCGTATACCCTGCCTTCCTACTGTCTATCGTATACCCTGCCTTCCTACTGTCTATCGTATACCCTGCCTTCCTACTGTCTATCATATACCCTGCCTTCCTACTGTCTATCGTATACCCTGCCTTCCTACTGTCTATCGTGTCGGCTCCTGTAGTGTTCTTCCTACTGTTCTATCGTATACCCTGCCTTCCTACTGTCTATCATATACCCTGCCTTCCTACTGTCTATCATGGGGCCTGCCTTCCTAGTGTCTATCGTATACCCTGCCTTCCTACTGTCTATGTTCGTGCGGCCCTGGCTTCCTACTGTCTCGGGATCATGCGGCTCTGGCTGTAGTATACCCTCCCTTCCTACTGTCATCATATAGTGTTCCCTGGCTGTACTGTTCTCATGGGGCTCTGGCTGTAGTGTTCGGGAGTCATTCTGGCTGTACTGTTCGGGAGTCATATCTGGCCCGCATGGGGCCTACTGTCTGTTCATCATGGGGCCCTGGCCTTCCTACTGGGGCTCTGGCTGTTGTTCGGCATGGGGCCTGGCTTGTTCGATCATGCGGCTCTGGCTGTAGTGTTCGGGAGTCATGGGGCTCTGGCTGTAGTGTTCGGGAGTCATGGGGCTCTGGCTGTAGTGTTCGGGAGTCATGGGGCTCTGGCTGTAGTCTGGCTGGAGTGTTCGGGGTCATGGGGCTCTGGCTGTAGTGTTCGGGGGTCATGGGGCTCTGGCTGGAGTGTTCGGGGGTCATGGGGCTCTGGCTGGAGTGTTCGGGAGTCATGGGGCTCTGGCTGGAGTGTTCGGGAGTCATGGGGCTCTGGCTGGAGTGTTGGGGAGTCATGGGGCTCTGGCTGGAGTGTTCGGGAGTCATGGGGCTCTGGCTGGAGTGTTCGGGAGTCATGGGGCTCTGGCTGGAGTGTTCGGGAGTCATGGGGCTCTGGCTGGAGTGTTCGGGAGTCATGGGGCTCTGGCTGGAGTGTTCGGGAGTCATGGGGCTCTGGCTGGAGTGTTCGGGAGTCATGGGGCTCTGGCTGTAGTGTTCGGGAGTCATGGGGCTCTGGCTGTAGTGTTCGGGAGTCATGGGGCTCTGGCTGTAGTGTTCGGGAGTCATGGGGCTCTGGCTGTAGTGTTCGGGAGTCATGGGGCTCTGGCTGTAGTGTTCGGGAGTCATGGGGCTCTGGCTGTAGTGAGCGGCAGAGAAATAGGAGAGTGTAGGAGGCTCTCCTGTCTGTCTGCTTATTATGCAGGACACCCCTGCCACCTAGTGGGTGTGTGGGACACTTTCATGTCATCCTCTGGGGTTCTTTGTACTTTAAATAGTTTGTAACTGGAGAAATGTCTTGGCCCCAAAATCAATCGATCAATCAAACCAAGACACAGTATTATGTCTGAATACTCATGACAGAATTCTAGTATGTGGCAACACTTTCCTTCATAACACTGTAAACGGTGACATAACTTATTGTAGTAACAGTCACTCTTGAACTAACACTCCTACTACCACTGACTTTGTTGAGGAAACAGGAGCTCACTATGACTGACTGATATGTGGGTTTCTCACCCAGCTACCTTAAGATGAAAACACTTTACGTCACAGGGGATAAGAGCATCAGCTTAATGACTACTATAGAAATGTAGCCTTCACTGTGAGACTGAATGCCTTTATGTAACCTGGTTGTTTCAAGTCGACTGTAACCATGTATGTTGGATGATGTTCTTCTCACTGTCCCGTGTCAATGTCGTGGTTGTCATTTGATATTAGCATGTGACAGTGTCTCTGTCCTCTACAGTAAGGAGAGCAGGATGAATGGCCAGTATCAACAGACAGTAGAAGTATTAAACAACGACAATAAGTAAGTATGTTGATGTTTATTCTGTTATGGTAAACAACGTATCACCAGTAAACAGCACCAGATCTGGCTTCAAGTAAGATTGAAATGTTGTTTAAACATTTGATCTGTCTGGGCTTGATTGAGCTTGCCTTGCACAACGGAACCAAGAAAATCGTTGAAAAAGTGCAAACATGGCCCCACCCAGCACTCCAGACGAGCTAAAACCACCGCTGAATGGACTTGACATTTCCATTAGTATTTGAAGCCTGGTCTGAATAACACCTTATTCTAATGTTGATGGGTTTCCATGTCTGCCGTTTGACATTTATTTGAGAACGGAAGCACAGGAAAAAAAGCTAGATTCATCTCATAACTGTTTCCATTCTAGCGCAACAGCGAATGCTAACGGCGTGGAGCTTCCTAGTCCGACTCCCAAATGAAATCAATTTAAACACTATTAAATGGAGCTCCATTTTTGTCCTCCATGGTGGTTCCAATGACATTGGTTATCCCAGACATTTACCAGGGTTGAATGGGTCCGTGTTATACAGTACCATGTCTAGTTGGTACAGGAGTGTTCATCACCATGGTCCCTGTGACTGTTTTCATGGATTGGATGAAGGCCATTGACTGTCCCTCTGACTCGTTGACATGGTCAGAGAAATGGATGTGTAAACTAAGAGGAATAGGTGAAGCCAGAATAATCAGGTGAAGTCAATATATACCACTTGCTGTGCTATAAAGTACTTAAAGTCAACCTCGCTTCCTTCTCCACTGTCTCTGTGTGTGTGTTGTGGTAGACCAGGGATAACTGTCTGTCTCTGTTTACCAGGTAGTCTCTGTCTCTGTGTGTGTGTTGTGGTGGACCAGGTAGTCTCTGTTTAACTGTCCACTGTCTCAGTGTGTGTGTTGTGGTGGACCAGGTATTCTCTGTTTAACTGTCCACTGTCTCTGTGTGTGTGTTGTGGTGGACCAGGTAGTCTCTGTTTAACTGTCTCTGTGTGTGTGTTGTGGTGGACCAGGTATTCTCTGTTTAACTGTCCACTGTCTCAGTGTGTGTGTTGTGGTGGACCAGGTATTCTCTGTTTAACTGTCCACTGTCTCAGTGTGTGTGTTGTGGTGGACCAGGTATTCTCTGTTTAACTGTCCACTGTCTCAGTGTGTGTGTTGTGGTGGACCAGGTATTCTCTGTTTAACTGTCCACTGTCTCAGTGTGTGTGTTGTGGTGGACCAGGTATTCTCTGTTTAACTGTCTCACCAGGTATTCTCTGTTTAACTGTGTGTGTGTTGTGGTGGACCAGGTATTCTCTGTTTAACTGTCCACCAGGTTACCAGGTATTCTCTGTTTAACTGTCTGTCTCAGTGTGTGTGTTGTGGTGGACCAGGTATTCTCTGTTTAACTGTCTCAGTGTGTGTGTTGTGGTGGACCAGGTATTCTCTGTTTAACTGTCCACTGTCTCAGTGTGTGTGTTGTGGTGGACCAGGTATTCTCTGTTTAACTGTCCACTGTCTCAGTGTGTGTGTTGTGGTGGACCAGGTATTCTGTCTGTTTAACTGTCCACTGTCTCAGTGTGTGTGTTGTGGTGGACCAGGTATTCTCTGTTTAACTGTCCACTGTCTCAGTGTGTGTGTTGTGGTGGACCAGGTATTCTCTGTTTAACTGTCCACTGTCTCAGTGTGTGTGTTGTGGTGGACCAGGTATTCTCTGTTTAACTGTCCACTGTCTCAGTGTGTGTGTTGTGGTGGACCAGGTATTCTCTGTTTAACTGTCCACTGTCTCAGTGTGTGTGTTGTGGTGGACCAGGTATCTCTGTTTAACTGTCCACTGTCTCAGTGTGTGTGTTGTGGTGGACCAGGTATTCTCTGTTTAACTGTCCACTGTCTCAGTGTGTGTCTTGTGGTGGACCAGGTATTCTCTGTTTAACTGTCTCTGTGTGTGTGTTGTGGTGGACCAGGTATTCTCTGTTTAACTGTCCACTGTCTCAGTGTGTGTGTTGTGGTGGACCAGGTATTCTCTGTTTAACTGTCCACTGTCTCTGTGTGTGTGTTGTGGTGGACCAGGTATTCTCTGTTTAACTGTCCACTGTCTCAGTGTGTGTGTTGTGGTGGACCAGGTATTCTCTGTTTAACTGTCCACTGTCTCCAGTGTGTAACTGTCCACTGTTGTGTGTGTGTTGTGGTGGACCAGGTATTCTCTGTTTGTCCACTGTCTCACCAACTGTCCACTGTGTGTGTGTTGTGGTGGACCAGGTATTCTCTGTTTAACTGTCCACTGTCTCAGTGTGTGTGTTGTGGTGGACCAGGTATTCTCTGTTTAACTGTCCACTGTCTCAGTGTGTGTGTTGTGGTGGACCAGGTATTCTCTGTTTAACTGTCCACTGTGTGTGTGTGTGTGTGGTGGACCAGGTATTCTCTGTTTAACTGTCCACTGTCTCAGTGTGTGTGTTGTGGTGGACCTGTCTCTGGTATTCTCTGTTTAACTGTCCACTGTCCAGGTATTCTCTTTTAACTGTCTCTGTGTGTGTGTGTCGTGGTGGACCAGGTATTCTCTGTTTAACTGTCCACTGTCTCAGTGTGTGTGTTGTGGTGGACCAGGTATCTCTGTTTAACTGTCCACTGTCTCAGTGTGTGTGTTGTGGTGGACCAGGTATTCTCTGTTTAACTGTCCACTGTCTCAGTGTGTGTGTTGTATTCTCTGTTTAACTGTCCACTGTCTCAGTGTGGTGTTTAACTGTCTCTGTGTGTGTGTTGTGGTGGACCAGGTATTCTCTGTTTAACTGTCCACTGTCTCAGTGTGTGTGTCGTGGTGGACCAGGTATTCTCTTTTTAACTGTCTCTGTGTGTGTGTTGTGGTGGACCAGGTATTCTCTGTTTAACTGTCTCTGTGTGTGTCTTGTGGTGGACCAGGTATTCTCTGTTTAACTGTCCACTGTGTGTGTCTTGTAGAGGTCGACCCATTATGATTTTTCAACACCGATACAGATTATTGGAGGACCAAAAAAAGCTGATACCGATTAATCGGCCAATTTAAAATAAAAATAAAATATATATATATATATATATATATATATTGTATTTTTTTTCATTGTAATAACGACAATTACAACAATACTGAATGAACACTTATTTTAACTTAATACAATACATTAATAAAATCAATTTAGCCTCAAATAAATAATGAAACATGTTCAATTTGGTTTAAATAATGCAATAAAACAGTGTTGTAAGTAAAAGTGCAATATGTTCCTTGCTCAGAACATGAGAACATATGAAAGCTGGTCGTTCCTTTTAACATGAGTCTTCAATATTCCCAGGTAAGAAGGTTTAGGTTGTAGTTATTATAGGAATTATAGGACTATTTCTCTCTATACGATTTGTATTTCATATACCTTTGACTATTGGATGTTCTTATAGGCACTTTAGTATTGCCATTGTAACAGTATAGCTTCCGGCCCTCTCCTCGCTCCTCCCTGGGCTCGAACCAGGAACACATCGACAACAGCCACCCTCGAAGCAGCGTTACCCATGCAGAGCAAGGGGAACAACTACTCCAAGTCTCAGAGCGAGTGAAGTTTGAAACGCTATTAGAGCGCACCCCGTCAACTAGCTGGTCATTTCACATCGGTTACACCAGCCTAATCTCGGGAGTTGATAGGCTTGAAGTCATCAACAGTGCTTGAAGCACAGCGACGATCTGCTGGCAAAACGCACGAAAGTGCTGTTTGAATGAATGCTTACGAGCCTGCTGCTGCCTACCACCGCTCAGTCAGACTGCTCTATCAAATCATAGACTTAATTATAACATAATAACACACACAAATACGAGCCTTAGGTCATTAATGTGGTAGAATCCGGAAACTATCATCTCGAAAACAAAACGTTTATTCTGTGTGAAATACGGAACCGTTCCGTATTTTATCCAACGGGTGGCATCCATCAGTCTAAATATTGCTGTGACATTGCACAACCTTCAATGTTATGTCATAATTACGTAACATTCTGGCAAATTAGTTCGCAACAACCCAGGCGGCCCAAATTGTTACATATACCCTGACTCTGTGCAATGAACGCAAGAGAAGTGACACAATTTCACCTGGTTAATATTGCCTGCTAATGTGGATGTCTTTCAGCTAAATATGCAGGTTTAAAAATATATACTTCTGCGTATTGATTTTAAGAAAGGCATTGGTGTTCATGGTTAGGTACAGTCGTGCAACGATTGTGCTTTTTTTTCGCAAATGCGCTTTTGTTAAATCATCCCCCGTTTGGCGAAGTTGGCTGTCTTTGTTAGGAAGAAATAGTCTTCACACAGTTTGCAACGAGCCAGGTGGCCCAAACTGCTGCATATACTCTGACTTTGTTGCAAGAGAAGTGATACCATTTTTCTTAGGTAAAAGAAATTAATGTTAGCAGGCAATATTAACTAAATATGCAGGTTTAGAAAATTATAGTTGTGTATTGATTTTAAGAAAGGCATTGATGTTTATGGTTCGGTACACGTTGGAGCAACGACAGTCGTTTTTCGTGAATGCCACCGCATCGATTATATGCAACGCAGGACACGCTTGATAAACTAGTAATATCAACCATGTTTATTAACTAGTGATTAGGATTGATTGATTAATTGTTTTTTATAAGATAAGTTTAACTAGCTAGCAACTTACCTTGGCTTGCTGCATTCGCGTAACAGGCAGTCTCCTTGTGGAGTGCAATGTAATCAGGTTAGAGCGTCAGGTTGCAGAATTGAATCCCCGAGCTGACAAGGTAAAAATCTGTTGTTCTGCCCCTGAACGAGGCAGTTAACCCACCGTTCCTAGGCCGTCATTGAAAATAACACTGTGTTCTTAACTGACTTGCCAAGTTAAATAAAGATGAAATAAAGGTGTAAAAAAAAGGGAAAATACCGATTTCCGAATGTTAATTAATCGGTCGACCTCTAGTGTGTTGTGGTGGACCAGGTAGTCTCTGTTTAACTGTCCACTGTCTCTGTGTGTGTGTTGTGGTGGACCAGGTAGTCTCTGTTTAACTGTCTCTGTGTGTGTGTTGTGGTGGACCAGGTAGTCTCTGTTTAACTGTCTCTGTGTGTGTGTTGTGGTGGACCAGGTAGTCTCTGTTTAACTGTCTCTGTGTGTGTGTTGTGGTGGACCAGGTAGTCTCTGTTTAACTGTCCACTGTCTCTGTGTGTGTGTTGTGGTGGACCAGGTAGTCTCTGTTTAACTGTCTCTGTGTGTGTGTTGTGGTGGACCAGGTACTCTCTGTTTAACTGTCTCTGTGTGTGTGTTGTGGTGGAGCAGGTATTCTCTGTTTAACTGTGTGTTGTGGTGGAACAGGTATTCTCTGTTTAACTGTGTGTCGTGGTGGAGCAGGTATTCTCTGTTTAACTGTGTGTTGTGGTGGAGCAGGTATTCTCTGTTTAACTGTGTGTGCTGTGGTGGAGCAGGTATTCTCTGTTTAACTGTGTGTGTTGTGGTGGAGCAGGTATTCTCTGTTTAACTGTCTGTGTGTGTTGTGGTGGAGCAGGTATTCTCTGTTTAACTGTGTGTGTGTGTGTTGTGGTGGAGCAGGTATTCTCTGTTTGCGGTGGTGAACCACCAGGGCACCCTGGAGAGTGGTCACTACACCAGCTTCATCCGCCAACACAAGGACCAGTGGTTCAAGTGTGACGACGCCATCATCACAAAGGCCAGCATCAAGGACGTGTTGGACAGTGAAGGGTGGGTCATCAGACACCAGACTCCACGGTCCTTTTCTTTAGGAAACAGACTGAAGGAAAGACTGGAGCAGGGAGGGACTACCAATAGAAAAACACAACTATTTGTTTTCTGTTGTAAAATATTTTGACTGTGTTCAGTGGGGTACACTGTAGCAAAACAGGTTTTTTTCAGAGGGAAACAAAAGGTTGTGTTATTGAACAAGTTCAGGTAGTACCTCCAGGTTTCAATCCATTTCCAAATGTTTTCTCTCCACTGAACATAACCCTGACGATCCATTTCAGTCAAGTTACTCTGTTGATTTGGATGTGGAATTTCTGTGGGATTGCAGTTCAATACCCACATCATGTTTAGAACTACCTGTACAACTACTGCTACTACCTGAACGTGTCCAATATGAACACAGATGTCCATTTGTTGTTGCAAAATGTTTTGTGTGGCCGACTGAACACAATGTTAGATTGCCGTCAATTTAGATTTATTTGACCCCAACTCTAGAGGTCGATTCCATCCATAACACATTCTTAGTGTTAACAACCCTGAACAACCCCACACAAACTAACCACATTTAAGTTAACTATTTTCCTGTACCATTACTGCTAATCACATTTAAGTCAAATAGTGCTTTCCCTCTTCTGCTACTAATACTGCTGCCAATACTGCTACTAATACTGCTGCCAATACTGCTAATACTAAATACTGCTGCCAATACTGCTACTAATACTGCTACTAATACTACTGCTTCTAATACTACTAATGCTATTGCTACAACTACTGCTGCTACTTCTATTACTGCTACTGCTGCTACTACTAACTAATACTGCTATTAATACTGCTACTAATACTACTAATACTATTACTAATACTGCTGCTACCAGTACTACTTACTACTACTACAACTACTGCTACTGCTGCTACTACTAACTAATACTGCTATTAATACTGCTACTAATACTACTGCTACTATTACTACTACTGCTGCTGCCAGTACTACTTACTACTACTACAACTACTGCTACTGCTGCTACTACTAACTAATACTGCTATTAATACTGCTACTAATACTACTGCTACTATTAATACTACTGCTGCTGCCAGTACTACTTACTACTACAACAACTACTACTACTGCTGCTACTACTACTAATAATACTAATAATAATAATAATATTCACTATTTAATCTAACTATTTCCCTTTACTACTGCTTACTGCCATAATAATAATACTACTACTACTACTACTACTAATAATAATAATATTCACTTTTAATCTAACTATTTCTTTACTACTACTACTACTAATAATAATAATAATATTCACTTTTAATCTAACTATTTCCCTTTACTACTACTACTACTACTACTACTACTAATAATAATAATAATAATATTCACTTTTAATCTAACTATTTTCCTTTACTACTACTGCTACTACTACTAATAATAATAATATTCACTTTTAATCTAACTATTTTCCTTTTACTACTACTAACTACTACTACTACTACTACTACTACTACTAATAATAATAATATTCACATTTAATCTAACTATTTCCCTTTACTACTGCTGCTACTACTACTACTACTACTGCTGCTACTACTGCTAATACTAATAATAATATTCACATTTAATCTAACTATTTCCCTTTACTACTGCTACTACTACTGCTACTACTACTACTAATAATAATAATAATATTCACTTTTAATCTAACTATTTCCCTTTACTACTGCTGCTACTACTACTACTACTACTACTGCTGCTACTACTACTGCTACTACTACTAATAATAATAATAATATTCACTTTTAATCTAACTATTTTCCTTTACAACAACTACTACTACTGCTGCTACTACTACTACTAATAATAATAATAATAATAATCACATTTAATCTAACTATTTCCCTTTACTACTACTAGTAATAATAATAATAATATTCACATTTAATAATAATAATAATATACTATAACTTTTAATCTAACTATTTTCCTTTACTACTGCTACTACTACAACTACTAATAATAATTAATCTAACTATTTCCCTTTACTACTTACTACTACTACTAATAATAATAATATTTCACTTTTAATCTAACTATTTTCCTTTACTACTACTAATAATAATAATAATATTCACATTTAATCTAACTATTTCCCTTTACTACTGCTGCTACTACTACTACTAACTAATAATAATAATAATATTCACATTTAATCTAACTATTTCCCTACTTGCTACTACTACTAATAATAATAATATTCACTTTTAATCTAACTATTTCCTTTACTACTACTACTAATAATAATAATTTTCACTTTTAATCTAACTATTTCCCTTTACTACTACTACTAATAATAATATTCACTTTTAATCTAACTATTTCCCTTTACTACTACTACTACTACTAATAACTAATAATAATAATAATAATATTCACTTTTAATCTAACTATTTCCCTTTACTACTTACTACTACTACTACTACTACTTCTACTACTAATAATAATAATAATACACTTTTAATCTAACTATTTCCCTTTACTACTGCTAACTACTACTAATAATAATAATATTCACATTTAATCTAACTATTTCCCTTTACTACTGCTGCTTCTACTACTAATAATAATAATATTCACTTTTAATCTAACTATTTCCCTTTACTACTGCTGCTACAACTACTAATAATAATAATATTCACTTTTAATCTAACTATTTCCCTTTACTACTGCTGCTACTACTACTACTAATAATAATATTCACTTTTAATCTAACTATTTCCCTTTACTACTACTACTACTACTACTACTGCTACTACTTCTACTACTAATAATAATATTCACATTTAATCTAACTATTTCCCGTTACTACTACTACTACTACTACTGCTACTATGTCTACTACTAATCACATGTAAGTCTAATAGCTCTTTTCCTTTCCCCTCAGGTATCTGCTGTTCTATCACAAGCAGTTCCTGGAGTATGAGTAGCCTTACCTTGTAGACCGCTGACTCTGCGGAGAACCAACCAACCCAACGCTCAAAGAGATGAGGAACCAACCAATGACTGTGGAACAGAGGACAATAAAACACGAACACACAAACCTACCTGAAACTCTGACTATACCAGTTACTACTACCCCCCTAGACAGGGGTGACAGTCTAACATAAACAATGACTAATAGTGAAAAATCATGCAAAACTTGTTCAAAAACAGCACTGAGCTCCCGGCATCTACTTGACACAACTGAATGGAGAAAGAGAATGAGAAAAAATGGAGATGAGTGAGTGTGAAGGAGCTCTCCCTCTCTCTCCCTCACTCCGCCCCTTTTCTGACGTTGGGGCGGAGCCTTGTCGAGAGTGATTGACAGTTCTGTGGAGAGGAACTCGGAGGGAAGAGGGCACAGTGGGACTCAAACCCCCAAAACTACAGTATTGATTTGTGAATTCTTGTTTCTTTCCTCATGGTGCTCTCGTTTCCACTGAAAAGCATTTACCATACAGTGACGATGGGAGGAGACTGTCCACAGTCTTCATATGCATACACAACTGAATGCAAAAAATATATACTTCAACAACAGAACAAAGTATGGTATTATTTAAAATAAAATAGCAAACAAGATCTAGTTATGATTCTTATCATTTGAATTTAGTTCTGGAATATGCTGTATGATCCTCTAGTACATCTATTTTTTTAAAGAGGAAAAGTGAGAGAACTGAGAGCACGAGACGCCATCCTTGCTAGTTTCCTGGTAAACTCAGCCAAACATGAAAAATGGACTTGGAGCAAACTGAACGTACCCATGTTCAAACTATTTTTTTGTTGATTTATTTTCTTGTTTCATTTTGGTTGAGGGAATATCTATTTTTTAATTTAGCGACTCGTTCATTGAAATAGTTTGTGTACCATTTCTTTCCAGTGTCCACGTTAATCTCATCGTTGTGTTTTGTTGCGGTGCAGTAATGTCCCTTCCTTGCTGTCATGGGACCTTCAGAAGACGTTATTTCCATGTAGGATTCTTTATCGTGGAAAGTGTTGTTGGGTATATAATGATGGTGTTGATTTAAATTGGCTCACTTTTGGCTGTTGACATTTTTGAGCTATAGGTTTCTTGTGGCATTATGAAGTAGAGGCAATGTATTCTCTGTAGCTTGGTCCCAGATCTGTTTGTGCTGTCTTGCTAAAACTCTTATAGTAGCTGGCAAGCCATCACAAACAGATCTGGGACCAGGCCATGGCTATCGGACTGCTGTGGGTCTTTTAGAAGACCTCTGCAACACAGTAGGGTGGATACCTGGGGCAAATTGCTTGCTATTCCCCATATACTGCAGAGACAAATGTAGTTCTCTAGGGAATAGTGGGCCATTTCAAACACAGACCTCTAGAGTCTGTCAACTAAAGCGATGTGCTAACGTAAGCCTCCTGCAACACAGCTTTGCAGGTCTAGGGCAAAACTGAAATGGCTCACTATTCCCTATATAGTGCACTACTTTTTAATTCTGTCCAATAGTTGTGCACTACATAGGGAATAGTGTGCCATTTTGGACGCATGTCCGTCTCTGTCTTAATGTTGCCTTGGGCAATAATACCTCGACGCCTACACCTCTTCTGTTACAAGACTCCGTTGACTGATTTTTGTACTGTTGTTGGGGGGATAAATGGCGATGATGAAGGATTGCACGTACACGGTGGCGCTGTCTGTTTGCTGCACACTCTCCAGCTTTGAATCCATCAGTGTTCTCTTAATATCCACAACAACAACCACATGTGGCTTGTTTAGACCAAGGTTGTGTTCATTAGGCAACAAATAGAGAACTCACAAACGGGGAGGGACTGCTTGGGCTTGTCCAATGAGAAACGCTAATTTAAATGTTCCGTGGCAAAACGTTTTAAAACGTTATCCATTGCGTTCCCTGACGACCCAATGTGTCTTGTGGTAGGTTGCCTCTGCAGTGCAGTAACACAGTGCTCTATCCTATCAGTATGCTGTCTGAATTCTGAGTCTAAAAAGAAAGAACACAAATGTGTTGTTGGGTATTTTATGTTTGAATATCACTGTGTATGTAAAGTTTTAAAAAGAAATGTGGGAAAATGTATACCACATTGATACCGCAACACTTTGGGTCTGGTCCAGCTGCTCGGGAAACAAACAAACAATACAAATAAATAAAACATATCTATCCTCAGGTCTGGTACAGATAGTCCATTATTGAACCCTGAGTCAGAAAAGATGGTTGAAGAACAGAGAAATCACACATTTAAATGGTCGCATCACCAAGGCTTCCGATGAGAAGAGCGCCACCCAGAGGTCAATCAGGAACGCAGCCCTAAAGTGTAAGAAGGTGAGAGGAGAGACATTGTCCGTTTAGTGATTAAACTCAAAAAAACTCATGTGGTCCTTTTTTCTCTTTAATTAGAACATACTCTGTCTCCATTGCCTGATTTCTGCCGTTTCAAATCTATTCCATCTTTTCTCTAGTGCAGTGTGCAGTTTCGTGGTGTTGAATGACAGCGTTTGGATAGAAATGCATTTAGTAGAAATGAATGTCCGATAGAAAGAATAGGAAATGATGTCAGCTATTCAATCTTTAAAGCTCAGTGTTTCCCGTCACTGAATACATCCCTGTTGGTAAACCACCAACACAGAGACAGAAGATGGAGAACTGCCTGCCACAGATGTGGATACTAGTTTCCCTGAAGCCCTCTATAGTGTAGTTTGGGGCGGCAGGGAGCCTAGTGGTTAGAGATCCTCCGTGTGCACAGTTGTGTACGTCATCCATTTCGTATGTTATCGAATGTGTATGTGCTTAAGATCCCGTTCAAGCTCTTTTGATGCATGATGCTTACTAACTTGTTTCTCTTGCTGTGTCACTCTGTTTGCCTGAAGCCTTCCATAGTAGTTAGACTCGTTCCAATACATCCTAGTGGAGTCGATAACCTCATGGTAGCTTTAGGAAATGTCAGTTTAGATGGCATATTATGCCTTACTTCATTCTCAGGTCCTGCAGCCTAAGAATTGACCACTCCCACTCTTTGTGTCTACAGTCGTAGCCCAAGGTTTTGAGAATAACACAAATATTAATTTTCACAAAGTCTGCTGCCTCAGTGTCTTTGGATATGTTTGTCAGATGTTACATTTCATAAGTGTCAAAGGCATTTATTGACAATTACATGAAGTTGTAATTATTTTTCAAGACCTCTGCAATCCGTCCTGGCATGCTGTCAATTAACTTCTGGACGACATCCTGATGGCAGCCCATTCTTGCATAATCAATGCTTGGAGTTTGTCAGCATGTGTGGGTTTTTGTTTGTCCACCCACCACTTTGAGGATTGACCACAAGTTCTCAATGGGATTAAGGTCTGGGGAGTTTTGTGGCCATGCACCCAAAATGTTGATGTTTTGTTCCCCGAGCCACTTAGTTATCACTTTTGCCTTATGGCAAGGTGCTCCATCATGCTGGAAAAGGCATTGTTCGTCACCAAACTGTTCCTGGATGGTTGGGAGAAGTTGCTCTCGGAGGATGTGTTGGTACCATTCTTTATTCATGGCTGTGTTCTTAGGCAAAATTGTGAGTGAGCCCACTCCCCTGGCTGAGAAGCAACCCCACACACGAGCGGTCTCAGGATGCTGTACTGGTGGCATGACACAGGACTGATGGTAGTGCTCACCTTGTCTTCTCCGGACAAGCTTTTTTCCGGATGCCCCAAACAATCACGAGGGGGATTCATCAGATAAAATAACTTCACACCAGTCCCCAGCAGTCCAATCCCTGTACCTTATGCAGAATATTAGTCTTTGCTGCCTTTCTTGACACCAAGCCATCCTCCAAAAGTCTTCTCCTCACTGTGCGTGCAGATGCTCTCGCACCTGCCTGCTGCCATTCCTGAGCTCTGTACTGGTGGCGCCCTGAAGCCTTCTTCACAACAATTGAACCGCTCTCCTTGAAGTTCTTGATGATCCGATAAATGGTTGATTTAGGTGCAATCTTACTGGCAGCAATATTGGCAATATCACCTGTGAAGCCCTTTTTGTGCAAAGCAATGACGACGGCACTTGTTTCCTTGCAGGAAACCATGGTTGACAGAGGAAGAACAATGATTCCAAGCACCACCCTCCTTTTGAAGCTTCCATTCTGTTATTCAACCTCAATCAGCAGAGTGATCTCCAGCCTTGTCCTCGTCAATTCTCACACCTGTGTTAACGAGAGAATCACTGACATGATGTCAGCTGGTCCTTTTGTGGCAGGGCTGAAATGCAGTGTAAATGTTTTTGGGGGATTCAGTTCATTTGCATGGTAAAGAGGGACTTTGAAATTCATCTGATCACTCTTCATAACATTCTGGAGTATATGCAAATTGCCATCATACAAGCTGAGGCAGCAGACTTTGTGAAAATTATATTTGTGTCATTCTCAAACTTTTGGCCACGACTGTATGTTTCCATTGTTTCGGTGAGGTTTTCACTGTTTGGGTGGTGATTGGCTGAGGCTGCTCTGTGGTCTCACAGGTATATAGTACAACATGACTACAATAGTTCTATATTAATAAATGGGACACCATTCACCTTTCCTGGAAATCCTTTTAATGTATGTCTGTAGACTGCACATTGCAAGAGTAGAGATTTGACTGCACTTCTACTGCAGTAGCTAGCTATACTGTCAGTGCTACCGGGGCAATTTTAGTTTGGAGGAAGGCTGTTGCTAACCTACACTCTTTGGTTCAGGACTTCAGGATGCCATGTGGGGATGAGAGAGATGGTTGTTTGCTGTGCTCCTGCATGGATACTGGATGGACTGGTGTGGAACTAAAGTCACTTGATGGATTACTTTTGTGTACATTGTCCATTGAGTTGTTTTTTTTAGTCCAAGACAAGTGTGTGAAGGAAACCGCCCCTAGACTTTCCAGAAGTGACTGTTTCCCTATCATTATTAGATGATGGAAGACAGGAGTACAGGCCTTGGTAAGGTATGGAATTATCTGGTTATGTCTGCTGTGGGGAGGACCGGCTCATGGTAATGACTGGGGCGGAATCAGTGGAATGGTGTCACATCAAGCACATGGTTTCAATGTGTATGATGCCATTCCATTTGCTCCGTTCCGGCCATTTATTATGAGCCGTCCTCACCTCAGCTCCCTCCACTGTCGATTCAGAAATCACAGGCCTGAGTAGGAAAAGACACCATGGAGAATCTAGTCACTGTTTCATGTAGTAGTGTATTTTCACCACAGAGGGCCAGTGTTTCACTGAATGTTCCTGGGCCCTGATAGGGACGTGACGTGACTAAATGTATTCTGTTTTTGGATTTCGGGATTATTAATCAATTCTCGAATCTCTTACACTTATTAAAGTCAGGATTTAGGCTTACTGTGTACATCATTATGATGGACAATGTGGTAAGGAGATCAACTCTCAAGCTTTTCATGAAGAAGCACACGCACACATGCCACTGCAATATTTTTATGAGCAAACAAAGGAACAATATTTCTAAGGAACAGCAATAATATTAACAATGCTAACTATATATTTTGTACAAAAACATTACATAATGTCAGAATGGAATCGGAGAGAGAGAATGCCCCTGAGCAATACTAATTCCTTGTACAGAGGCAAACAAATTAAACCATTCAGCAACAGACTCCAGTTGAGAAGAGTGGAGTGGGTAGAAGTTGTCCCTAACCACTGATACAGGGTCAATCTTGTCTCCCTTGGTGGTAATGCTTGAGGGTAGGTGATACATTGTCCTATTAGGAAGCTGTCCTAGTGTGGACAGGAGCATGTCCTAGTGTGGACAGGAGCATGTCCTAGTGTGGACAGGAGCGTGTCCTAATATGGACAGGAGCGTGTCCTAGTGTGGACAGGAGCGTGTCCTAGTGTGGACAGGAGCGTGTCCTAATGTGGACAGGGCGTGTCCTAGTGTGGACAGGGCGTGTCCTAGTGTGGACAGGGGAGTGTCCTAGTGTGGACAGGGGCGTGTCCTAGTGTGGACAGGGGCGTGTCCTAGTGTGGACAGGGGCCTGTCCTAGTGTGGACAGGGGCCTGTCCTAGTGTGGACAGGGGCCTGTCCTAGTGTGGACAGGGGCCTGTCCTAGTGTGGTCACCGTAAGATAATCAACCATCATCATCCATAGCAACTTCTATCTACTGAGAATATTAGTAGTAATGGACACATGGTGAATGGAGGCTATAGAGTTGCCCTTTATATCACAATAACCATGTTGGCTCGCTATTTGCAACAGTTCTACAACAGCCTGAAACTTTGTATAGCTAATAACATATCAATTTACGTCAGCACTTGTAGGATGTGTAGTCATGGTCCCCATTCTGTAAGGTCTATAGACAATGTAGCCAAGCCAGGGTGCCATGGTTGGATGAAAATGTGCTGCTATCCTAACATATTACCCACTGCAGGTTGTAAACAAACAACAGCATGTAATATTGTAATCTCAAATGAAGTGTAATAAGCATGAGAAATGTAAAAGAAACGATAAGGCCATGGTCAGTTTTTTTATTAGTCAAAAAAGCTCTGAAAAGGTTTTTCACAAAGCAAAGATACAGCGGCCACTCAATGGAGGTAGAAGCCTGATTATGGAGCCTGTGCTCTCATTCACACGGAACAGTATTGTTAACCACTGCTCTGTCAATTGTAAATAAAATGTGATGGTATTCAAAATGTAAAGACAATCCAATAGTTTATATCATAGGAGGCTGCTGAGGGGAGAACGGCTCATAATCATGGTTGGAACGGAACAAAGGGAATGGCATCAATGGCACTTTGGATCAGGTGAACCTTTATGGAAGAGGAGAAGGCTTTGTACTGACTGTTCTAGCTAGATCTACAGTATAGTACACACTACCATATAGGCATAGATCCATCCACAGGTTATACCTGTGAGATTTAGGGAGTAGAATTAACACTGCTGCACCCCTGTAGAGGGGTACAATGTTTTCTAGCCCTTCTCAAAGTCACATCGCTCAGACTGGAGGCCTCAGCGTGACCTCTGACCTCCCAAAGCGAGGGCACACTGGGAACGGAGGTCAATTCAACGTCTATTCCACGTTGAAATGACGTGGAAACAATGTTGATTGAACTAGTGTGTGCCCAGTGGTAATGGTCCATATGCCAGTGTGCCAGAGCTGACCTGTCAGGCAGTGTGGGATAGGTTGGTGATTGTCCTGCCCTGGGCCTGGGTAGCCTGTGATGAGCTCAGCATCTCAAACACAACATGACTCGGCAAGCCTGAAGACCAGCTATAAAATGTGGGTCAGATGCAGGTCAAACAGCTGCCAAAATAAAGGTAACTATTTCAAATAATGAATCCACGATGCGGTAGAGATTTATCAGTGTTTGTAGACCTGCAGTGTTTCTGACGACTGTCATTTTGAATTGTAACTGATCGGACTGTGGATTTGTTCTTTGGGCTTTGAAGAAATGATGCTTGATGGAGAAACAGATTAGCACTGCTTAATTTACAGCAAAGAAGACCACTACAGTATTCAATACCTGCTGAAGCAAAGACTGGTCTTTCTTGGACATTATTCTGTAACTGCAACATAACAGCAATAGCAACAATTTATAAATGAGGTGAAACGTGACATGAGATGGTTTCAAAAAGGACTGGACAATAGGATGGAAAAATGCATTGTCTTTGCTATCTAAACTATCAAACAGTTCTATTCAGCTTGGATGAAAAATGCATTGTCTTTGCTATCTAACCTATCAAACAGTTCTATTCAGCTTGGATGAAAAATGCATTGTCTTTGCTATCTAACCTATCAAACAGTTCTATTCAGCTTGGATGAAACATGCATTGTCTTTGCTATCTAACCTATCAAACAGTTCTATTCAGCTTGGATGAAAAATGCATTGTCTTTGCTATCTAACCTATCAAACAGTTCTATTCAGCTTGGATGAAAAATGCATTGTCTTTGCTATCTAACCTATCAAACAGGATGAAACATGCAATCTAACCTATCAAACAGTTCTATTCAGCTTGGATGAAACATGCATTGTCTTTGCTATCTAACCTATCAAACAGTTCTATTCAGCTTGGATGAAACATGCATTGTCTTTGCTATCTAAACTATCAAACAGTTCTATTCAGCTTGGATGAAAAATGCATTGTCTTTGCTATCTAAACTATCAAACAGTTCTATTCAGCTTGGATGAAACATGCATTGTCTTTGCTATCTAAACTATCAAACAGTTCTATTCAGCTTGGATGAAACATGCATTGTCTTTGCTATCTAACCTATCAAACAGTTCTATTCAGCTTGGATGAAACATGCATTGTCTTTGCTATCTAACCTATCAAACAGTTCTATTCAGCTTGGATGAAACATGCATTGTCTTTGCTATCTAAACTATCAAACAGTTCTATTCAGCTTGGATGAAAAATGCATTGTCTTTGCTATCTAAACTATCAAACAGTTCTATTCAGCTTGGATGAAAAATGCATTGTCTTTGCTATCTAAACTATCAAACAGTTCTATTCAGCTTGGATGAAACATGCATTGTCTTTGCTATCTAACCTATCAAACAGTTCTATTCAGCTTGGATTTGCTATCTAAACTATCAAACAGTTCTATTCAGCTTGGATGAAACATGCATTGTCTTTGCTATCTAAACTATCAAACAGTTCTATTCAGCTTGGATGAAAAATGAATTAAATGATCCTCAACCACGACATGACAATGTTGACTTGACAATTACAGCACACATTGGAGTCTATACAGTCTAGCAGCAGTTTGGTTAGTGATTAGCCTTGGTCGATGCCATGCTAATACCGTCAATATAACAAAATGTCAGCATTCATCTCTGTAGTAGGACTCTGCATCCTTACTGGTCATGTGACCTGACCAAGAAACACTGGGCTATAATAATAATAACCCGACCAAGAAACACTCTGGGCTAGAATTATAATTTGGGCCCTGAGTTTTTCCTGGTGAGGTCACCTGGTACCCATACTGGGTACAATATCTACTCATTCTACACTTCTACTAATCATGGCCTTGGACTGAATACTGTATCAAATAAAACACTGTGTACACTACACACACACACACACACACACACACACACACACAGAAACTGTTCAATTACATAGTAAGGGTGCATTCATAGTTATCGGGGGACTTCATACAGTCATCATTAGGTCATGTGATTCCAACTCTGTAACTCTGTTCAGCTGTGCGCTGTAGGTCCATGACTATGATGAATATTTATTAATATATATATTCATATATATTTATTCCACAGCAAATATGTGTCTTTCTGAGCTTAAAAAAACCCACTAAGGTCAACCATAATGTTAAACCGACTTTACGGAGTCCATATTTGGACAGTATAAGTCTCAGCAGGACTTGTGCCAGCAAATTAACCATGTGGGATATCATGTGTTTTTATGTCATGTCAAAGTAGTCCCAGTATCTCTACTGTTCCTCCTCTCTCTGTAGTAAGTCATTAGATAACCAAACTACACCTTGATGTAGTGATCCAGAGGTGATGTGGCCTGCTGCTCACTGTTGTGTTAAGTAATACAGTATCTAAGAATAGAGGCATGTTACTAATTCCACATTCTGCCCACCATTTTGGACACAATCTTTGTAAACAGACAATATGCACACAGTGAGTCTGCTATAGTCCTAGTCTCACTTTGGCATGCTTCCTACGTCCTAGTCTGGTATTTATCTTGGCTACAGGACAATGTGACAAAGACTGAGGTGGTGGTTCACCCTGCTAGTGTAAACATATGTGCAGGGAATCCTTGTTCTCCATGGTTAAGTCTCGTCTGCTGTCAATCAGTAACCGTGGGTAACAGTCTGGGACATGTCAAAATGCTCTGCAGCGGAAAACGCATGTTTCTTATTAGACAATTTCAGGTAGCACTTCCCGGTTTCAGTCCCTTTTCTTCCGTTTGGGGCCTAATGAACACAACCCTGTTCTGGTCCTCACATGATCCTGTCACTGTCCACCAGCGTCAATACACTCAGTACACATCTTCAGCTTTCCACCCTAACACCAGAGAGCAGTCACAACTACAGTTTGTATTCTCTCCTTTATGAAGATATCACAATGTATGGGTTTTACGACCAGGAAAACCCAATGTCGTGTCATTGTATGTCTTTTGAGAAAGTAAAGAAAGAGTTGATAAACAGAGCTATGAGACATAAAGAACATGTTAACAGCCGTTGAGGAGTAGACACCATGAGGGCTTGGTTCCATTGGCATTGTTTTCATCTCGTCCACTGGGAGAAGAAAATGCTTACAAAATATCACACCATGAGATCAACTACAATCACTCTCCCTATGTGAGCTGTTCATAGGGTATGATAACAGGTCAGGATGACCGATTCCACCTGCAGAAACAACTGTGTGTGTGTGTGTGTGTGTGTGTGTGTGTGTGTGTGTGTGTGATGAGCATGTGAGGTTGAGGGAGAGTTGATGTGAAATCAAAGATGTCTGTATAGATCACACATAAGGGATGCATTAGATTTAACAAGCTTCAAATGCTGGTCTGCAGGTCTCCATTGAGCAGCGTGCTTTGAGTCTCCGTGGGGTCATTCATCATGCGCGACTTGTCCTGCTTGCTGTCGCTGCGCTCAATCACATCCAGCCCGCCCACCTTCTTCCGACACAGAACGTTCTGGAAGCTCTTCTTGAAGTTCTCCGACAGGAACGCGTAAAGGATGGGGTTGGCACACGAGTTAGCGTAACCCAGGACCACCACGAAGGCAAAGGTGCTTCTCAGGAAGGGCGTGGTGGAGATGGTTCCTGTCACCGACGTCACATTGAAGACATAGAAGGGCAGCCAGCAGAAGACGAACACGGCAACCACGATGGACACCATGCGGGTTACCTTCCTCTCCGAGCGCTTCCTCTTAGTGGACCCGACACGGATCCCTGACGACTTCACCTAAAAAATGATAGATTTTATTTGTATAGCAATCTTTAAAAAAAACAATAATATTAGAAGACCCGACACAGATCCCTGAGGACTTCACTTTAAAAGTAGTAATAATTATAGATTTGATCTGTATAGCCCACTTTAAAATAAAGGTAAATATAGCTACATTTCAAGGCACTTCACCGCACAGGCAAAAACAAAAGAAGAAAAGGATAGATTAAAGTAGACATACTGTGCTACCATCACAACATACGATAGGTCACAACAAACGATAGGTCACAATAATTTGGTCAGGATGAAATTAAAATAAAAGTATAGAAAGATGGCAGTAGTCAGTCTCATCTATGTCGGTCCGCCTTGGTCTCAGGAGGTGACACTGATTATGTCCTAATATGGACACCGTAGTGGTGTCAGAACGATGTAAAACAAGTACGACCTTAATGATGATGGTGAGGTAACACAGGCAGGTGACCATGAGACTGACCTTGATGATGATGATGATGAGAAGGTAACACAGGCAGATGACCATGAGACTGACCTTGATGATGATGAGAAGGTAACACAGGCAGATGACCATGAGACTGACCTTGATGATGATGAGAAGGTAACACAGGCAGGTGACCATGAGACTGACCTTGATGATGATGAGAAGGTAACACAGGCAGATGACCATGAGACTGACCTTGATGATGATGAGAAGGTAACACAGGCAGATGACCATGAGACTGACCTTGATGATGATGAGAAGGTAACACAGGCAGATGACCATGAGACTGACCTTAATGATGATGGTGAGGTAACACAGGCAGATGACCATGAAACTGACCTTGATGATGATGAGAAGGTAACACAGGCAGATGACCATGAGACTGACCTTGATGATGATGAGAAGGTAACACAGGCAGATGACCATGAGACTGACCTTGATGATGATGAGAAGGTAACACAGGCAGATGACCATGAGACTGACCTTGATGATGATGAGAAGGTAACACAGGCAGATGACAAAGACTGACCTTGATGATGATGAGAAGGTAACACAGGCAGATGACCATGAGACTGACCTTGATGATGATGAGAAGGTAACACAGGCAGATGACCATGAGACTGACCTTGATGATGATGAGAAGGTAACACAGGCAGATGACCATGAGACTGACCTTGATGATGATGAGAAGGTAACACAGGCAGATGACCATGAGACTGACCTTGATGATGATGAGAAGGTAACACAGGCAGATGACCATGAGACTGACCTTGATGATGATGAGAAGGTAACACAGGCAGATGACAAAGACTGACCTTGATGATGAGACACAGGCAGATGACCATGAAACTGACCTTGATGATGATGAAGGTAACACACAGATGACAGACTGACCTTGATGATGATGAGAAGGTAACTGACCATGAGACTGATGATGATGATGAGAAGGTAACACAGGCAGATGACCATGAGACTGACCTTGATGATGATGAGAAGGTAACACAGGCAGATGACAAAGACTGACCTTGATGATGATGAGAAGGTAACACAGGCAGATGACCATGAAACTGACCTTGATGATGATGAGAAGGTAACACAGGCAGATGACCATGAGACTGACCTTGATGATGATGAGAAGGTAACACAGTCAGATGACCATGAGACTGACCTTGATGATGATGAGAAGGTAACACAGGCAGATGACCATGAGACTGACCTTGATGATGATGAGAAGGTAACACAGTCAGATGACCATAGACTGACCTTGATGATGATGAGAAGGTAACACAGGCAGATGACCATGAGACTGACCTTGATGATGATGAGAAGGTAACACAGTCAGATGACCATGAAACTGACCTTGAGATGATGAGAAGGTAACACAGGCAGATGACCATGACTGACCTTGATGATGATGAGAAGGTAACACAGGCAGATGACCATGAGACTGACCTTGATGATGATGAGAAGGTAACACAGGCAGATGACCATGAAACTGACCTTGATGATGATGGTAACACAGGCAGATGACCATGAAACTGACCTTGATGATGATGAACACAGGCAGATGACCAAGACTGACCTTGATGATGATGAGAAGGTAACACAGGCAGATGACCATGAGACTGACCTTGATGATGATGAGAAGGTAACACAGTCAGATGACCATGAGACTGACCTTGATGATGATGAGAAGGTAACACAGGCAGATGACCATGAGACTGACCTTGATGATGATGAGAAGGTAACACAGGCAGATGACAAAGACTGACCTTGATGATGATGACACAGGCAGATGACCATGAGACTGACCTTGATGATGATGAGAAGGTAACACAGGCAGATGACCAAGACTGACCTTGATGATGATGAGAAGGTAACACAGGCAGATGACCATGAGACTGACCTTGATGATGATGAGAAGGTAACACAGGCAGATGACCATGAGACTGACCTTGATGATGATGAGAAGGTAACACAGGCAGATGACCATGAAACTGACCTTGATGATGATGAGAAGGTAACACAGGCAGATGACCATGAGACTGACCTTGATGATGATGAGAAGGTAACACAGGCAGATGACCATGAGACTGACCTTGATGATGATGAGAAGGTAACACAGGCAGATGACCATGAGACTGACCTTGATGATGATGAGAAGGTAACACAGGCAGATGACCATGAGACTGACCTTGATGATGATGAGAAGGTAACACAGGCAGATGACCATGAGACATGATGATGAGAAGGTAACACAGGCAGATGACCATGAGATTGAACTTGATGATGATGAGAAGGTAACACAGGCAGATGACCATGAGATTGAACTTGATGATGATGAGAAAGTAACACAGTCAGATGACCATGAGACTGACCTTGATGATGATGAGAAGGTAACACAGGCAGATGACCATGAAACTGACCTTGATGATGATGAGAAGGTAACACAGGCAGATGACAAAGACTGACCTTGATGATGATGAGAAGGTAACACAGGCAGAACCATGAGACTGACCTTGATATGATGAGAAGGTAACACAGGCAGATGACCATGAGCGGGAGGAAGAAACCCAGCACGAAGGTGTAGAACATGAAGGCGGTGTAGTAGGCCTCCTCAGGCTCCGGCCACACGATGGTACAGAAGCAACTGTTGTGCTTGGTGATTAAACCGCTGTAGATTATGATAGGCAGGTTGACCAGGAGTGACACCCCCACACCGCCAGGTTGATGCTCTTGGCCATACGTGGCTTGCGCCACTTGGTGGACCGGATGGGGTGCACAACGGCCAGGTAGCGGTCGATGCTCATGACCATAAGGCAGAAGATGGAGGTGAACTGGTTGAGTGAGTCCACGGTCATGACCACGCGGCACAGCACCGCACCGAATGGCCAGTGGACCAGCGCCAGCTGAATGGCGATGAACGGTAACCCCAACATGAACAGAACATCTGCGACTGCCAAATTCATGATGTAAATATTCGTGACTGTCTTCATCTTGGCGTAGCGCAGGATGACGTAGATCACAAGGGCGTTGCCACAGAGACCGATACCACACACCAGGAAGTAGAGGAAGGTGATGACCATGGTGCTGGTCTGGTTGAACGTGTTGTCGCCCGTATAGGTACCATTGGGTTCCGTTGACTCGTTGCCCAGAATAAAGCTGTCGTACATCAGGGGTTCTTCGGTTAGGTTGGGGAGCGAGGAGGGGAACACCCAGGAGTCCATGGTGCCACTGGTTCCTCAATGTCTCTCAGATATCCAAGGAACTCGGACTATGACATCCCACCTGCATGGATGGAAGAAAATAACAGAATCAATGTGGTGCCCCTCAGAATCAATATGGCCTCTCGCACTCTCTCTGTCTCTGTCTCTTTCTGTAGGGAACAAACATTTTTGAAAGGCCTCACAAAATATAACAGCACACAGTTACGAAATATAAATGTAAATTTACTCTCTGTTCCCCTCCCCCCTCAGATTTTCATTAGAAACAATCTTACTTTATTTTGTCCCTAATGAACCTCAAAGAACATTGCAGTTCTTGTTTTTCTAAGTTGAGGTTACTTGGGGTAAATTGTTTTGGATTTCCAAGTCCCTCTGTTTAGCACCCTTTTTGTCCAAGCTTGGCTTGAACACGTTTGATAATATTAGCTTATTATATTAGCAATAACTAGAGGTGGGAAAAGTATCCAATTGTCATACTTGAGTAAAAGTAAAGATAACTTAATAGAAAATGACTCAAGTAAAGGTGAAAGTCACCCAATGAAATATTACTTGAGTTAAAGTCTAAAAGTATTTGGTTATAAATATACTTACGTAAGAAGAGTAAATGTAATTGCTCAAATATACTTAAAAGTATAAGTTATTTCAAATTCCTTATATTATTAAACAGGCATAATTTTCTTTTTTTTCTGGATAACCAGGGTCACACTCCAAGACAGACAGACATTTACAAACAAAGCATGTGTGTTTAGTGAGTCTGCCATTATGACCAGGGATTTCTTTATGAATGTAGTTAAGCACACAAAATGCAAAACTTTTGTAGTCAAATGAATGTATTAAGTAAAAGTAGTCAAAAATATAAATAGCCAAGTACAGATACCTTAAAGAACTACTTAAGTAGAACTTTAAAGTAGTTTTACTTGAGTACTTTACACCACTGACTATAACAATATGAAGAATATTGTGATTGTCTACAAATGCTTAAGTGTAGACTGTAGCATATCTAAAAGTGATTGTCTTTCCAGACAATGCAGGTAATTCTGCCCCCCTCAGCTCCGAGGATGGCACATGCTATTGACTTAATTGATTAGGATTTTAATGTGTGCAACGCTTGTGCTGTTGCAATAAAACTATGCTCATCATAGACTACTGTAATAATAACCTGTCTCAAACCAGGAAGAGATGGGATGGCTTTTGAAATACTTTACCTGGGCTTGATTGAGCTTCCTGGCGTAATGGAACCAATGAAATAGTCCCAGAACTGTGAACTCCACACCTCTGGCACTCCAGACAGACTCAATCAAACACTCAAAGAACACATACTATTTGAACCCAGGTCTGGCACACAGGGCAGCTTGCTCTCCCTACCTCCAATGCATTGGGTTTATATTTACTAATGTCCTTATGTAACTGGGTACCACTGTGTAACCTGTGTTGCAATCACACTTCAGACCATTGGTTCCTGGGGCCTCATTTGTAAGTCCTGTATACATAAATAATCATTGACGGTATGGGCAGGCTACAGTATTGACGTGCAATAGGAGCGCGACATCATTACCAATTTAATCTCAGAGCCTATACCAAGGCAGGACATACAGTATAAACCCAATAATCTGTTGATAAACTAAATATTGAACAACAATGTCGTTTGCATGCAGTGGCCTAATGGCAATAGTTCCACATTATACAGGAAATAAGGGACGTTAATATAAAAGGTGAATGGAGGCGTCTTCCAGGCAGAGTTTTAATGCTCGTTCGGGCGCACACAGTTTTATGACAGGCCTGATATATAACGGGAAACATGCAATGTATGGCTTGTGCCACGTTTATACATCTCAATATTATTGTACGTGCACAGACTTTTCAGAAATGGCATATGCAGAAATTGAGTGTGAAATGTACATAACATTATAAATGAGGACCCTGGCCCTGGAGGTGTCTGTTGAGAGAGAGACTCTTGGTTGGCTGGTTCAGCTGCAGCCTCTGTCTACAGTCAGCCTGTGGTAATCAGTACTGGGTAAGCCCCATGATCTTCGAAAATTGATGGGGATAGACCTATATCCTGTCCACGAATGCATAGGCATCATGCTCCATTAAAGCCCATTAACCGAGGGCACATGTCCCCTGATTTGGATCCCATTTGGGATAAAATATACAGTGCCTTCAGAAAGTATTCAAACCCTTTGACTTTTTCCACATTTTGTTGTGTTACAGCCTGAATATAAAATTGATTAAATGTAGGTTTCTTTTTACAAATGACAGATCAAATGTCTTGAGTCAATAAGTATTCAATCTGTTTATGGCAAAAAAAGCAGGCATTGAATATCCCTTTGAGCATGGTGACGTCATTAATTACACTTTGGAGGGTGTATCTATACACCCAGTCACTACAAAGATACAGGCGTCCATCCTAACTCTGTTGCCAGAGAGGAAGAAACCGCTTAGGGATTTCACCATGTGGTCATTTCGTGACTTTAAAACAGTTACAGAGTTTAATGGCTGTGATAGGAGAAAACTGAGGATGGATCAACAACATTGTAGTTACCAACATAACACATCAATGAGTATCACTTCATATTCCCCGCGATATGCAACTGTTCAGGGAAGTCAGGAACCAATACACGCAGTCAGTCAGGAAAGCTAAGGCCAGCTTCTTCAGGCAGAAGTTTGCATCTTGTAGCTCCAACTCCAAAAAGTTCTGGGACACTGTGAAGTCCATGGAGAACAAGAGCACCTCCTCCCAGCTGCCCACTGCACTGAGGCTAGGGAACACGGTCACCACCGACAAATCCATGATTATTGAAAACTTCAACAAGCATTTCTCAACGGCTGGCCATGCCTTCCGCCTGGCTACTCCAACCTCGACCAACAGCTCCGGCCCCCCCCGCAGCTCCTCGCCCAAGCCTCTCCAGGTTCTCCTTTACCCAAATCCAGATAGCAGATGTTCTGAAAGAGCTGCAAAACCTGGACCCGTATAAATCAGCTGGGCTTGACAATCTGGACCCTCTATTTCTGAAACTATCCGCCGCCATTGTCGCAACCCCTATTACCAGCCTGTTCAACCTCTCTTTCATATCGTCTGAGATCCCCAAGGATTGGAAAGCTGCCGCAGTCATCCCCCTCTTCAAAGGGGGTGACACCCTGGACCCAAACTGTTACAGACCTATATCCATTCTGCCTTGCCTATCTAAGGTCTTCGAAAGCCAAGTCAACAAACAGGTCACTGACCATCTCGAATCCCACCGTACCTTCTCCGCTATGCAATCTGGTTTCCGAGCCGGTCACGGGTGCACCTCAGCCACACTCAAGGTACTAAACGACATCATAACCGCCATCGATAAAAGACAGTACTGTGCAGCCGTCTTCATCGACCTTGCCAAGGCTTTCGACTCTGTCAATCACCACATTCTTATCGGCAGACTCAGTAGCCTCGGTTTTTCGGATGACTGCCTTGCCTGGTTCACCAATTACTTTGCAGACAGAGTTCAGTGTGTCAAATTGGAGGGCATGCTGTCCGGTCCTCTGGCAGTCTCTATGGGGGTGCCACAGGGTTCAATTCTCGGGCCGACTCTTTTCTCTGTATATATCAATGATGTTGCTCTTGCTGCGGGCGATTCCCTGATCCACCTCTACGCTGCCGATGCGATTCTATATACTTTCGGCCCGTCATTGGACACTGTGCTATCTAACCTCCAAACGAGCTTCAATGCCATACAACACTCCTTCCGTGGCCTCCAACTGCTCTTAAACGCTAGTAAAACCAAATGCATGCTTTTCAACCGATCGCTGCCTGCACCCACATGCCTGACTAGCATCACCACACTGGATGGTTCCGACCTTGAATATGTGGACACCTATAAGTACCTAGGTGTCTGGCTAGACTGCAAACTCTCCTTCCAGACCCATATCAAACATCTCCAATCGAAAATCAAATCAAGAGTCGGCTTTCTATTCCGTAACAAAGCCTCCTTCACTCACGCTGCCAAGCTTACCCTAGTAAAACTGACTATCCTACCAATGCTCGACTTCGGCGATGGCATCTACAAAATTGCTTCCAACACTCTTCTCAGCAAACTGGATGCAGTTTATCACAGTGCCATCCGTTTTGTCACTAAAGCACCTTATACTACCCACCACTGCGATTTGTATGCTCTAGTCGGCTGGCCCTCGCTACATATTCGTCGCAAGACCCACTGGCTCCAGGTCGTCTACAAGGCCATGCTAGGTAAAGCTCCGCCTTATCTCAGTTCACTGGTCACGATGGCAACACCCATCCGTAGCACGCGCTCCAGCAGGTGTATCTCACTGATCATCCCTAAAGCCAACACCTCATTCGGCCGCCTTTCGTTCCAGTACTCTGCTGCCTGTGACTGGAACGAATTGCAAAATCGCTGAAGTTGGAGACCTTTATCTCCCTCACCAACTTCAAACATCAGCTATCTGAGCAACTAACCGATCGCTGCAGCTGTACATAATCTATTGGTAAATAGCCCACCCATTTTCACCTACCTCATCCCCACAGTTTTTATTTATTTACTTTTCTGCTCTTTTGCACACCAATATCTCTACCTGTACATGATCATTTATCAATCCAGTGTTAATCTGCAATATTGTAATTATTCGCCTACCTCCTCATGCCTTTTGCACACATTGTATATAGACTCCCCTTTTTTTCTACTGTGTTATTGACTTTTTAATTGTTTACTCCATGTGTAACTCTGTGTTGTCTGTTCACACTGCTATGCTTTATCTTGGCCAGGTCGCAGTTGTAAATGAGAACTTGTTCTCAACTAGCCTACCTGGTTAAATAAAGGTGAAATAAAAAAAAATATATATATTTTCAAGCATGGTGGTGGCTGCATCATGTAATGGGTATGCTTGTCATCGGCAAGGACTAGGTAGTTTTTTTAGGATAAAAATAAACAGAATAGAGCTAAGCACAGGCAAAATTCTAGTGGAAAACCTACAGGCCAAATACACTACCGTTGACCAATCAAAATGACATTGAATGTTCCTGAGTGGTCTAGTTACAGTTTAGACTTAAATTTGCTTGAAAATCTATGGCAAGACTTGGAAATGGCTGTCTAGCAAGGATCAACTACCAACTTCACAGAACGTGAAAAATTTTAAAAAGAATAACGTGCAAATGTTGAACAATCCAGGTATGCAAAGCTCTTAGAGACTTACCCAGAAAGACTCGCTTCCAGAGGTAATTCTAACATGTATTGACTCAGGTGGTTTAATACTTATCTTATCAATGTATATATATATATTTTTACAAATGTTGTAATTGTTCTTCCACTTTGACATTACAGAGTAGCTTTTGTAGATCATTGACAATAAATGACAATTTAATCCATTGAATCCCTCTTTGTAACAATAAAAGTCAAGGGGTTTGAATACTTTCCAGAAGGCACTGTACAATTCATTGTTTCACAGAGAATACATTGAAATATATTGAATTGGGCCATCACTGCCCACACAAAAGTATTAGCGAGGGACTTGAGTCATGACATCTCTGTAGGAGGGCCTAGCTGTTTATGCACTCAGTTATTGGTTTCACAGCATGTTGGGTACTTCTTTTACCATTCAGCCTTAAAGGCCCTTATCAAGTGTAATCACACAGCAGATTAAAAGCTGCAACAGTAGGGCCCTGGTGTGTGTATGGAGAGCTCCCCTTGGAATTCTCTCTCCTTTTAAATACAAAATGGAACAGCTTCAGGTCTGTCTTTTATCACAAGTCTGAGTACAGGTTTCCAGCTAATTTATGTTGTCATGTCTGCTCGTCTAGCACACTGCAACACACACACACACACATTTTTTTATACATGTTTTTTTATTTCACCTTTATTTAACCAGGTAGGCTAGTTGAGAACAAGTTCTCATTTACAACTGCGACCTGGCCAAGATAAAGCAAAGCAGTTCGACACAAACAACAACGCAGAGTTACACATGAAATAAACAAACAGAGTCAATAATAGGAAAATCTATATACAGCATGTGCAAATGAGGTAGGATAAGAGAGGTAAGGCAATAAATAGGCCATGGTGGTGAAGTAATTACAATATAGCAATTAAACACTGGAATGGTAGGATGTGCAGAAGATGAATGTGCAAGTAGAAATACTGGGGAGCAAAGGAGCAAGATAAATAAATAAATACAGTATGGGGAGGAGGTAGATTGGATGGCCTATTTACAGATGAGCTATGTGCAGTGATCTGTGAGCTGCTCTGACAGCTGGTTCTTAAAGCTAGTGAGGGAGGTAAGAGTCTCCAGCTTCAGAGATTTTTGCAGTTCGTTCCAGTCATTGGCACACACACACGCACGTACACACGTATGCATGGACACACACACACACACACACACACACACACACACACACACACACACACACACACACACACACACACACGCATACCATAGGGAAGTCATTCAGTCAACTCCCCAGTCACAGCCCCTTCCTGAGAAGTGCTTGTCCTTCACTTGATACTAGACTATAGTCTTCCCTCAGTAAATAACAACCCAAAGGTTACTCCTCTACACTGTTATAGAAAACGTGTATTTATTAGGGGGTGGGAATGAATGCAAATGAGTATGTAAATGATTCCCGCCTATGTAATTGAAAGAAAGGAAGGACTGCGGCACCAAAATCAGTGAGCCGTGACAGAGTCAAATTAGAGTGCAGTTCGGTGTCAGCACGTAGTGGGAGGGATGCCCCCTGCCAACCTGAGATAATATCAACATCATAACATGTTTCATTATGCCAATTTGTCATTGCACCTCCTGCACAGTGAAAGCTGCCTCGGAGGCGTCTGAGATATGGGTATTGTTGTGTTAAATAAGCAACACCAGATACGAGGGAGGAGGGAGGGGTATTTGGGATGTTGAAAACAAAACAGTAAAACAGATGATGACATTGCCTGGGCCACGTGTCCATGTGTTAGTCCCAAATAGAACCCTATTCCCTCCCTTTGTGCGGCACTACTTTGACCAGGGCCCATAGGGTGTCCACTGCCCATAGGGTGTCCACTGCCCATAGGGTGTCCACTGCCCATAGGGTGTCCACTGCCCATAGGGTGTCCACGGCCCATAGGGTGTCCACTGCCCATAGAGTGGCATTTGGGGCGCAGACCGTGGGCTCCATTCTATCAGGTCCACGCTAGCTGACACCCACATAGCGTTTTTTTGGCAGTGTCAGAGGTGGAATTGCATTAGAGCTGTCAAATCCACAAGCGGCTCCCGGCATTATACATAAAGCATTATCCCTACAGCATTATACATAAAGCATTATCCCTACAGCATTATCCCATTATACAGCATTATACATAAAGCATTATACATAAAGCATTATACCTAAAGCATTATCCCTAAAGCATTATACATAAAGCATTATCCCTACAGCATTATACATAAAGCTTATACATAAAGCATTATCCCTAACAGCATTATACATAAAGCATTATCCCTAACTCATTATACATAAAGCATTATCCCTAAAGCTAAAGCATTATCCCTAAAGCATTATCCTTAACATATCCCTAAGCATTATACCTAAAGCATTATCCCTGATCCCCAGCATTATACATAAAGCATTATCCCTAAAGCTCCTATTATACATAAACTCATTATCCCTAAAGCATTATACATAAAGCATTATCCCTAACTCATTATAAAGCATATAATAAAGCATTATACCTAAAGCATTATCCCTGAAGCATTATACATAAATCCAGTCGCATTAGAAGAAATCCAGCCTTGTAAGAAAACCTTGATTAGGCTGATAGAAATCCTCATTATTTTGTTTAATGAAAAGCTAGCTCGTCACTTACCGTGCCAGAGACAAAGAGAGTAGCCTAACAACTGAAACGGTTGCTATCATTGCACTAAATTCACAACACTACTATACACTGATGCATTTCGCTACACTGGCAATAACATCTGCTAGATATGTGTATGTGACAAATAAACATTTTATTTGATGTATACAAAACATTAGGAACAGCTGCTCTTTCCATGACAGACTGACCAGGTGAAGCCAGGTAAAAGCTATGATCCCTTATGGATGGCACTTGTTAAATCCACTTCAATCAGTGTAGATGAAGGGGAGGGGACAGGTTAAAGAAGGATTTTTAAGCCTGTGTCAAGAACGGCAATTACTGCTCGTTTTTTCACACTCAACTGACACAACTGTGGGAAGCATTGGAGTCAGCATGGGCCAGCATCTGAGTGGAATGCTTTCAACACCTGGAAGAGTGCCCCACCAAATTCAGGCTGTTCTGAGGGCAAAGGTGGTGTAACTCAATATTAGCACGGTGTTCCTAATGTTTTGTACACTCAGTGTAATTACCTATTATAATCTGCATCCCGAATGGGACCCTATTACCTACATAGTGAACCACTTTTGACCAGGACCCATAGGAAATAGGATGCCATTTCAGATGCATGATGCAACATGTTTGCTCCATGTTTAGATGTACATTTTGGACTTGTTGAAATGAAGTTGGTGGGTGGACGTTGGCTCCTGAACTATGAATAGATGCACTGTACAGTATGTATTGAATGCAACATTGAGCAATTTGTCAACAAGTGGTTCAGTCTCAGTAGTCTGGACCTAAGCCTAGTGGTAGAATTCAAATATATAATGAAATAGAATAGAATATAGAGAAGAATAGACTAGAAGAGCTCAGGTGGGTTGTTTAGAAACCTGATTCATTGTTCTGCCAGATTACTTCCCTCTGTCTTCTCAGGCACTGCCTCAATAGAATAGACAGCATGTGGGCTGACTGGCACCTGATAGAAAAGAGGCTGAAATACGGGATGCAAATACAGCTGTCTGTGTCGGTCCCGAGCTCATTGGTGTGGAAAACTGGGAGGGGCCCAGTTGAAACAATGTTGATAGTTTGCTAGTGGACTGGACCCATAAATTAGAGTCCCCCCCCCCCCCAAGTTTGACCCTTGTTGCATTCAGGGGAGCTCATGTCTCATTCCCCCCCCTGCAATTCACACACTGCCAAGGACTGTAAAAATGTGACCTGATACGTCTCTGCTTGGCACTCAGTATTAAGGAGATAAGGAGGTATGAGATTTCAGGTAGGGCCCTGCCATAGACTAGGGTCCTGTCCATGAGGTTACTCAAGCTGCCTCACGCTACAGAAGCAGGAGATCGGCTCCTGCTCCAAGGCGTTCTGGGCCAGCTCGCATAAACCAAGGCTGTCTTAATGCTTTACAGTATATTGATTTAGAATATAATAAAATGGAATGTGTGGGCTGAACCTTCACCTGATAGATTGAAGTCTTGTTCCGAAACATTACTCCTGTGTCTCTTCAGGCTCAATGCCTTATATTGCTTTGGTTTAGAATATAATATAATACTGGCTGGGTCATCTCTGTTCAGGCACCTGATAGATTGTCTGCCAGTTTACACCACTTTCTCTTCACTGGCTGGGTCAACGCTTTACATTGCTCTGGTTTAGAATAGACCACATGAGTGCTGTTCAGGCACTACCTGACAGATTTCTACCTTGTTCTGACTACCTGACAGATTTCTACCTTGTTCTGACAGTTTACTCTGCTCTGGTTTAGAATAGACCACATGAGTGCTGTTCAGGCACTACCTGACAGATTTTCTACCTTGTTCTGACAGTTTACTCTGTTTACTCTGGTTTAGAATAGACCACATGAGTGCTGTTCAGGCACTACCTGACATAGTTCTACCTTGTTCTGACAGTTTACTCTGCTCTGGTTTAGAATAGACCACATGAGTGCTGTTCAGGCACTACCTGACAGATTTCTACCTTGTTCTGACAGTTTACTCTGCTCTGGTTTAGAATAGACCACATGAGTGCTGTTCAGGCACTACCTGACAGAGTTCTACCTTGTTCTGACAGTTTACTCTGCTTTGGTTTAGAATAGACCACATGAGTGCTGTTCAGGCACTACCTGACAGATTTCTACCTTGTTCTGACAGTTTACTCTGCTCTGTCTTTTGAAGCACTGGATCCTTACATGTTATTATTATTATTTTTAAATTTAATTGTATCTTTATTTAACTTGGCAAATCAGTTAAGAACACATTCTTATTTACAACGACGGCCTAGGAACAGTGGGTTAATTGCCTTGTTTATGAGCAGAATGACAGATCTGTACCTTGTCAGCTCAGGGGATATGATCTAGCAACCTTTCAGTTACTGGCCCAAACCTCTAACCACGAGGCTACCTGCCGCCCCTTATGTCGTATTCTAACTCAACGCACTGTAGAGCACTGGCACGATGCACCTGATAGCTTGCCATCTTGTTCTGCCAGCTTACTGCGCTCTGTCTTTACAGGCACACAGTAACTCTGACAACAACGTTTAGCGCAGTGATTTAAAGGGCTGTGTGGAAAATCTGGAGTAGACGATAAGGAGCTCTTCTCATCTGTTTGTTCTTGCAGCAACAGACCCTGTTGAGCCGATGATCAGAACATGGTCGGGGATTGGAACCATCAAAATTGAAATTCGCGCAACATGAAAGTGTTAATCCAATGACAGTTATCTGATAAAATAGTGTCATAAATCACTCAGTCTATGAATGTGACAATACATTTGAAAAACTAAGTAGAGTAAAGCGATAGTAGGATTTGAAGCTTAAATATTTAATCATTTCAATAACATCAACAAACATGATTTCCCTTGTTTCTTTACCATGATGACTGAATAAGAATTATAGACTAGATCATTTTTTCATACACCTAAATTGACAGAAAATGTCAGTTGGAAAATTGTAAGACCCGATATAACATTGCATTTAGATAATGACACATTTCTAGATTTTCCTTACCTTTAAAATCGATTAAATATAATCCAATGTAAAACTTTATTCCGTTTATCTGAGTTCAATGGGTCTTCATTTCCCACCATGAAACATTCTCAAACACCTCTCCAATACGTTCAGCCGAAACGAGATTTGACAGCTCTGCCATTTGAATTCACCTCTCAAAATAAACAACCTTTGATAATTTGCCATCATGCTGAAATAAATTGTAAAAAAGATCGAGAATATTGAAAATTTGTCTACACAAGAAAATGAATAAATGTATGTGGCACGACTCTGTGCGTCTGGCTACATGGTAAAGTGCGCACAGAGAATGCCTTGAGTGAAAAGGGCCGGATAGAGTGGAGATGCGGAGTGCGCGCAGCTTGTATTAGCTACTCACAGCTTGTAATGACAGACACCGGGTAGAGACCTCGTACAGGGCTGTTGCTGCTGCTTGCTACTGTTCTCCAGCCCGAAACACAGATGGAGCTACTCGTCCATTATTTCCCCGTTCCTTCTCCGTTTCCTCCCATTTAATAAAATAAAAGCATGCAGTAACCTTGTTGTCACCAGGCTAATACGTTAGGACTGAGCCAGCACACTACGAAAAGATGAAGGTGGTTAGTGAGCTGAAGCCTTGTTTACCTCCGGTCTTCATTTGAGTTGTGAGATTAAACATAATTATTGTAAATGTCATGATTTATTGATTATAGGCGTATATATCACCAAGTAAATCTATTGACCAAATGTATTGAAAATTATGTTATGTTAGCATAATTATTAGAGCTAAATTATGCCAGATACCTCTTGTATTTTTGCTGTGCAGCCTATGACAAACATACTGTTCATTTGAACTGGATTGTGAAAGTAGCCAACCAGTGGGGTAGAGGAGGGGACATAAGACACCATACCAGCGTCACACATAGCTTTGAGTGGACGAGAACCAAGTTATTCACACAGTTGCGTTTACCTTTGGGTTCATCGACAGCTTCCAATCGCAAAGAAAGACAAAACAACATGCAGCAGACAGACAGCCGTTATCTGTGGCATAAAAAGATCGGTAAACACCGTTCTGCCTGCCGTCATGCTGACCTGTTGCACTCCCATGAGCATAGAGTGTTATGCAGACCTGGGTTCAAATACTATTCGAAATCATTTCAAATACTCTAGGGCTCGATTAAGCTTGCCTGACACAATGGAACCAATAGAAAGTCCCCCAAAATTCAAAACTCTTGGCAGGCAGAAAAAAAGCACAAAAAAAGGTATGTGTTAAAAATATTTGTAATAGTATTTGAACCCTGGTATGAAACTGTGTGGAACAAGAATTATTGTGTAACAGATTAAACTACCATGTCCTTTCCTCTAATGTTTTGTGACCAGGGGAAAGAGTCAAAGTGAGTCCCAAATAGCACCCTATTCACATAGCCGCGGGAAGTAGGGGTGCTGCGGGACCCCTGAAAAATCAGAATATATAAATATATATGTTATGATAATTTTTTTCTCTCACAAAAGTAGTGCACTGTGCCTTTACTAGTCCTGTATTAGAGGATCAATATAGCTGTCTGTAGCGTTTTTACTTGCTGTAGCGTTCTGACTTACGTCATTGGTGCTGCTGGCACTCTTTGGACATGATCCTTGCCATCCTACAGAGTGTAAGCCAGTCAGCGGACATTCCGCGGGGGTTGTATCTGTGACACTGCAGATAAAAGCCATGGCTGTGTGTGTCAAACCGAATCCTGCCTCTTCTCCCCTCACCATTCACATTAGGTAACCACAGACTTCTAAATGGCTGTTTTCCTTGAAATCCCCACCATTCTTTCTTCCATTTAATTGACACACTGGTTGAATCCATGTTGTTTTCACATAATTTCAATGAAGTTACAGTAGCAAGAGAAAGTATGTGAACCCTATGGAATTACCTGGACTTCTGCATCCATTGGTCATGCAATTTGATCTGATCGTCATCTTAGTCACAACAACAGACAAACACAGTCTGCTTAAACTAATAACACACAAACAATGATATGTTTTTATGTCTTTAGTGAACACACCATGTACACATTCACAGTGTAGGGTGGAAAAAGTATGAGCCCTTGCATTCACCCTCCTTTGACAGCAATAAACTCAACCAAATGTTTTCTGTAGTTGCGGATCAGACCTGAAAAATGGTCAGGAGGAATTTTGGACCATTCATCTTTACAAAACTGTTTCAGTTCAACGATATTCTTAACATGTCTGGTGAAAACCGCTCTCGAGGTCATGCCACAGCATCTTAAATCGGGTTGAGGTCAGGACTCTGACTGTTCCACTCCAGAAGGCATAATTTTTTCTGTTGAAGCCATTCTATTGTTGATTTACTTCTGTGTTTTGGGTTGTTTTCCTGTTGCATCACCCAACTTCTGTTGAGCTTCAATTGGCAGACAGATAGCCTTAAATTCTCCTGTAAAATGTCTTGATAAACTTGGGAATTAATTTTTCCATTGATGATAGCAGCTGTCCAGGTCCTGAGGCAGCAAAGCAGCCCCGAACCATGATGCTCCCTCCACCATACTTTAAATCAAATCTAATTTTCGTACATCAGCTGATATCTCTAAGTGCTGTACAGAAACCCAGCCTAAAACCCCAAACAGCAAGCAATGCAGGTGTAGAAGCACAGTGGCTAGGAAAAACTCCCTAGAAAGGCCAAAACCTAGGAAGAAACCTAGAGAGGAACCAGGCTATGAGGGGTGGCCAGTCCTCTTCTGGCGGTGCCGGGTGGAGATTATAACAGAACATGGCCAAGATGTTCAAATGTTCATAAATGACCAGCATGGTCAAATAATAATAATCACAGTAGTTGTCGAGGGTGCAGCAAGTCAGCACCTCAGGAGTAAATGTCAGTTGGCTTTTCATAGCTGATCATTAAGAGTATCTCTACTACTCCTGCTGTCTCTAAAGAGTTGAACAGGTCAGGATTCCATAGCCGCAGGCAGAACAGTTGAAACTGGAGCAGCAGCACGGCCAGGTCGACTGGGGACATCAAGGAGCCATCATGCCAGGTAGTCCTGAGGCATGGTCCTAGGGCTCAGGTCCTCCGAGAGAAAGAGAGAGAGAAAGAGAGAATTAGAGAGAGCATACTTAAACTTTACAGTTGGGATGAGGTTTTGATGTTGGTGTGCTGTGCCTTTTTTTCTCCACACATGGTGTTGTGTGTTCCTTCCAAACAACTCAACTTAGTGTAATCTGTCCACAGAATATTTTGCCAGAAGTGCTGTGGAACATCCAGGTGCTCTTTTGCGAATTTCAGATGTGCAACAATGTTTTTTTTGGACAGCAGTGTTTAGTGTTTAACGTATCGTAGACTTGTCAACAGAGATGTTAGCATGTTCCAGAGATTTCTATAAGTCTTTAGCTGACACTCAAGGATTCTTCTTAACCTCATTGAGCATTCTGCGCTGTGCTCTTGCAGTCATCTTTGCAGGACGGCCACTCCTATGGAGAGTGGCAACAGTGCTGAACTTTCTCATTTATAGACAATTTGTCTTACTGTGGACTGATGGACATCAAGGCTTTTAGAGATACTTTTGTAACCCTTTCCAGCTTAATGCAAGTCAACAATTCTTAACCTTAGGTCTTCTGAGATCTCTTTTGTTCGAGGCATGGTTCACATCAGGCAATGCTTCTTGTGAATAGCAAACTCAGATTTTATAGGGCAAGGCAGCTCTAACCAACATCTCCAATCTCGTCTCACTGATTGGACTCCAGGTTAGCTGACTCCTGACTCCAATTAGCTTTTGGAAAAGTCATTAACCTCGGGGTTCACATACTTTTTCCAACCTACACTGTGAACGTTTAAACAATGTATTCAATACAGACAAGAAAAATACAATAATGTTTTTATTAGTTTAAGCAGACTGTGTTCGTCTATTGTTGTGACTGAGATGAAGATCAGTTCAAATTTTCTGACTAATTTATGCAGAAATCCAGGTAATTCCAAAGGGTTTGTCACGTAGAGTAGGCCAGAAGGCTAAACTGGATAACCTAACCTCTATCAAAATAAAAAAGATGGCGGAACCGCAAAAGTTCTTCTGTGCAAAGGTTTTTATTTACAAGTGATTCCGGAACAAAAAACAACAGTACTGCCATCAACGTCTACCTTATGGGACAGCTTAAAACCAATGCTGCCCCATCCACAGCTCAATCCAAACTGCCTCTCCATGACTGAAAGAGAGGCTCCTTTTGTAGGGCTAGCCCCTCCCCTCAGAAAAATTAACCCTAATTAATTAATCAATTAACAATACAAACCTACATTTTCCATGAACTAAACATACTAAAGGATATACATTGCAACATGGTTTTAAACAATATCACAACATAACATTTACAACATTACATCACTACTGTCAATATCTTTCAATATGCCCATATGCATTAATGAGCCATTTGGGACAGGCACTATAAAGCCAACCCAATTCCCTTAGCTCGGGTCCTTTTCCAGCATACCCGGAAGCTACAGAGATGGAGAGAGAAACAGAACAAACAAACAATGCGCTCATCCACAACATTGATAAGTATAATAATTATTGTATCTCTCAAATATGAACATTGACAAGTGTGAAATGCATGCACCAAGACAGAAGTTAATTTGTGTGTCGACCCACATTGTTAACTTATCTTATAATGGCGCAGGGAGGAGTGATGAATGTGTGTGTGCGTTAAAGAACCAAATGCTGCCCGTGGCCAGTGACAGACTTCTACGTCACAGGGTTCACATACTTTTTCTTGCCACTTATTGAACCAACGTGGTTTTGAAATGTGAAAATTGACATCTGTGCCCAGAATTTTTTATTTTTCCTTTATTTAACCAGGCAAGTCAGTTACCTTGTCTTATTTTCAATGACGGCCTGGGAACAGTGGGTTAACTACCTGTTCAGGTGCAGAACGACAGATTTGTACCTTGTCAGCTCGGGGGTTTGAACTCGCAACCTTCCGGTTACTAGCCCAACGCTCTAACCACTAGGCTACCCTGCCGCCCCAAGAATTACTTGAATCACTTGGAGAATTGTCTAATTGCCTTTTAAAATAAATAGCTTATACCTGAAATGAAATTGTCTGTCTGTTTCACATTTGGAGATAGTGTTTCCTGTTGTGATTGATATTCACTGGGGTTGTAAGTCAGCCAGGACAAGGGCATCATCTGCTGAATGACTTGGCAACAAGCTGACTCTCTTTGCATCCCAAATGGCACTTTATTCCCTATTTAGTGCACTCCTTTTGACCATGGCCTACAGGGAATAGGGTCTCTCTCTGACCATGTTGATCTGATTGATTCCACTTTTGCCATCTGGCCCTTACAGCAGAGCTCTTTGTATTCACTGGATCACAAGATGAAGAGTGTCTGAGTGGGAATATGTCGTTTTTCTGCTGTTCCCTTCCTTCTTACAAAAGACGGGGATGAGATGGACGAGAGTATGAGTGATGATGGTTCCTCTGTGTGTGTGTGTGTGTGTGTGTGTGTGTGTGTGTGTGTGTGTGTGTGTGTGTGTGTGTGTGTGTGTGTGTGTGTGTGTGTGTGTGTGTGTGTGTGTGTGTGTAATAGTGAATATGATGTTATTCTGCTGTTCTTTCCCTTCTTTCTCATAAACAAGGGGAATGAGAGAGACATGAGTCGGGGTAGTAACAACGCTTCCTCAGGGCTTCAATAAAAGGCTCTGTGGGTGAGGAGGAAGTGTAACTAATCTCAGTGTCTAAAACGTTTATCTTCCACTGTTGCTTGTAGCCACAGAGTATCCACTTAACAGGGTGGTTTCTGGGAGCCCTGTTGAACCAAAAATGAGAAGAAAGTGCTTTCATATCCATAAATATACAAACTGCTCTAAAGAAGAGGAGAGTGGAGGAGAGGAGAGAGGAGTGTGCTGGTTTGTCACGAGCATTGTGTTCAGTATGAAGTAGTGCTGTTCTTAATAGAAGATATGGAAAAACCCATAACACACACTAATACACTCAGACACACTGGTCAGCATTGTCTCATCTCCCATGGAGCTGCTTAATAAAAGCGGTATGGTTTGATGTTTCTAATGACACACTCCACTCAGCATACAAAAGGTTGAGGTCCACGCCCAGTGTGGTATTGAACTATTTGTGTCTCTTCCAGGTATTGTATAACACACCCTACACTCACACTAAGTGCCTTCCAGTACTGGGTCATGTTCATTATGCACCAAACGGAAGAAAATGGCCTGAAACAGGGAGGGGACGACCTGGACTTGTCCAATAAAAAAAAATCATTTTCATTTTCCATTGCAAGCAACAACAACAAAACAGAGGCTCTCTCACTGGTACACACTGACTGACTGCATTTCTTTAGGAACAGAGGCTCTCTTACAGGTACACACTGACTGACTGCATCTCTTAGGAACAGAGGCTCTCTCACTGGTACACACTGACTGACTGCATCTCTTTAGGAACAGAGGCTCTCTTACAGGTACACACTGACTGACTGCATCTCTGTAGGAACAGAGGCTCTCTCACTGGTACACACTGACTGACTGCATCTCTGTAGGAACAGAGGCTCTCTCACTGGTACACACTTACTGACTGCATCTCTGTAGGAACAGAGGCTCTCTCACAGGTACACACTTACTGACTGCATCTCTGTAGGAACAGAGGCTCTCTTACAGGTACACACTGGTGCACACACTCTCTTACAGGTACTGACTGACATCTCTGTAGGAACAGAGGCTCTCTCACTGGTACACACTGACTGACTGCATCTCTGTAGGAACAGAGGCTCTCTCACTGGTACACACTGACTGACTGCATCTCTGTAGGAACAGAGGCTCTCTCACTGGTACACACTGACTGACTGCATCTCTGTAGGAACAGAGGCTCTCTTACAGGTACACACTGACTGACTGCATCTCTGTAGGAACAGAGGCTCTCTTACAGGTACACACTGACTGACTGCATCTCTTTAGGAACAGAGGCTCTCTCACTGGTACACACTGACTGACTGCATCTCTGTAGGAACAGAGGCTCTCTTACAGGTATAGACTGACTGTACACAGAGGCTCTCTCACTGGTACACACTGACTGACTGCATCTCTGTAGGAACAGAGGCTCTCTTACAGGTACACACTGACTGACTGCATCTCTTTAGGAACAGAGGCTCTCTCACTGGTACTGACTGACTGCATCTCTGTAGGAACAGAGGCTCTCTCACTGACTACACACTGACTGACTGACATCTCTGTAGGAACAGAGGCTCTCTCACTGGTACACACTGACTGACTGCATCTCTGTAGGAACAGAGGCTCTCTCACTGGTACACACTGACTGACTGCATCTCTGTAGGAACAGAGGCTCTCTCACTGGTACACACTGACTGACTGCATCTCTGTAGGAACAGAGGCTCTGACTGACATCTCTGTAGGAACAGAGGCTCTCTCACAGTACACACTGACTGAATCTCTGTAGAACAGAGGCTCTCTCACTGGTACACACTGACTGACTGCATCTCTGTAGGAACAGAGGCTCTCTCACTGGTACACACTGACTGACTGCATCTCTGTAGGAACAGAGGCTCTCTCACTGGTACACACTGACTGACTGCATCTCTGTAGGAACAGAGGCTCTCTCACTGGTACACACTGACTGACTGCATCTCTGTAGGAACAGAGGCTCTCTCACTGGTACACACTGACTGACTGCATCTCAGTAGTCTAAAATGTCTTCCTCTGCTCATCTCTTCTCCCTTTTTGTACTCTGACTTGAATGAAAAGGGGGTAAATCCCCTGTCAGCCCTGATATTGTCTTCCTCAGGCACAGAGAGTTCTACGGGTGCCCAGCACCTGCCCTTCCGCCCTCCTATGAGAAAAGTGCCCTTTCAGATTGGTGGTGTTTTTTTATTATTACATTTTTATTTCCCTTTAAGTCTATTCTCTCTCTCTCTTCTTACTGAAATGAGTCTGCCATCAAACTAGCTCAATTCTAATTAGTCGAACTTGGAAAATTCCCACTCCCCTCTTCTCTGCCACCACACGAGAGCATGCGAGGCACTCCGCCTGCAGGCAGAAGCTACCGACATTGAACGGAATTGTAGAAGTGGCTCCCTTTTGAGTCACATGTGTCATCTCACTGTCAGGGACAGGGAAGGCTTCAATTCTACTGTTTGTTAGGAGGCATTAGAGAAGATGCCAAAAGGGAATAAACTCCAATCACAGTTAAAGACTAGTTATATTTTTAAACAGCAGAGATAGCAAGCTAACTATCTGATTTCCATCCTTTAGATTCACTATGATCAGATGATAGCCTACCTTTCTTTGAGCCGTTGGCTATAAGCTCACTTACAGTGGGATGAGTGTGATTTTGCAGAAAATAAAGGCCTATGTTTAAAAACAAATACATGTTTATATTTGGCTACATGAGCACCAGATAATTAGCTATGAATGTAATACATTTAAGTCAACTTATTTTTTGACATGCCCTGCCCCCATTATTTCAGATCAGTACAGATGAATGAGAGGGGACAAGTAGAGGTAGCTATTTTAGAATATTAAGATGCACCGAGGTTCTTCTAGATGATGCTTGAAAGACATAGGGCTATATTCATTAGCCAACGTGTTTTAAAGAAAATGAGAGTTGCAGATTTGGACATTTAGAAGCAACTGATGTGGTATGCTAAATAGTGTTTACTGAACCAAATGTTAATATATGTGCCTCATGTGCATTGCTTTGAAGAAGTCTCTGTGGTACTAGAGTGCTGTAGTCTGTACATTTCTGCTTTCATGCAGCATTCACATCTGCAGCCCAATGGGGACCATAGAGTCAATACTAAACTCTGAGCCTGACCTAGTGTATCAGAGTAAAGTGCTATGGAGATGAGAGGTACGGAGATATGGGGGAAAGGAATGAAGAGACAGGGAGATGGGGAAGAGAAAGAGGGGAGAGGTAGGTAAGAGTGAGAGAACATACTCTTTTCCGTCCAGCTGCTACCTCCAGCATTCCTGTATCCAACCTTTAATTGCCCAGGGGGAGACCCTCTCCCCCGTGCTCTGGGCCTGAGTGCTTTATTACAGTCTTGGTAGAATCCATGACAACACAACCGTCTTTGAGACATAAAAACAAATCAAATGTTATTCGTCACATGCTAGTGAAGTTGTAATTGTTGTCTTGGGTGGAAGAAGGAGAGGACCAAAGCACAGCGTCGTCAGTGTTCGTCTTTTTAATAAGAAACTGAACACTTCAAAATTACAACCAAAACAGTTCTATATGGTGCAGACACACAAAGACTGAAAATAACCACCCACAAAACACAAAGGAAAACAGGCTACCTAAATATGGTTCTCAATCAGGGACAACGATAGACAGCTGCCTCTGATTGAGAACCATATCAGGCCAAACACAGAAATAGAAAATATAGAAAAACTAACATAGACTGCCCACCCCAAGTCACACCCTGACCATACTAAATAAAGACAAAACCAAGGAATAAAGATCAGAACGTGACAGAAGTGCTTACTTACGGGCCCTTCCCAACAATGCAGAGAAGCATCATTAATCAGCAACCCGTACAACCCGTACATCGGCAGCGATCAAATGCAGCGCCATTCTATAAACAACATGTGAGGCTGTGTGAAGCTAGCATCCAAGCCCAGTGTTAGTGCCCTAGCGGTAGCGCATAAACAACATACAGTACATTTACATGATACTGTATCTTTAGCATCCAAGCCTAGTGTTAGTGCCCTAGCGGTAGCGCATAAACAACATACAGTACATTTACATGATACTGTATCTTTAGCATCCAAGCCCAGTGTTAGTGCCCTAGCGGTAGCGCATAAACAACATACAGTACATTTACATGATACTGTATCTTTAGCATCCAAGCCCAGTGTTAGTGCCCTAGCGGTAGCGCATAAACAACATACAGTACATTTACATGATACTGTATCTTTAGCATCCAAGCCCAGTGTTAGTGCCTAGCGGTAGCACATAAACAACATACAGGTAGCACATAAACAACATACAGTACATTTACATGATACTGTATCTTTAGCATCCAATCCCAGTGTTAGTGCCCTAGCGGTAGCACATAAACAACATACAGTACATTTACATGATACTGTATCTTTAGCATCCAAGCCTAGTGTTAGTGCCCTAGCGGTAGCACATAAACAACATACAGTACATTTACATGATACTGTATCTTTAGCATCCAATCCCAGTGTTAGTGTACATTTACATGATACTGTATCTAGCGGTAGTAAACAACATACAGTATATTTACATGATACTGTATCTTTAGCATCCAAGCCTAGTGTTAGTGCCCTAGCGGTAACATACAGTAAACAACATACAGTACATTTACATGATACTGTATCTTTAGCATCCAAGCCTAGTGTTAGTGCCCTAGCGGTGTAAACAACATACAGTACATTTACATGATACTGTATCTTTAGCATCCAATCCCAGTGTTAGTGCCCTAGCGGTAGCACATAAACAACATACAGTACATTTACATGATACTGTATCTTTAGCATCCAAGCCTAGTGTTAGTAAATGTTTTCTTAACTCTTCTTAAACTGCACTGTTGGTTAAGGGCTTGTAAGCAAGCACGGTAAGGTCTACACTTGTTTTGGTATTTGGTGAATGTGACAAATACATTTTATTGATTTGATTTTTTGATTTAATTGTATTATTCCCCTTCTGTTAGCATCCTAGCATTAGTATCCTAGCGTTAGCTCGACTAGGATTTGATGGCCACCCCAAGCCATTATAATAGATGGTGTCTGGGTGGCACACTGCCACGAGTCGGCCCTTTGTTATGTCTTATTAGTGTTCGGTCAATTAGACAATCTGCTGGCAGTAAGTGTAGACCACCCATTGTTAGGCACGCAACAGACTCCAGTAAATGGTATTGAGTGGAGGAATTCGCTGCTGAAAAGCTAACCCTGTTTACCTGGCATGGTGAGAGAGAGATATTGAGTGGAAGATGTTGGGTATCGTGTTGAATGGATCAGTTTCAATGGATTCTTTTATAATTTATTTACATTTTTTACAAGATTTTCCAAATGATTGGCGTTCTACACTGGATGAGTCATTTTTGCAAAAATCATGTATGAATACTGTATCAACATTCATGTCAAAGTGAGACACGATAGCACTTTTTTTCTAATAATGTACTATCTAGAACCTAAAACAGTTTTTCGGCTGTCCCCATAGGAGAAATCTTTGAAGAACCGTTTTTGATTCCAGGTAGAATCATTTTGGTTCCAGGTAGAAAGAAGCCTTTTGGGTTCCATGTATAACCCTTTCCACAGAGGGTTCTACATGGAACCCAAAGGGGTTCTACCTGGAACCAAAAAGGGTTCTCCTATGGTGACAGCCGAATAACCCTTTTGGAACCCTTTTTTCTAAGACTGTACAACCATTAAATAGTCCTTTCAAAACCCTTCAGCCTGCTACTACCATGGCAACTAGTGACAATGTTTTGATAATCTCAGGTGGCGTGAGAAGGGCGAGAGATGAGGGAACAGGGCTGATTTTCTCAGGCAGTGTGAGATGTGAGAGATGAGGGAACAGGGTTGATATTCTCAGTCAGTGTGAGAAGTGAGAGACGAGGAAACAGGGTTTATATTCTCAGTCAGTGTGAGAAGTGAGAGACAAGGCAACAGGGTTTATATTCTCAGTCAGTGTGAGAAGTGAGAGACAAGGGAACAGGGTTTATATTCTCAGTCAGTGTGAAAGTGAGAGACAGGGTTTATATTCTCAGTCAGTGTGAGAAGTGAGAGACAAGGCAACAGGGTTTATATTCTCAGTCAGTGTGAGAAGTGAGAGACGAGGGAACAGGGTTTATATTCTCAGTCAGTGTGAGAAGTGAGAGACAAGGGAACAGGGTTTATATTCTCAGTCAGTGTGAGAAGTGAGAGACAAGGGAACAGGGTTTATATTCTCAGTCAGTGTGAGAAGTGAGAGACGAGGCAACAGGGTTTATATTCTCAGTCAGTGTGAGAAGTGAGAGACGAGGCAACAGGGTTTATATTCTCAGTCAGTGTGAGAAGTGAGAGACGAGGCAACAGGGTTTATATTCTCAGTCAGTGTGAGAAGTGAGAGACGAGGCAACAGGGTTTATATTCTCAGTCAGTGTGAGAAGTGAGAGACAAGGGAACAGGGTTTATATTCTCAGTCAGTGTGAGAAGTGAGAGACAAGGGTTTATATTCTCAGTCAGTGTGAGAAGTGAGAGACAAGGGAACAGGGTTTATATTCTCAGTCAGTGTGAGAAGTGAGAGACGAGGCAACAGGGTTTATATTCTCAGTCAGTGTGAGAAGTGAGAGACAAGGGAACAGGGTTTATATTCTCAGTCAGTGTGAGAAGTGAGAGACGAGGCAACAGGGTTTATATTCTCAGTCAGTGTGAGAAGTGAGAGACGAGGCAACAGGGTTTATATTCTCAGTCAGTGTGAGAAGTTTTATATTCTCAGTCAGTGTGAGAAGTGAGAGATGAGTCAGTGTGAAAGTGAGAGACGAGGCAACAGGGTTTATATTCTCAGTCAGTGTGAGAAGTGAGAGACGAGGCAACAGGGTTTATATTCTCAGTCAGTGTGAGAAGTGAGAGACGAGGCAACAGGGTTTATATTCTCAGTCAGTGTGAGAAGTGAGAGACAAGGGAACAGGGTTTATATTCTCAGTCAGTGTGAGAAGTGAGAGACGAGGGAACAGGGAAATAGCACTCGGAATATGAGGTCGTTGTTGAGTGATCTTGTAATCGGATTGTACTGTGTAGGCACACAGTCAGTGTTGGGGAAGCTACTCTGAAAATATAGTTTACCAAGCTACCAATTACTTCACAATTGAAGAAGTGAGCTACAATAAATCTACCCTGAAGAAAATCATTGTTTATTAAGTATCTAGTTACTTTGAAACAGTAGTTCACTACATCCAAACTACTTTGTGATAAATTAATAGCATATCTAAATCTGAAATGTCAAAGACTGCAGATTGAAAGAGCAGATCACTCTGGAGTCAGATGTTAACAGAATGTTTAATTTAGACTATTAAACACACAAACTATGTTTCAATTGAGAATTAGGCAGGTCTGATGCCGAAAAATAAAGGAAATTCTTGCTTACTTCACCCATATATAATTTTTGTCAAAAAAGTTGTGTAGTTCCAGTAGTTAGCTACACCGCTACATGGCAAAACAGTCTCAAAGGTTCCCTTAAAGCCAAACAGAATAAATAGTTCAACAATGCTGAGGTACTGTATGAAGACAAAATGTATGTTTTTATTTTTTATTATAATTGTTGAATTTTTTATTTCACCTTTATTTAACCAGGCAGACTAGTGCAACTGCGACCTGGCCAAGACAAAGCATAGCAATTTGACACATACAACAACACAGAGTTACACATGTAATAAACAAAACATAGTCAATAATATTGTCGAACAAAAGAGGGGCTTTACCAAGCAGAGACTTGTAGATAACCTGGAGCCAGTGGGTTTGGCGATGAGTATGAAGCGAGGGCCAACAAACGAGAGCGTACAGGTCGCAATGGTGGGTAGTGTATGGGGCTTTGGTGACAAAACGGATGGCACTGTGATAGACTGCATCCAGTTTGTTGAGTAGAGTGTTGGAGGCTATTATATAGATGACATCCCCGAAGTCGAGGATCGGTAGGATGGTCAGTTTTACGAGGGTATGTTTGGCAGCGAGTGAAGGATGCTTTGTTGAGATATAGGAAGCCGATTCTAGATTTAATTTTGGATTGGAGATGCTTAATGTGAGTCTGGAAGGAGAGTTTACAGTCTAACCAGACACCTTGGTATTTGTAGTTGTCCACATATTCTAAGTCAGAGCCGTCCAGAGTAGTGATGCTGGATAGGCGAGCAGGTGCGGGAAGGGATCGGTTGAATAGCGTGCATTTACTTTTACTTGCATTTAAGAGCAGTTGGAGGCCACGGAAGGAGAGTTGTATGACATTGAAGCTCGTCTGGAGGTTAGATAACACAGTGTCCAAAGAGTGGCCAGAGGTATACAGAATGGTGTCGTCTGCGTAGAGGTGTATCAGAGAATCACCAGCAGCAAGAGCAACATCTTTGATGTATACAGAGAAGAGAGTCGGCCCGAGGATTGAACCCTGTGGCACACCCATAGAGACTGCCAGAGGTCCGGAGAACAGGCCCTCCGATTTGACACACTGAACTCTATCAGAGAAGTAGTTGGTAAACCATGCGAGGCAATCATTTGAGAAACCAAGGCTGTCGAGTCTGCCAATAAGTATGTGGTGATTGACAGAGTTGAAAGCCTTGGCAGGTCAATGAAGACGGCTGCACAGTAATGTCTCTTATTGATGGCGGTTATGATGTCGTTTAGGACCTTGAGCGTGCACCCATGACCAGCTCTTAAACCAGATTGCGTAGCGGAGAATGTACGGTGGGATTCGAAATGTTCGGTAATCTGTTTGTTAACTTGGCTTTCGAAGACCTTAGAAAGACAGGGTAGGATAGATATCTCCCTTTGAAGAGGGGGATGACCTCGGCAGTTTTACAATCTTTGGGAATCTCAGACAATACAAAAGAGAGTTTGAAAGGCTAGTAATAGGGGTTGCAACAATTTCGGCAGATCATTTTAGAAAGAGAGGGCCCAGAGTGTCTAGCCCGGCTGATTTGTAGGGGTCCAGATATTGCAGCTCTTTCAGAGCATCAGCTATCTGGATTTGGGTAAAGGAGAAATGGTGGGGGCTTTGGCGGGTTGCTGTGGAGGGTGCCGGGCAGTTGACTGGGGTAGGGGTAACCAGGTGGAAAGCATGGCCAGCCGTAGAGAAATGCTTTTTGAAATTCTCAATTATAGTGGATTTATGGGTGGTGACAGTGTTTCCTAGCCTCAGAGCAGTGGGCAGCTGGGAGGAGGTGCTCTTATTCTCCATGGACTTTACAGTGTCCCAGAACTTATTTGAGTTAGTACTACAGGATGCAAATTTCAGTTTGAAAAAGCTAGCCTTAGCTTTCCTAACTGCCTGTGTATATTTGTTCCTAACTTCCCTGGAAAGTTGTATATCACAGGGGCTATTCGATGCTAATGCAAAATGCAACAGCATGTTTTTGTGCTGGTCAAGGGCAGACAGGTCTGGACTGAACCAAGGACTATATCTATTCCTCGTTCAACATTTTTTGAATGGGGCATGCTTATTTAATATGGTGAGGAAGGCACTTTTAAAGAATAGCCAGGAATCATCTACTGACAGGATGAGGTCAATGTCATTCCAGGATACCCCGGCCAGGTTGAATAGAAAGGCCTGCTCACAGAAGTGTTTAAGGGAGCGTTTGACAGTGATGAGGGGTGGTCGTTTGGTCGCAGACCCATTACGGATGCAGGCAATGAGGCAGTGATCGCTGAGATCTTGATTGAAAACAGCAGAGGTGTATTTGGAGGGCGAGTTAGTTAGGATGACATCTATGAGGGTCCCCGTGTTTACGGATTTGGGGTTGTATATGGTAGGTTCATTGATCATTTGTGTGAGATTGAGGGCATCAAGCTTAGGTTGTAGGATGGCCGGGGTGTTAAGCATGTCCCTGTTTAGGTCACCTTGTAGCACGAGTTCAGAAGATAGATGGGGGCAATCAATTCACGTATGGTATCGTGTGCACAGCTGGGGGCAGAGGGAGGTCTATAGCAAGCGGCAACAGTGAGAGACTTGTTTCTGGAAAGGGGAATTTTTAGAAGTAGAAGCTCAAATTGTTTGCATACAGACTTGGATAGTAATACAGAACTCTGCAGGCTATCTTTGCAGTAGATTGCAACACCACCCCTTTGGCAGTTCTGTCTTGGCAGAAAATGTTATAGTTAGCGATGGAGACTTCAGGATTTTTGGTGGTTTTCCTAAGCCAGGATTCAGACACGGCTAAGACATACGGGTTGGCAGAGTGTGCTAAAGCAGTGAGTAAAACAAACTTAGGGAGTAGTCTTCTAATGTTAACATGCCATACAACCAAAGCTTTTATGGTTACAGAAGTCAACAAATGAGAGCACCTGGGGAGTGGGAGTGGAGCGAGGCACTGCAGGACCTGTATTAACCTCCACATCATCAGAGGAACAGAGGAGAAGTAGGATAAAGGCTAAAAGTTTTTCGAACTGGCCGTCTCACACGTTCGGAACAGAGAGTAAAAGGAGCAGGTTTCTGGGCATGATAGCATAGATTCAAGGCATAGTGTACAGACAAAGGTAAGGTAGGATGTGAGTACATTGGAGGTAAACCGAGGCATTGCGTAATGATGAGAGTGATATAGTCTCTAGATACGTTTAAACCAGGTGATGTCATCGCATATGTAGGAGGTGGAACAACATGGTTGGTTAAGGCATATTGAGCAGGGCTAGAGGCTCTACAGTGAAATAAGACAGTAATCACTAACCAAGACAGTAATGGATGAGGCATATTGATATTAGAGAGAGGCATGCGTAACCAAGTGGACATATGGGTCCATTGAGTGGTTGTGCTGACTGGGGACACGGCGATTCAGACAGTTAGCAGGCCGATGCTAACACGCTAACAGTTAGTAGGCCGGGGCTAAACAAGCTAGCAGTTAGCAGCCCGGGAATGGCAAGCTAGCAGTTAGCAGACCGGGTTAGCAAGCATGCAGTTAGCAGACCGGTGTAGACAAGCTAGCAGTTAGCAGAGCGGGGCTAGCAAGTTAGCCTTTGGGGGACGTCGTGATGGGTGTAAGTCTGTTTTTGCTTCTTTGTGACGTGACGTTGATAGACCAGGCGTGGAATTAGTAGGGTTCCAAGTATATCTAGATAGCTAGCAGGCCTAGCAGGTTAGAAGAATGGGCCTTCAGCGGGCGCCGCGCGTGAGAGTTCTGTTGGAATCCTCGGGCAGATTATGTCGGTATTCCAGTGTAGAGGTAGGAATCAGGGGATATGGAGAGAAATAGGTCCGTTATGCTCTGGTTTGCGTCACGTTGCTCGAACTGGCGAGAGCTTTCCGAGCTAAAGGTTAGCTGATGACTGCTAGCAATGGTGTCACGACTTCCGCCGAAGTCGGCCCTTCTCCTTGTTCGGGTGGTGTTCGGCGGTCGACGTCACCGGCTTTCTAGTCACTACCGATCCATTATTCTGTTTCGTTTTGTTTTGTCTGATTACATACACACCTGTTTTACATTTCCTCATTACATTCCCTACTTAACCATCTGACATACATTTATGTTCTGTCCGTGATTGTTTATGTCGTTAATGGTTGTGTTTGTGTTCGAGTTTTGTTGTATGTTGTATGGAATTTTGCTTTATTCTTTGAGTAAATTCAGTTGAATTACTCCATACCTGTCTCCTGCACCTGACTCCGCTTTAACTCTGCATCCAATCGCTGACAAATGGTTTGCTGACTGTTAGCTGATAGGTAGTTAGCTGGCTAGCTTCAGTTGAGGGATTCCAGATCCGAAGTAAATAGAAATACTTTATAAAAAAGCAGATCCACATCACATTGGGTGAGGCGGGTTGCAGGAGAGTATTTAGAAGTTGAGGTTTAGGAAAATATTTTTAAAAGATATTCGAAGAAAAAGATGTAAAACGAGATATACAAGGGACACCGACAGGACAAAATACAAAGATGTCTGACTGCTGCGCCATCTTGGAAGAACTATTTCCACAGTATTAAAAAGAAAATGCATGTCAGCTATGGGTCCTCTCTTTTTACAGTATTGAGAGGAAAGTGTTTGCCAGTTATAAGCTATTAGTCCTTTCCTTTCTACAGTACTATGAAGAAGATGTATGTCAGATAAAGGCTTTAGGCCTACTCCAAATCAGCTAATCCAAAGATTATCTTCACTGTTTCATTTCTCTTATCTGCTTTTGTATCTATTGTATTAACCTGGGGGAGAAATATCTTACACACTCTCATAGAAAGAGTCGCAAAGTCAGTGTTTAATCTTCAGCCCTCATTCCCAGCCATCACTCAAACTGTATAAACTTCCATTTCATGCCTGGCTATCCATGCCTGGCAGGGATGCTCTGACTCTATCCAAATTTCAACACCCTTTGAACTCCTAACAGAGAAACTCATAAATAGGATAAGAGAATACAATTGGTTCAATTGATGTTAGATCCTGCTTGAGCGCTTTGATGTAATGTCACGTGTCAGGCACTTTGTAACTCAAATGCCACTATGATCACGGTGTAATAGCTGGTCTTTACAGGCCCACACCATGATAGGACTTAATGGTCAGTCTCAGATCGTCTGTCACTACGATTCAACAAATAGCCTTCTTCAGGCAAGCCATCGTGGAACCACAATTGTGTACTGTAAGTTGAGGTGAAACTTAAGATCTGAAAACCTGTTGCTTTTTACACCTTTAGAAATACAATTATTACAATTCAATTGAAATGACAAAAGTCAAAGATATTGACATTTCAGCTGTATTTTCTTCATAAACAAAATGGCTCTAGGGGTGTTAAAAGTGCAGCGTGAGAAATCTTGAATGTTTGGGACAAACAATCTCACTTCTGACATCTATTCATTACAGGGACCTTTTCAGATGCAGAAATGTCTCTAATGAATGACGATTAGTCTTTGCCCTTTCTTGTCCTCTATGTTTGACGCACACTGTGGATTTTATTTATTTATTTTATGTCACCTTTATTTAACCAGGTAGGCCAGTTGAGAACAAGTTCTCATTTACAACTGCGACCTGGCCTAGATAAAGCAAAGCAGTGCGACAAAAACAACAACACAGAGTTACACATAAACAAACGTACAGTGAATAACACAATAGAAAAATGTATGTACAGTGTGTGCAAATGTAGAAGAGTAGGTAGGTAGGCAATAAATAGGCAATAGAGGAGAAATAATTACATTTTAGCATTAACACTGGAGTGATAGATGTACAGATGATGATGTGCAAGTAGAGATACTGGGGTGCAAAAGAGCAAGAGTGTAAGTTATAATATGCGGATGAGGTAGTTGGGTGTGCTATTTACAGATTGGCTGTGTACAGGTACAGTGATCGGTAAGCTGCTCTGACAGCTGATGCTTAAAGTTAGAGAGGGAGATATAAGACTCCAGCTTTAGTGATTTTTGAAGTTCTTTCCAGTCATTGGCAGCAGAGAAATGGAAGGAAAGGCGGCCAAAGGAAGTGTTGCTATGGTGACCAGTGTGCTGAGATAAGGTGGGGCTTTACCTAGCAAAGACTTAAAGATGACCTGGAGCCAGTGGGTTTGGCGACTAATATGTAGTGAGGGCCAGCCAGCGAGAGCATACAGGTCAAAGTGGTGGGTAGTATATGGGGCTTTGGTGACAAAACGGATGGCACTGTGATAGACTACATCCAGTTTGCTGAGTAGAGTATTGGAAGATATTTTGTAAATGACATCACCGAAGTCGAGGATCGGCAGGATGGTCAGTTTTACGAAGGTATGTTTGGCAGCATGAGTGAAGGATGTTTTGTTGCGAAATAGGAAGCCGATTCCAGATGTAATGTGATGTGATGGTCAAACTCAGATTTGGCTACTTTTGAAGTGCACCATATCTTTTGGTGAGGAATTGCATTTAATTTAATTATTTCATAACAGTCCTGTTTTTACAATACACAATTCATACCCACTTTATTCCATATCCCCCAAAAATGGACACTTATTTTCAGAGTGGGAGAGAGTGAAGGTGGTTTGCCAAGAGAGAGAGACCGAGAGAGAGGAGACGAGACCACAGTGTATATTTCACTTTTATTTATTATTTATTTCATTTGCTTTGCCATGTAAACATATGACAATAAAGCCCTTTGAATTGGGGGGGAGAGAGGAGAGACGGAGAGAGAGGGGAGAGAGGGAGAGAGGAGAGAGAGAGGAGAGAGAGAGAGAGAGAGAGAGAGAGAGGAGAGAGAGGAGAGAGAGGAGAGAGAGGAGAGAGAGGAGAGAGAGAGAGAGGTTTAAAGTAACTCTCCAGAGTTTCCGGATTTCTTTGAAATATTACAATATGAATAAAATAGTGTTCCTTCCAATTGTTTTCATTAATTAAGTATGTTAAATGTTTTCTATGTTGAAATGGTCTGGGTGTTCCCCAATGTCTTAGGTCTTTATTTGTGTTGTTTCTCTTGTTGTGATGTGTGTTTTGTTGTATATTTATATATCCCAGCCCCCGTCCCCACAGGAGGTCTTTTGCCTTTTGGTAGGACGTCATTGTAAATACGATTTTGATATTAACTGACATGCCTAGTTAAATAAAGGTTAAATTTAATAAAATGTAAAAAATAACAGAACAGCGTGGGCGTATACCAGTCATTAACAATATTAACGCAAGTAGACCTCTGATTGGCCAGCTGATCTTCCTCTACACTGCTAATTGGCCAGCTCATCCTCCTCAGCATATGACATCATACCCAATGAGAAAATAGCAATTATTTTTGAAACGGTCTGTTTGAGATACAAGTTTGAGGTGGGGTTTTTAAAGTGTTTATTTCTCTAATTTATGCTTTGGACACAAATACAAGTATAGCATGATTCAACAACATTATTTGGGTATGAGTTAACAGAACACAAAATAAAAACTTTATTTAACTAGGCAAGTCAAATTATTATTGACAATGACACCCTACCCTGGCCAAACCCTAACCCGGACGATGCTGGGCCAATTGTGCACTGCTCTATGGGACTCCCAATCACGGCCGGTTGTGAAACAGCCTGGAATCAAACCAGGATCTGTAGTGACACCTCTAGCACTGAGATGCAGTGCCTTAGACCACTGCGCCACTTGGTATACACATGATTGCAGTACAATGAATCCCAATCATTAAACAAGAGAAAAATGTGGACCTGAAATTAAAGGTGGATATCGGAGAAAGAGAGGTCCAAAGAGCTGGGTGTATGAATGTCCTGGTGCTGGTTGTCTCTGTGAACTTTTTAAAGTGTGATTTTTACTGGACAGTTACTTAAAAGAATAACTTGTCTTTGGGTGAACGGAGCCAAATGAACAGCTCTTTTAGGTGAACGGAGCCAAATGAACAGCTCTTTTAGGTGAACGGAGCCAAATGAACAGCTCTTTTAGGTGAACGGACCAAATGGACAGCTCTTTTCGGTGAATGGAGCCAAATGAACAGCTCTTTTAGGTGAACGGAGCCAAATGAACAGCTCTTTTAGGTGAACGGAGCCAAATGAACAGCTCTTTTAGGTGAACGGAGCCAAATGAACAGCTCTTCTAGGTGATCGGAGCCAAATGAACAGCTCTTTTAGGTGAACGGAGCCTAATGAACAGCTCTTTTAGGTGAACTGAGCCAAATGAACAGCTCTTTTAGGTGAACGGAGCCAAATGAACAGCTCTTTTAGGTGATCGGAGCCAAATGGACAGCTCTTTTAGGTGAATGGAGCCAAATGGACAGCTCTTTTAGGTGAACGGAGCCAAATGGACAGCTCTTTTAGGTGAACGGAGCCAAATGAACAGCTATTTTAGGTGATCGGAGCCAAATGAACAGCTCTTTTAGGTGAACGGAGCCAAATGGACAGCTCTTTTAGGTGAACGGAGCCAAATGGACAGCTCTTTTAGGTGAACGGAGCCAAATGGACAGCTCTTTTAGGTGAACGGAGCCAAATGGACAGCTCTTTTAGGTGAACGGAGCCAAATGAACAGCTCTTTTAGGTGATCAGAGCCAAATGAACAGCTCTTTTAGGTGAACGGAGCCAAATGAACAGCTCTTCTAGGTGATCGGAGCCAAATGAACAGCTCTTTTAGGTGAACGGAGCCAATGAACAGCTCTTTTAGGTGAACTGAGCCAAATGAACAGCTCTTTTAGGTGAACGGAGCCAAATGAACAGCTCTTTTAGGTGATCGGAGCCAAATGAACAGCTCTTTTAGGTGAATGGAGCCAAATGGACAGCTCTTTTAGGTGAACGGAGCCAAATGGACAGCTCTTTTAGGTGAACGGAGCCAAATGAACAGCTCTTTTAGGTGATCGGAGCCAAATGAACAGCTCTTTTAGGTGAACGGAGCCAAATGGACAGGTCTTTTAGGTGAACGGAGCCAAATGGACAGCTCTTTTAGGTGAACGGAGCCATATGAACAGCTCTTTTAGGTGAACGGAGCCAAATGAACAGCTCTTTTAGGTGAACTGAGCCAAATGGACAGCTCTTTTAGGTGAACGGAGCCAAATGGATAGCTCTTTTATGTGAACGGAGCCAAATGAACAGCTCTTTTAGGTGAATGGAGCCAAATGGACAGCTCTTTTAGTTGAACGGAGCCAAATGGACAGCTCTTTTAGGTGAACGGAGCCAAATGAACAGCTCTTTTAGGTGATCGGAGCCAAATGAACAGCTCTTTTAGGTGAACGGAGCCAAATGGACAGCTCTTTTAGGTGAACGGAGCCAAATGGACAGCTCTTTTAGGTGAACGGAGCCATATGAACAGCTCTTTTAGGTGAACGGAGCCAAATGAACAGCTCTTTTAGGTGAACTGAGCCAAATGGACAGCTCCTAATGTTTTAGGTGAACGGAGCCAAATGGACAGCTCTTTTATGTGAACGGAGCCAAATGAACAGCTCTTTTAGGTGAACGGAGCCAAATGAACAGCTCTTTTAGGTGAACGGACCCAAATGGACAGCTCTTTTCGGTGAATGGAGCCAAATGAACAGCTCTTTTAGGTGAACGGAGCCAAATGAACAGCTCTTTTAGGTGAACGGAGCCAAATGAACAGCTCTTTTAGGTGAACGGAGCCAAATGAACAGCTCTTCTAGGTGATCGGAGCCAAATGAACAGCTCTTTTAGGTGAACGGAGCCAAATGAACAGCTCTTTTAGGTGAACTGAGCCAAATGAACAGCTCTTTTAGGTGAACGGAGCCAAATGAACAGCTCTTCTAGGTGATCGGAGCCAAATGAACAGCTCTTTTAGGTGAACGGAGCCTAATGAACAGCTCTTTTAGGTGAACTGAGCCAAATGAACAGCTCTTTTAGGTGAACGGAGCCAAATGAACAGCTCTTTTAGGTGAACGGAGCCAAATGAACAGCTCTTTTAGGTGAACGGAGCCAAATGAACAGCTCTTCTAGGTGATCGGAGCCAAATGAACAGCTCTTTTAGGTGAACAGAGCCTAATGAACAGCTCTTTTAGGTGAACTGAGCCAAATGAACAGCTCTTTTAGGTGAACGGAGCCAAATGAACAGCTCTTTTAGGTGATCGGAGCCAAATGGACAGCTCTTTTAGGTGAATGGAGCCAAATGGACAGCTCTTTTAGGTGAACGGAGCCAAATGGACAGCTCTTTTAGGTGAACGGAGCCATATGAACAGCTCTTTTAGGTGAACGGGCCAAATGAACAGCTTTAGGTGCTGAGCCAAATGGATTCTTTTAGGTGAACTGAGCCAAATGGACAGCTCTTTTAGGTGAACGGAGCCAAATGGACAGCTCTTTTAGGTGAACGGAGCCAAATGAACAGCTCTTTTAGGTGAACGGAGCCAAATGAACAGCTCTTTTAGGTGAACGGAGCCAAATGGACAGCTCTTTTTCGGTGAATGGAGCCAAATGAACAGCTCTTTTAGGTGAACGGAGCCAAATGGACAGCTCTTTTAGGTGAACGGAGCCAAATGAACAGCTCTTTTAGGTGAACGGAGCCAAATGAACAGCTCTTCTAGGTGATCGGAGCCAAATGAACAGCTCTTTTAGGTGAACGGAGCCAAATGGACAGCTCTTTTAGGTGAACTGGAGCCAAATGAACAGCTCTTTTAGGTGAACGGAGCCAAATGAACAGCTCTTTTAGGTGATCGGAGCCAAATGAACAGCTCTTTTAGGTGAACGGAGCCAAATGAACAGCTCTTTTAGGTGAACTGAGCCAAATGAACAGCTCTTTTAGGTGAACGGAGCCAAATGAACAGCTCTTTTAGGTGAACGGAGCCAAATGAACAGCTCTTTTAGGTGAACGGAGCCAAATGAACAGCTCTTCTAGGTGATCGGAGCCAAATGAACAGCTCTTTTAGGTGAACGGAGCCAAATGAACAGCTCTTTTAGGTGAACTGAGCCAAATGAACAGCTCTTTTAGGTGAACGGAGCCAAATGAACAGCTCTTTTAGGTGATCGGAGCCAAATGGACAGCTCTTTTAGGTGAATGGAGCCAAATGGACAGCTCTTTTAGGTGAACGGAGCCAAATGGACAGCTCTTTTAGGTGAACGGAGCCAAATGAACAGCTATTTTAGGTGATCGGAGCCAAATGAACAGCTCTTTTAGGTGAACGGAGCCAAATGGACAGCTCTTTTAGGTGAACGGAGCCAAATGGACAGCTCTTTTAGGTGAACGGAGCCAAATGGACAGCTCTTTTAGGTGAACGGAGCCAAATGAACAGCTCTTTTAGGTGAACGGAGCCAAATGGACAGCTCTTTTGAACGGAGCCAAATGAACAGCTCTTTTAGGTGACAGAGCCAAATGAACAGCTCTTTTAGGTGAACGGAGCCAAATGAACAGCTCTTCTAGGTGATCGGAGCCAAATGAACAGCTCTTTTAGGTGAACGGAGCCTAATGAACAGCTCTTTTAGGTGAACGGAGCCAAATGAACAGCTCTTCTAGGTGATCGGAGCCAAATGAACAGCTCTTTTAGGTGAACGGAGCCTAATGAACAGCTCTTTTAGGTGAACTGAGCCAAATGAACAGCTCTTTTAGGTGAACGGAGCCAAATGAACAGCTCTTTTAGGTGATCGGAGCCAAATGGACAGCTCTTTTAGGTGAATGGAGCCAAATGGACAGCTCTTTTAGGTGAACGGAGCCAAATGGACAGCTCTTTTAGGTGAACGGAGCCAAATGAACAGCTATTTTAGGTGATCGGAGCCAAATGGACAGCTCTTTTAGGTGAACGGAGCCAAATGGACAGCTCTTTTAGGTGAACGGAGCCAAATGGACAGCTCTTTTAGGTGAACGGAGCCAAATGGACAGCTCTTTTAGGTGAACGGAGCCAAATGGACAGCTCTTTTAGGTGAACGGACCCAAATGAACAGCTCTTCTAGGTGATCGGAGCCAAATGAACAGCTCTTTTAGGTGAACGGAGCCAAATGAACAGCTCTTTTAGGTGAACGGAGCCAAATGAACAGCTCTTCTAGGTGATCAGAGCCAAATGAACAGCTCTTTTAGGTGAACGGAGCCTAATGAACAGCTCTTTTAGGTGAACTGGAGCCAAATGAACAGCTCTTTTAGGTGAACGGAGCCAAATGAACAGCTCTTTTAGGTGATCGGAGCCAAATGGACAGCTCTTTTAAATGGAAAATGGACAGCTCTTTTAGGTGAACGGAGCCAAATGGACAGCTCTTTTAGGTGAACGGAGCCAAATGAACAGCTATTTTAGGTGATCGGAGCCAAATGAACAGCTCTTTTAGGTGAACGGAGCCAAATGGACAGCTCTTTTAGGTGAACGGAGCCAAATGGACAGCTCTTTTAGGTGAACGGAGCCAAATGGACAGCTCTTTTAGGTGAACGGAGCCAAATGAACAGCTCTTTTAGGTGAACGGACCCAAATGGACAGCTCTTTTAGGTGAACGGAGCCAAATGAACAGCTCTTTTAGGTGATCAGGTGATCGGCCAAATGAACAGCTCTTTTAGGTGAACGGAGCCAAATGAACAGCTCTTCTAGGTGATCGGAGCCAAATGAACAGCTCTTTTAGGTGAACGGAGCCAAATGAACAGCTCTTTTAGGTGAACTGAGCCAAATGGACAGCTCTTTTAGGTGAACGGAGCCAAATGAACAGCTCTTTTAGGTGAACGGAGCCAAATGAACAGCTCTTTTAGGTGAACGGAGCCAAATGAACAGCTCTTTTAGGTGAACGGAGCCAAATGAACAGCTCTTTTAGGTGAACGGAGCCAAATGAACAGCTCTTTTAGGTGAACTGAGCCAAATGAACAGCTCTTTTAGGTGAACGGAGCCAAATGAACAGCTCTTTTAGGTGATCGGAGCCAAATGAACAGCTCTTTTAGGTGAATGGAGCCAAATGGACAGCTCTTTTAGTTGAACGGAGCCAAATGGACAGCTCTTTTAGGTGAACGGAGCCAAATGAACAGCTCTTTTAGGTGATCGGAGCCAAATGAACAGCTCTTTTAGGTGAACTGAGCCAAATGGACAGCTCTTTTAGGTGAACGGAGCCAAATGGACAGCTCTTTTAGGTGAACGGAGCCATATAGGTGAACGGAGCCAAATGAACAGCTCTTTTAGGTGAACTGAGCCAAATGGACAGCTCTTTTAGGTGAACGGAGCCAAATGGACAGCTCTTTTAGGTGAACGGAGCCAAATGAACAGCTCTTTTAGGTGAACGGAGCCAAATGAACAGCTCTTTTAGGTGAACGGAGCCAAATGAACAGCTCTTTTAGGTGATCGAGCCAAATGAACAGCTCTTTTAGGTGAACGGAGCCAAATGAACAGCTCTTTTAGGTGATCGGAGCCAAATGAACAGCTCTTTTAGGTGAATGGAGCCAAATGGACAGCTCTTTTAGGTGAACGGAGCCAAATGGACAGCTCTTTTAGGTGAACGGAGCCAAATGAACAGCTATTTTAGGTGATCGGAGCCAAATGAACAGCTCTTTTAGGTGAACGGAGCCAAATGGACAGCTCTTTTAGGTGAACGGAGCCAAATGGACAGCTCTTTTAGGTGAACGAGCCAAATGGACAGCTCTTTTAGGTGAACGGAGCCAAATGAACAGCTCTTTTAGGTGAACGGAGCCAAATGGACAGCTCTTTTAGGTGAACGGAGCCAAATGAACAGCTCTTTTAGGTGATCGGAGCCAAATGAACAGCTCTTTTAGGTTAACGGAGCCAAATGAACAGCTCTTCTAGGTGATCGGAGCCAAATGAACAGCTCTTTTAGGTGAACGGAGCCAAATGAACAGCTCTTTTAGGTGAACTGAGCCAAATGAACAGCTCTTTTAGGTGAACGGAGCCAAATGAACAGCTCTTTTAGGTGATCGGAGCCAAATGGACAGCTCTTTTAGGTGAACGGAGCCAAATGGACAGCTCTTTTAGGTGAACGGAGCCAAATGAACAGCTCTTTTAGGTGATCGGAGCCAAATGAACAGCTCTTTTAGGTGAACGGAGCCAAATGGACAGGTCTTTTAGGTGAACGGAGCCAAATGGACAGCTCTTTTAGGTGAACGGAGCCATATGAACAGCTCTTTTAGGTGAACGGAGCCAAATGAACAGCTCTTTTAGGTGAACTGGAGCCAAATGGACAGCTCTTTTAGGTGAACGGAGCCAAATGGATTCTTTTAGGTGAACGGAGCCAAATGAACAGCTCTTTTAGGTGAACGGAGCCAAATGAACAGCTCTTTTAGGTGAACGGAGCCAAATGAACAGCTCTTTTAGGTGATCGGAGCCAAATGAACAGCTCTTTTAGGTGAACGGAGCCAAATGAACAGCTCTTTTAGGTGATCGGAGCCAAATGAACAGCTCTTTTAGGTGAATGGAGCCAAATGGACAGCTCTTTTAGGTGAACGGAGCCAAATGGACAGCTCTTTTAGGTGAACGGAGCCAAATGAACAGCTATTTTAGGTGATCGGAGCCAAATGAACAGCTCTTTTAGGTGAACGGAGCCAAATGGACAGCTCTTTTAGGTGAACGGAGCCAAATGGACAGCTCTTTTAGGTGAACGGAGCCAAATGAACAGCTCTTTTAGGTGAACGGAGCCAAATGAACAGCTCTTTTAGGTGAACGGACCCAAATGGACAGCTCTTTTAGGTGAACGGAGCCAAATGAACAGCTCTTTTAGGTGATCAGAGCCAAATGAACAGCTCTTTTAGGTGAACGGAGCCAAATGAACAGCTCTTCTAGGTGATCGGAGCCAAATGAACAGCTCTTTTAGGTGAACGGAGCCAAATGAACAGCTCTTTTAGGTGAACTGAGCCAAATGAACAGCTCTTTTAGGTGAACGGAGCCAAATGAACAGCTCTTTTAGGTGATCGAGCCAAATGAACAGCTCTTTTAGGTGAATGGAGCCAAATGGACAGCTCTTTTAGTGAACGGAGCCAAATGGACAGCTCTTTTAGGTGAACGGAGCCAAATGAACAGCTCTTTTAGGTGAACGGAGCCAAATGAACAGCTCTTTTAGGTGAACGGAGCCAAATGGACAGCTCTTTTAGGTGAACGGAGCCAAATGGACAGCTCTTTTAGGTGAACGGAGGAGCCAAATGAACAGCTCTTTTAGGTGAACGGAGCCAAATGAACAGCTCTTTTAGGTGAACTGAGCCAAATGGACAGCTCTTTTAGGTGAACGGAGCCAAATGGATAGCTCTTTTATGTGAACGGAGCCAAATGAACAGCTCTTTTAGGTGAACGGAGCCAAATGAACAGCTCTTTTAGGTGAACGGACCCAAATGGACAGCTCTTTTTTAGGTGAATGGAGCCAAATGAACAGCTCTTTTAGGTGAACGGAGCCAAATGTACAGCTCTTTTAGGTGAACGGAGCCAAATGAACAGCTCTTTTAGGTGAACGGAGCCAAATGAACAGCTCTTCTAGGTGATCGGAGCCAAATGAACAGCTCTTTTAGGTGAACGGAGCCTAATGAACAGCTCTTTTAGGTGAACTGAGCCAAATGAACAGCTCTTTTAGGTGAACGGAGCCAAATGAACAGCTCTTCTAGGTGATCGGACAAATGAACTCTTTTAGGTGAACGGAGCCAAATGAACAGCTCTTTTAGGTGAACGGAGCCAAATGAACAGCTCTTTTAGGTGAACGGAGCCAAATGAACAGCTCTTTTAGGTGAACAGCTCGGAGCCAAATGAACAGCTCTTTTAGGTGAACGGAGCCAAATGAACAGCTCTTCTAGGTGATCGGAGCCAAATGAACAGCTCTTTTAGGTGAACGGAGCCAAATGAACAGCTCTTTTAGGTGAACTGAGCCAAATGAACAGCTCTTTTAGGTGAACGGAGCCAAATGAACAGCTCTTTTAGGTGATCGGAGCCAAATGGACAGCTCTTTTAGGTGAATGGAGCCAAATGGACAGCTCTTTTAGGTGAACGGAGCCAAATGGACAGCTCTTTTAGGTGAACGGAGCCAAATGGACAGCTCTTTTAGGTGAACGGAGCCAAATGAACAGCTATTTTAGGTGATCGGAGCCAAATGAACAGCTCTTTTAGGTGAACGGAGCCAAATGGACAGCTCTTTTAGGTGAACGGAGCCAAATGGACAGCTCTTTTAGGTGAACGGAGCCAAATGGACAGCTCTTTTAGGTGAACGGAGCCAAATGGACAGCTCTTTTAGGTGAACGGAGCCAAATGAACAGCTCTTCTAGGTGATCGGAGCCAAATGAACTCTTTTTAGGTGAACGGAGCCAAATGAACAGCTCTTTTAGGTGAACAGCTCTTTTAGGTGAACGGAGCCAAATGAACAGCTCTTTTAGGTGATCGGAGCCAAATGAACAGCTCTTTTAGGTGAATGGAGCCAAATGGACAGCTCTTTTAGTTGAACGGAGCCAAATGGACAGCTCTTTTAGGTGAACGGAGCCAAATGAACAGCTCTTTTAGGTGATCGGAGCCAAATGAACAGCTCTTTTAGGTGAACGGAGCCAAATGGACAGGTCTTTTAGGTGAACGGAGCCAAATGGACAGCTCTTTTAGGTGAACGGAGCCATATGAACAGCTCTTTTAGGTGAACGGAGCCAAATGAACAGCTCTTTTAGGTGAACGGAGCCAAATGGACAGCTCTTTTGGTGAACGGAGCCAAATGGATAGCTCTTTTAGGTGAACGGAGCCAAATGAACAGCTCTTTTAGGTGAACGGAGCCAAATGAACAGCTCTTTTAGGTGAACGGACCCAAATGGACAGCTCTTTTCGGTGAATGGAGCCAAATGAACAGCTCTTTTAGGTGAACGGAGCCAAATGAACAGCTCTTTTAGGTGAACGGAGCCAAATGAACAGCTCTTTTAGGTGAACGGAGCCAAATGAACAGCTCTTCTAGGTGATCGGAGCCAAATGAACAGCTCTTTTAGGTGAACGGAGCCTAATGAACAGCTCTTTTAGGTGAACTGAGCCAAATGAACAGCTCTTTTAGGTGAACGGAGCCAAATGAACAGCTCTTTTAGGTGATCGGAGCCAAATGAACAGCTCTTTTAGGTGAACGGAGCCAAATGAACAGCTCTTTTAGGTGATCGGAGCCAAATGGACAGCTCTTTTAGGTGAATGGAGCCAAATGGACAGCTCTTTTAGGTGAACGGAGCCAAATGGACAGCTCTTTTAGGTGAGCGGACAGCTCTTTTAAATGAACAGCTGATTTTAGGTGATCGGAGCCAAATGAACAGCTCTTTTAGGTGAACGGAGCCAAATGGACAGCTCTTTTAGGTGAACGGAGCCAAATGGACAGCTCTTTTAGGTGAACGGAGCCAAATGGACAGCTCTTTTAGGTGAACGGAGCCAAATGGACAGCTCTTTTAGGTGAACGGACCCAAATGGACAGCTCTTTTAGGTGAACGGAGCCAAATGAACAGCTCTTTTAGGTGATCAGAGCCAAATGAACAGCTCTTTTAGGTGAACGGAGCCAAATGAACAGCTCTTCTAGGTGATCGGAGCCAAATGAACAGCTCTTTTAGGTGAACGGAGCCTAATGAACAGCTCTTTTAGGTGAACTGAGCCAAATGAACAGCTCTTTTAGGTGAACGGAGCCAAATGAACAGCTCTTTTAGGTGATCGGAGCCAAATGAACAGCTCTTTTAGGTGAATGGAGCCAAATGGACAGCTCTTTTAGTTGAACGGAGCCAAATGGACAGCTCTTTTAGGTGAACGGAGCCAAATGAACAGCTCTTTTAGGTGATCGGAGCCAAATGGACAGCTCTTTTAGGTGAACGGAGCCAAATGGACAGGTCTTTTAGGTGAACGGAGCCAAATGGACAGCTCTTTTAGGTGAACGGAGCCATATGAACAGCTCTTTTAGGTGAACGGAGCCAAATGAACAGCTCTTTTAGGTGAACTGAGCCAAATGGACAGCTCTTTTAGGTGAACGGGCCAAATGGATAGCTCTTTTATGTGAACGGAGCCAAATGAACAGCTCTTTTAGGTGAACGGAGCCAAATGAACAGCTCTTTTAGGTGAACGGACCCAAATGGACAGCTCTTTTCGGTGAATGGAGCCAAATGAACAGCTCTTTTAGGTGAACGGAGCCAAATGAACAGCTCTTTTAGGTGAACGGAGCCAAATGAACAGCTCTTTTAGGTGATCGGAGCCAAATGAACAGCTCTTTTAGGTGAACGGAGCCAAATGAACAGCTCTTTTAGGTGAACTGGAGCCAAATGAACAGCTCTTTTAGGTGAACGGAGCCAAATGAACAGCTCTTTTAGGTGAACGGAGCCAAATGGACAGCTCTTTTAGGTGAACGGAGCCAAATGGACAGCTCTTTTAGGTGAACTGGGCCAAATGGACAGCTCTTTTAGGTGAACGGAGCCAAATGAACAGCTCTTTTAGGTGAACGGAGCCAAATGGACAGCTCTTTTAGGTGATCGGAGCCAAATGGACAGCTCTTTTAGCCCAAATGAACAGCTCTTTTAGGTGAACGGAGCCAAATGAACAGCTCTTTTAGGTGAACGGAGCCAAATGGACAGCTCTTTGAACCAAATGGAGCTCTTTTAGGTGAATGGACCCAATGAACAGCTCTTTTAGGTGAACTGAGCCAAATGAACAGCTCTTTTAGGTGAACGGAGCCAAATGAACAGCTCTTTTAGGTGATCGGAGCCAAATGGACAGCTCTTTTAGGTGAATGGAGCCAAATGGACAGCTCTTTTAGGTGAACGGAGCCAAATGGACAGCTCTTTTAGGTGAACGGAGCCAAATGAACAGCTCTTTAGGTGATCGGAGCCAAATGAACAGCTCTTTTAGGTGAACGGAGCCAAATGGACAGCTCTTTTAGGTGAACGGAGCCAAATGAACAGCTCTTTTAGGTGAACGGAGCCAAATGGACAGCTCTTTTAGGTGAACGGAGCCAAATGGACAGCTCTTTTAGGTGAACGGACCCAAATGGACAGCTCTTTTAGGTGAACGGAGCCAAATGAACAGCTCTTTTAGGTGATCAGAGCCAAATGAACAGCTCTTTTAGGTGAACTGAGCCAAATGAACAGCTCTTTTAGGTGATCGGAGCCAAATGAACAGCTCTTTTAGGTGAACGGAGCCAAATGAACAGCTCTTTTAGGTGAACTGAGCCAAATGAACAGCTCTTTTAGGTGAAAGCCAAATGAACAGCTCTTTTAGGTGATCGGAGCCAAATGAACAGCTCTTTTAGGTGAATGGAGCCAAATGGACAGCTCTTTTAGGTGAACGGAGCCAAATGGACAGCTCTTTTAGGTGAACGGAGCCAAATGAACAGCTCTTTTAGGTGATCGAGCCAAATGGACAGCTTTTTAGGTGAATGAGCCAAATGGACAGGTCTTTTAGGTGAACGGAGCCAAATGGACAGCTCTTTTTAGGAACGGAGCCAAATGAACAGCTCTTTTAGGTGAACGGAGCCAAATGAACAGCTCTTTTTGGTGAACTGAGCCAAATGGACAGCTCTTTTAGGTGAACGGAGCCAAATGGACAGCTCTTTTAGGTGAACGGAGCCAAATGAACAGCTCTTTTAGGTGAACGGAGCCAAATGACAGCTCTTTTAGGTGAACGGAGCCAAATGAACAGCTCTTTTAGGTGAACGGAGCCAAATGAACAGCTCTTTAGGTGAACGGAGCCAAATGAACAGCTCTTTTGAGGTGAATCGGAGCCAAATGAACAGCTCTTTTAGTGAACGGAGCCTAATGAACAGCTCTTTTAGGTGAACTGAGCCAAATGAACAGCTCTTTTAGGTGAACGGAGCCAAATGAACAGCTCTTTTTAGGTGAACGGAGCCAAATGAACAGCTCTTTTAGGTGAACGGAGCCAAATGAACAGCTCTTTTAGGTGAACGGAGCCAAATGAACAGCTCTTTTAGGTGAACGGAGCCAAATGGACAGCTCTTTTAGGTGAACGGAGCCAAATGAACAGCTCTTTTAGGTGAACGGAGCCAAATGGACAGCTCTTTTAGGTGAACGGAGCCAAATGGACAGCTCTTTTAGGTGAACGGAGCCAAATGGACAGCTCTTTTAGGTGAACGGAGCCAAATGAACAGCTCTTTTAGGTGAACGGAGCCAAATGACAGCTCTTTAGGTGAAATGGACAGCTCTTTTAGGTGAATGGAGCCAAATGAACAGCTCTTTTAGGTGAACGGAGCCAAATGAACAGCTCTTTTAGTGAACTGAGCCAAATGGACAGCTCTTTTAGGTGAACGGAGCCAAATGGACAGCTCTTTTTAGGTGAACGGAGCCAAATGGACAGCTCTTTTAGGTGAATGGAGCCAAATGGACAGCTCTTTTAGGCAGAACGGAGCCAAATGGACAGCTCTTTTAGGTGAACGGAGCCAAATGAACAGCTCTTCTAGGTGATCGGAGCCAAATGAACAGCTCTTTTAGGTGAACGGAGCCAAATGGACAGCTCTTTTTAGGTGAACTGAACAGCTCTTTTAGGTGAACGGAGACAAATGAACAGCTCTTTAGGTGAACGGAGCCAAATGAACAGCTCTTTTAGGTGAACGGAGCCAAATGAACAGCTCTTTTAGGTGAACGGAGCCAAATGGACAGCTCTGAACTTTTGGTGAACGGAGCCAAATGAACAGCTCTTTTAGGTGAACAGGAGCCAAATGAACAGCTCTTTTAGGTGAACGGAGCCAAATGAACAGCTCTTTTAGGTGAACGGAGCCAAATGACAGCTCTTAGGTGAACGGAGCCAAATGAACAGCTCTTTTTAGGTGATCGGAGCCAAATGGACAGCTCTTTAGGTGAACGGAGGTGAACGGAGCCAAATGGACAGCTCTTTTAGGTGAACGGAGCCAAATGAACAGCTCTTTAGGTGAACGGAGCCAAATGAACAGCTCTTTTAGGTGAACTGAGCCAAATGGACAGCTCTTTAGGAGCCAATGGTGAACGGAGCCAAATGGACAGCTCTTTTAGGTGAACGGAGCCAAATGAACAGCTCTTTTAGGTGAATCGGAGCCAAATGGACAGCTCTTTTAGGTGAATGGAGCCAAATGGACAGCTCTTTTAGGTGAACGGAGCCAAATGGACAGCTCTTTTAGGTGATCGGAGCCAAATGGACAGCTCTTTTAGGTGAACGGAGCCAAATGGACAGCTCTTTAGGTGAACGGAGCCAAATGGACAGCTCTTTTAGGTGATCGGAGCCAAATGAACAGCTAAGGTGAAGCCAAATGAACAGCTCTTTTAGGTGAACGGAGCCAAATGAACAGCTCTTTTAGGTGAACTGAGCCAAATGAACAGCTCTTTTAGGTGAACGGAGCCAAATGAACAGCTCTTTAGGTGAGCCAAATGAACAGCTTTTAGGTGAATGCCAAATGGACAGCTCTTTTAACGGTGAACGGAGCCAAATGGACAGCTCTTTTAGGTGATCGGAGCCAAATGAACTCTTTTAGGTGAACGGAGCCAGGTCTTTAGGTGAACGGAGCCAAATGGACAGCTCTTTAGGTGAACGGAGCCAAATGGACAGCTCTTTTAGGTGAACGGACGGACAGCTCTTTAGGTGAACAGCCAAATGGACAGCTCTTTTAGGTGATCAGGAGCCAAATGAACAGCTCTTTTAGGTGAACGGAGCCAAATGAACAGCTCTTTAGGAGCCAAATGAACAAGCTTTTAGGTGAATGGAGCCAAATGGACAGCTCTTTTAGGTGAACGGAGCCAAATGGACAGCTCTTTTTAGGTGACGGAGCCAAATGGACAGCTCTTTAGGTGAACGGAGCCAAATGAACAGCTCTTTAGGTGATCGAGCCAAATGAACAGCTCTTTTAGGTGATCGGAGCCAAATGGACAGCTCTTTTAGGTGAACGAGCCAAATGGACAGCTCTTTTAGGTGAACGGAGCCAAATGACAGCTCTCTTTAGTGAACGGAGCCAAATGGACAGCTCTTTTAGGTGAACGGAGCCAAATGGACAGCTCTTTTAGGTGAACGGAGCCAAATGGACAGCTCTTTTAGGTGAACGGAGCCAAATGAACAGCTCTTTTAGGTGAACGGAGCCAAATGGACAGCTCTTTAGGTGATCGGAGCCAAATGAACAGCTCTTTAGGTGAACGGAGCCAAATGGACAGCTCTTTAGGTGAACGGAGCCAAATGGACAGCTCTTTAGGTGAACGGAGCCAATGAACAGCTCTTTAGGTGATCGAGCCAAATGAACAGCTCTTTTAGGTGAACGGAGCCAAATGAACAGCTCTTTTAGGTGAACGGAGCCAAATGAACAGCTCTTTAGGTGATCGAGCCAAATGGACAGCTCTTTTAGGTGAATGGAGCCAAATGGACAGCTCTTTTAGGTGAACGGAGCCAAATGAACAGCTCTTTTAGGTGAACAGCTCTTTTAGGTGAATGAGCCAATGGACAGCCAAATGAACAGCTCTTTTAGGTGATCGGAGCCAAATGAACAGCTCTTTTAGGTGAACGGAGCCAAATGGACAGCTCTTTTAGGTGAACGGAGCCAAATGGACAGCTCTTTTAGGTGAACGGAGCCAAATGGACAGCTCTTTTTAGGTGAACGGAGCCAAATGAACAGCTCTTTTAGGTGAACGGAGCCAAATGAACAGCTATTTTAGGTGATCGGAGCCAAATGAACAGCTCTTTTAGGTGAACGGAGCCAAATGAACAGCTCTTTTAGGTGAACGGAGCCAAATGAACAGCTCTTTTTAGGTGAACGGAGCCAAATGAACAGCTCTTTTAGGTGAACGGAGCCAAATGAACAGCTCTTTTAGGTGAACTGAGCCAAATGAACAGCTCTTTTTAGGTGAACGGAGCCAAATGGACAGCTCTTTAGGTGATCAGGAGCCAAATGAACAGCTCTTTTAGGTGAACGGAGCCAAATGAACAGCTCTTCTAGGTGATCGGAGCCAAATGAACAGCTCTTTTAGGTGAATGGAGCCAAATGGACAGCTCTTTTAGGTGAACGGAGCCAAATGAACAGCTCTTTTAGGTGAACGGAGCCAAATGAACAGCTCTTTTAGGTGATCGGAGCCAAATGAACAGCTCTTTAGGTGAACGGAGCCAAATGGACAACTCTTTTAGTGAACGGAGCCAAAATGGACAGCGGAGCCATCTTTAGGTGAACGGAGCCAAATGAACAGCTCTTTAGGTGAACGGAGCCAAATGAACAGCTCTTTTAGGTGAACAGAGCCAAATGAACAGCTTTTAAGGTGAACGGAGCCAAATGGACAGCTCTTTTAGGTGAACGGAGCCATATGAACAGCTCTTTTAGGTGAACTGAGCCAAATGAACAGCTCTTTAGGTGAACTGAGCCAAATGAACAGCTCTTTTAGGTGAACGGAGCCAAATGGAACAGCTCTTTTTTAGGTGATCGGAGCCAAATGAACAGCTCTTTTAACGGAGCCTAATGAAAGCTCTTTAGGTGAACTGGAGCCAAATGAACAGCTCTTTTAGGTGAACGGAGCCAAATGAACAGCTCTTTTCGGTGATCGGAGCCAAATGAACAGCTCTTTTTAGGTGAATGGAGCCAAATGAACAGCTCTTTTAGGTGAACGGAGCCAAATGAACAGCTCTTTTAGGTGAACGGAGCCAAATGAACAGCTCTTCTAGGTGATCGGAGCCAAATGAACAGCTTTAGGTGAACGGAGCCAAATGAACAGCTCTTTTAGGTGAACGGAGCCAAATGGACAAAGGTGAATAAATATAATCCCATTTAGCAGACGCTTTTAGGTGGTGAACGGAGCCAAATGGATACTTTTTATGTGAACGGAATCAAACGACGCTCTGGCGGAGCAGCTCTTTTACCGAACTGAGCCAAATGGACCCCACTGGAGCCAAATGAACAGCTCTTTTAGGTGAAGGAGCCAAATGAACAGCTCTTTTAGGTGAACGGAGCCAAATGAACAGCTCTTTTAGGTGATCGGAGCCAAATGAACAGCTCTTTTAGGTGAACGAGCCAAATGAACAGCTCTTTTAGTGAATGGAGCCAAATGGACAGCTCTTCTAGGTGAATGGAGCCAAATGAACAGCTCTTTAGGTGATCGGAGGTTTAGAACGGAGCCAAATGGACAGCTCTTTTAGGTGAACGGAGGCCAAATGAACAGCTCTTTTAGGTGAGATCGGAGCCAAATGAACAGCTCTTTTAGGTGATCGGAGCCAAATGAACAGCTCTTTTAGGTGAATGGAGCCAAATGGACAGCTCTTTTTGTTAGACGGAGCCAAATGGACAGCTCTTTTAGGTGAACGGAGCCAAATGAACAGCTCTTTTAGGTGAACGGAACGCCAAATGGAACAGCTCTTTTAGGTGAACGGAGCCAAAATGAACAGCTCTTTAGGTGATCAGAGCCAAATGAACAGCTCTTTTAGGTGAACGGAGCAAATGAACAGCTCTTCTAGGTGATCGGAGCCAAATGGACAGCTCTTTTAGGTGAACGGAGCCTAATGGAACAGCTCTTTTAGGTGAACTGAGCCAAATGGACAGCTCTTTAGGTGAACGGAGCCAAATGAAACAGCTATTTAGGTGATCGGAGCCAAATGAACAGCTCTTTAGGTGAACGGAGCCAAATGGACAGCTCTTTAGTTGAACGGAGCCAAATGGACAGCTCTTTTAGGTGAACGGAGCCAAATGGACA
>NC_088225.1:29363611-29366832 GCF_036934945.1 Oncorhynchus masou masou
TTCCATTGAGCCCAATGGCGGCCCGAGCACTACGCACCACTCCAGCCAACGCTTGGCATTGAGCATGGTGATCTGATGCATGGATGCTCGGCCATGAAAACCCATTTCATGAAGCTCCCGACAAACAGTTTGTAACGACGTTCTTCGTTTGTCGCAAGAAAGTCGGACCGAAATGCAGCGTGTTGGTTACTCATGTTTTTTAATGAAACAAATAACGGATATACATGAAATAACTGAATGAATACAAAACAACAAAACGGACCGTGAAACCTATTACAGCCTATCTGGTGAACACTACACAGAGACAGGAACAATCACCCACGAAATACAAAGTGAAACCCAGGCTACCTAAATACGGTTCCCAATCAGAGACAACGAGAATCACCTGACTCTGATTGAGAACCGCCTCAGGCAGCCAAACCTATACTAAACACACCCTAATCAACCACAATCCCAATGCCTACAAAACCCCAATACAACAACACAATAACATAAACCCATGTCACACCCTGGCCTGACCAACTAATTATCTAAAACACAAAATACTAAGACCAGGCGTGACAGAACCCCCTCTAAGGTGCGGACTCCCGGGCGCACCTCAAAACCATAGGGAGGGTCCGGGTGGGCGTCTGTCCATGGTGGCGGTTCCGGCTCGGGACGTGGACCCCACTCCATAAATGTCATAGTTCCTCCCCTTCGCGTCCTGGGATGATCCACCCTCGCCGCCGACCATGGCCTAATAGTCCTCACCCAGAACCCCACTGAACTGAGGAGCAGCTCGTGACTGAGGGGCAGCTCGGGACTGAGGGGAAGCTCGGGACTGAGGGGCAGCTCGGGACTGAGGGGCAGCTCGGGACTGAGGGGCAGCTCGGGACTGAGAGAAAGCCCAGCACTGAGAGGAAGCCCAGTACTGAGAGGAAGCCCAGTACTGAGAGGAAACCCAGTACTGAGAGGAAGCCCAGCCAGGCAGTTGAATCCGGCAGATTCTGGCTGACTGGCGGATCTGGAAGAGTCTGGCTGACTAGCAGATCTGGAAGAGTCTGGCTGACTGGCAGATCTGGAAGAGTCTGGCTGACTGGCAGATCTGGAAGAGTCTGGCTGACTGGCAGATCTGGAAGAGTCTGGCTGACTGGCAGATCTGGAAGAGTCTGGCTGACTGGCAGATCTGGAAGAGTCTGGCTGACTGGCAGATCTGGAAGAGTCTGGCTGTCTGGCAGATCTGGAAGAGTCTGGCTGACTGGCAGATCTGGACAGACTGGCGGCGCTGGGCAGACTGGCGACGCTGGGCAGACTGGCGGCGCTGGGCAGACTGGCGACGCTGGGCAGACTGGCGACGCTGGGCAGACTGGCGGCGCTGGGCAGACTGGCGGCACTGGCAGCGCTGGGCAGGCGGAGACTCCGGCAGCGCAGTAGAGGAGAAAGGCTCTGGCTGCGCTAAACAGGCGGGAGACTCCAGCAGCGCAGGAGAGAAGAAAAGCGCTGGCTGCGCTGAACAGGCGAGGCGCACTGAAGGCCTGGTGCGTGGTGCTGGAACTGGTGCTACAGGATTGAGGACACGCACAGGAAGCCTGGTGCGGGGAGCTGCTACCGGAGGACTGGTGTGTGGAGGTGGCTCTGGATAGACCGGACCGTGCAGGCGCACTGGAGCTCTTGAGCACCGAGCCTGCCCAAGCTTACCTGGCTCGATGCCCACTCTAGCCCGGCCAATACGAAGGGCTGGTATGTGCCGCACCGGGCTATGCACCCGCACTGGAAACACCGTGCGCTCCATAGCATAACACGGTGCCTGCCCGGTCTCTCTAGCCCAACAGTGAGCACAGGGAGTTTGCGCAGGTCTCCTACCTGGCATAGCCATACTCCCTTTAAGCCCCCCCCAATATTTTTTGGGGGCTGCTTTTCGGGCTTCCTTGCCAACCTTGTTCCCTCGTATCGTCAGCTCCTATCTCCGGCTGCCTCTGCTCTCCTTAGTGCCTCCACCTGTTCCCATGGGAGGCGATCTCTTCCAGGCTGTGCCCAGGGTCCTTTTCCGTCTAATATCTCCTCCCAAGTCCAGAAGTCCTTAGATCGCTGCTCCTCACAATTAACAGGAAAAGTAGGCTCAGGTCTGACTCCTGACTCTGCTACTCTCTCCCTGAGCCCTCCCCCAATAAATATTTGGGGGTGACTTTCTGGGTTTCGCTCTGCGCCCGCCTGTGTCTTTCTTTCGACTCCATTCGCCTATAGCCCTCTTCGCACTGCTCCAGCGAATCCCAGGCGGGCTCCGGCACTCTCTCTGGGTCGGCCGCCCACCTGTCTATTTCTTCCCACGTCGTATACTCCAAGCCTCTGCTGTCCATAACATCCTCCCTTCGCTGCTCCAGCTGCCTGTTAACACGCTGCTCGTTCCGTGTGTTTTGGGTGATTCTGTAACGACGTTCTTCGTTTGTCGCAAGAAAGTCGGACCGAAATGCAGCGTGTTGGTTACTCATGTTTTTTAATGAAACAAATGAATCGCGGTACATGAAATAACTGATATAAATAAATAACAACAAAACGGAACGTGAAACCTATTACAGCCTATCTGGTGAACACTACACAGAGACAGGAACAATCACCCACGAAATACAAAGTGAAACCCAGGCTACCTAAATACGGTTCCCAATCAGAGACAACGAGAATCACCTGACTCTGATTGAGAACCGCCTCAGGCAGCCAAACCTATACTAAACACACCCCTAATCAACCACAATCCCAATGCCTACAAAAACCCCAATACAACAACACAATAACATAAACCCATGTCACACCCTGGCCTGACCAACTAATTATCTAAAACACAAAATACTAAGACCAAGGCGTGACACAGTTCTTGTAGTTTGGAACTCGGTAGTAAGTGTTGCAACAGTGGACACACAATTTTTATTCGCTACGTGCTTCAGTACTCAACAGTCCCGTTCTGTGAGCTTGTGGGGCCTACAAATTCACTGTTGAGCCATTGTTGCTCCTAGACGTTTCCATTTCCCAATAACAGCACTTACAGTTTACCGGGCAGCTCTAACAGGGCAGAAATTAGACGAACTGACTTGTTGGAATGGTGGCATCCTATGGCTGTGCCACGTTTAAAGTCACTGAGCTCTTCAGTACAGGTCATGCTGCTGCAAATGTTTGTCTATGGAGATTGCATGTCTGTGAGCTTGATTTCATACACCTGTCAGCAACGGGTGTGGCCAAATCCAATAAAG